>NC_022014.1:13621454-13628903 GCF_000317375.1 Microtus ochrogaster | reverse complement strand
CCCAGGCCCTTAACTAAGACGTGGACACACACTGAGAACCCAGGCCCTTAACTAAGATGTGGGCACACACTGAGAACCCAGGCCCTTAACTAAGATGTAGGCACACATAAATACTTGTTCATGGACTGAGTTAAGAGAAATAAGCAAGATGGAGGTCCAAGTTTAGAAGAAAAAAAAAGCTTGAAGCTCTAAAGATTCAAAGACATGAGGCATGTGTTTATAAGGCAAAAGAGAGGGTGGGGAAGAGAAGAACTAAGTAAGGGAGAAGAAGAGGAGAGAAACAGAAAGTGGGGAGGGAAGAGGTGGAGAGGGAAGAGAGGAGGAAGGAAATGTTCCGATATGAACTCTCCAATGACCAGGAGCGTTTTCATCCGCGTAGGTTTGTACACTAGCTCATGAAACTCAGAAAGTCTGCCATTAGGACCATTTCATGAATGAGGAAAAGATCAGAGAGAAAAGGTGGTCATTCAGACTCTCACAGCATTTCAGCCTCAATACAAGCATTTGTCTGTGTGCTCACACACACCTATGAACGGCCATGCATGTGTCTGTCTGTGTGCTCACACACACCTACAAACGGCCATGCATGTGTCTGTGTGCTCACACATGCCTACGAACAGCCATACATGTGTCTGTGTGTGTGCTCACACATGCCTATGAACAGCCATACATGTATCTCTGTGTGTGCTCACACATGCCTATGAACGGCCATGCATGTGTCTGTGTGCTCACACAGGCCTATGAACGGCCATGCATGTGTCTGTGTGTGTGCTCACACATGCCTACGAATGGCCACGCTATTGCTACTGATGGGAGTATCTATTCTCTGTAGCCGAAGATGGCAATCCATCCTTTCAACACCCTGCTTATTTTCCAGACCCGTGTCCCAGGAATTCTCTCATCACTCATAACACTTTCAGCTACCTGGCCTCCTTACTGTATTCCAAATGTCCCTTGTTCTATGCTCATTTGGAATAGGCAAGAGCCATTTTCTCTTCTGAAAACGCCTCCATTCATCCACTCCCCTTGCTTCTGAACACGCCCTCTCTCATGTCAGCTTTGTAGAGCCGTTTTCCACCCTCTTTGATGCTGCCTAAGTCCTCCATCTGTTACTCCATCTCGTTTGCTGTTGCTGTGACTTCTTGGTGATACCCCCATTACACCAAAAACCTCAAGATTCCTAGTGTGCAATCCACTCACACCTCAATGTCCTGTACCTGCCACAGTGTACAACGTGTGAGCATGGTCTCTCACAGTGGCGAACCAATGAACCAATGGCTACATATGCTTAAATGCCTGTAAGCTTTAAACACATGCACAGGAATTCTGAATGAAATCTTCCACACCAGTCAAAGACGCAGAGAAACCCAGAAAATCCCTAAGAGAACTGAGCAGTCCTGCGCTACGAACAGTATGGCTTCCACCCAGAGCGATCTTCCACCACCATTAGCCTTGGGGGAGCCTGGGAAGCACAGCACAGAGGCCGTGCTGCTCTCTGGCCGCTGGCCCACGCTGCACACAATTGTGCTTGACACCCGACACCAGGTACATGAAGTGTTCTCCGTTTTCTGTCTCCTTTGAAACTGACAGATCAACGGCCTTGGGTTGGTGTGCTCCTCAGTCACGCGTTTCTCATTAAGGATTCCTCATGAAAATGGCTATAAGAGAAGAATTTAATGGGATTGTAAGTTTTTAGAGCTCTTTCTCCCTAATTAATACCCCGGAGGGGGAGTTTTTTCTAACATAATGGCCTTTCAGTGTTAAAAGGGCTTAATATTATGGTAAAATATGTTCCATTTCTGGCTTGCTGACCTAGCTGATAGCATGAAAAGGGAACAGATCTGTCCTGCTTGAGCTTCTGCCACCACATATGGTGTTGTTTTCGGTGTTTTCATAATGAACTAATCAACTGCTTATTCACTAATTGTGTCTACATTAAAAACGTACTACCCTGGAAAGGGGATGCACTGTAATTGACCTTCCAACCGGAGTGGGAGGGGTGAGCACCACGTGGCGAGCTGGAGGAAATAGCAGCATGAGGGGGATATTTTTCTCTCCTCTGAAACAGGTGTGAGGTCCTCTGTCAGGTTACCATATGTAGAGATGGAAATCCAAATGCAAGGAAATGTTGCTGCTTCGCTAACATCTGTGTCTGTAGGTTTGCTATAATTACCTAGATGACTGGAGCGACCACTGTAATGATGGCAATCAGTCTCTGAGCCCCATGTTCCTAGGCCTGCATCATCACGGATGCTCTGGATGCTCGTATGGACTCTGTGCGACTGCCGGGAATGCCTGTTCTCACTGACAAGGTGTGCTCAGACAGGGAGGTGGAGCGTGCCCAACACCACACACCCACTTCTGACATCCATGGACTTTAGTTTGCAAAAAGTGATAGAAAAATAGGAAAAGAGATGCGTGTGGGATCCAGAGCAGAGGACTGTCTCTGCGTCCTGCACAGCGTAGTCAAGGGTTCTTCTCTTCTTTAGAGGGTGCACTAGGAAGCACAAGCTCTGTGGTTTACTGTAACCAAGGCACACTGGAAAGATTGCGTTCCCCAGCTTCTTTAACTTATACCTACTGGGACCGTGTGACTACATGTCGGTCACTAAGGTATGGGTAGAGGAGACTAAAAACCATTCCCATGCCACTAATGTGGTAGTTTTAGACACCATGTTTGGATGTTTGGCTATAAGATGGAGGTGGTATGCCTAATGTATGGAAGACTTTGTGTAAGAAATAAGTTTTATTGTGTTAAACTATTGGATTGGCAAGTTTGTCTCTGCTATCCTAGCCTAACAAGGAAACCCCTGCCAGATCTGCAGCTCTCTGTTCTACATTCATTATTAATTACTTTCCTGTACAAAGTATCAGCGATACAAAGAGCATGAAGACATACATGGTCCCAAACCTCAGCAAGTCTAGTGGGAGAATAGATCAGATAACTAACTAGACAACAAATTTAAAAAATGAGATAATTACAACCCTGGCTTTTCCAAGTAGGAAACCAGCAATGTTTGGGGAAAGGCTCTCTAAAGCATGGCTCCCTTAAAATTTATATTATTCAGGGTGACAAGGCCAACTGATGAAGATACAGCTGTACTGGGAGTTTCCTTGTGATCCTCACAGATCAGTACAGGAAGGCTGGTCATGCCATGTCCCAGGGAGTAATGTGGGGGAGCAGCAGGGTCAATTAGAAGCAGAAATGTGGAGAACTGCGAATAGTGTTTGTTCTCATTGCCAACGAAGACATAGGCAAGACAGGACTGGGGGTTAGGACTGACTAGTTGAGTCATTCAGTGAGTGATGATGCACAGGGTGCCCCAAGTGTGCCTAGCATTGGGGTGTTGAAAGCAGAGCTCAACTGGTTTGCATATGTTTCTTTGATACAGTTCCTTTACTATCCACACAAATGAACTGACCAATGTACTGACAGTTCCTTCAGGGTTAACAAGTCAAAGCATCAAAACCGGAAAAGGTAGTTATTACCAGCACGTAAGTTGAAACCTGAGAAATGAGAATCCAATCACAGGGAAAGAAGCAATGCTCAGTACACACAGATCAACACAGCAGGCTGAGAAATCAGAGAGGTAGTTCCTGAAAGTGAGAAAGAACATGAGAGGAGGGTGTTCCACGAAGCAGAACAGACAACTGCACCAATGGCTGCAGAGGACAACAGAGAAAGGAAGGCAAGATGGAAATCTAATCCTGAGTGGTCTAGCCGCTGTCTCCTTTTGGTCTCTTCACTCTGTTAGCAATTAGGCCCCTTGTCCAAAGTCTGAAGTCTCTTGTAGCTTCCTACTGTCACACCCCATGATCCATTGCCTTCACTTTTGGCAATATCTCTGCAGTACTTGGGGGAAGTGCCAGAGACAGAACAGTTAGACAAAGTAGATAGAAATACGGTTCTCGGGGCTGGGAAGACTGTTAGCTGCAAGTCACTTACAAGCATGAAGAACTGAGTTCAGATCCCCAGAAGCCACATAATGGAAGGCAGGTGTGAGCATGCCTGCTTTATTCCCTGTGCTGGAAGCAGAAATAGACAGATCCTGGAACTCACTGACCAGTTTACTCTACTTGGCAAAAGCCAGAGCAGTGAGAGACTCTTTCAAAAAAGAAAAAAAAAGGAGTTTTACACACACAGAGTGCCTACCTGTGGAGGAAAAGGAATAACACAGTAGATAATCATGAGTCTTGAGGCTCTGAACAAAAATAATGCAAGATAACGAGAGAGAAAGTTTAGAGAAAATAGGGAAAAGGGCTTTATTCAACACATCAGGGGATGCCTCAGCAATTTTGCCTTGTTGGCTGTGCTAAAAAGCAGAAAACTGACCCTAAGTTGGAAGAGCTATGCTAAGACAGGCAGGAAGAACAGACCGTGAGCTGATCTGTTGTGAGAAGGCTGAGGTGTGAAGGGGATCCAGACAGGCCTGGTATGGAGTGTTCCCAACTACACATCACTGTGCCTGTGACTCTGCATTTCTGATCTCATTGCTTCTTATATCTGAGCACTCTGAGCAATCAAGAGGCAGAGAGAGGGAGCGCTCTTAGGCATGTTCCTTCAGTCCTCAGGTCCTTGACTGCCATCTAGGAAATGGGAAGTAATAAAACTGACATCAGCAGAATCAAGGAACACACACACAAAATCCTGAGGGCAATCTCCTGTAAACACAAGGTATCGACAAATCATAGCTATCATTATGAGGA
The DNA here is from genome assembly GCF_000317375.1 of Microtus ochrogaster. NCBI lineage: Eukaryota > Metazoa > Chordata > Mammalia > Rodentia > Cricetidae > Microtus > Microtus ochrogaster. The sequence goes on along the minus strand of NC_022014.1, from coordinate 13,624,196 downwards.
TGACTTCCCACGGAGAAGCCAGTGGCTGGGGAATCATAGGCTCAGTCTGCTAATACCTACTATTTTCTTAGAGGTTGTCCTGAGCCTACCACATGGAATCAGCACAGCTTTGGGGACCTGATTTAAAAGCATCCCACAGGTTTTTTTTTTTATAAAGATTTGTTGACATGATTTATTGGAAACCATATCTATTGACATTTTAACTACTCATTAACCTCCAACAACCTCTGTAAATTTATCTTAATTCACAGCAGAAAGGATTTTGCTCACCAGTCAGCATGTTACAGAGGGTCTCCTGGATGCCTGTTTGTGGAACTGGGAATGTGTGAAGAACCCTGTGAAGTGTTGCTTTCATTCACTATCTCTGAGAGCAGCAGACACTTCAGCCTCAGCTTCCTGGCATAGTGGATAACTGTGCATAGGAGTAAGGGTTTCTGAGCCCTGCCATGCACACGGCTGTTGTCTCGTTTCACCACCATCTACATCACTATTTATTAGACAACAACATCTGGATATGGCGTCACTACCTCTGTCTTGTTCTTAACAGCAATACCCATAGCACTGCAGAATTGCTATGCTACTACCTAACAGCCAGAATTTTCCCTGCTAAATTAAGACATTGAAAGCATAGTACCCTATGTCCTCTGAATATACATTATGGTTGTGAAGCTTGTTGTTCCTATAGAACTCTTAACAGTGGAAACAGGGGCTGTGTCAACCCTTTTGTCTGCTTTTAGGACCCTTTCTCTCCTATTGGGTTGTCTTGTCCAGCCTTAATATGAGGGGATATGCCCAGTTTTGTTATAACTTGACATGCCATGTTTGGTTGATACCCCTGGGAGGCCCGCCCTTTTCTAAAGGAAAAGGAGGAGGACTGGATTTGGAGGAGAAGGGATTATTGAAATGCAATATATGAGAGAAGAATAAATTTTACAAAAGAAAAAGTCGAGTCCACTTTCCTATGTCTTGCTTGATAGCTTCTCTCCCTTACCCCAGAGCCACCCGGAAGCTGACACTAAGTTGTTATGTCAAGAGGGGCTGCGGAGCATAGGTCATGACCCCAGGCTGTGAAGTCTGCTTGTCTAATCCTACTACTGTTGATTTATGGGTGACTTGACCAAGTCATGCAATGAAACAAAACTCAAAACAATTTAGGATAGTACCTACCATGAAGCGTGTATTCAATAGATAGTAATGTTTCCATTACTGTATTGCTATTCTTTATGTGTTCTTTGGAGCATAGCCCGGTGCTTGAAGTGTGGTAGACACGCGTACGGGGAATCTTACAAGGCAGAGCAAAGAGCCAGGGGAAAGGATGGCAGAATAATCCCCAGAGCTCACTCAGGAAAGATTGTGCATCGCTCCTGCTAACGAAGCCTGGCCAACCCAGGAAGATCTTGCTTCATAATCGGGCAAAATTATCTCTAGCATAAATGTTATTAAGGTCTTCATCAACAATGCCTTCAAGCAGTTCCTGAAAGGATAAAACTGTCTCCAGGCAACTTGATTGCATGCTAGAAAAAAAGCTAAGATAATGAAAAAAAGCAAGCAACAATCCCTGAATGACCAAGGTCAATGTAAAATGACTGCCGCTCAATAAATATTACCAAGCATGCAAAGAAGCAGTGAAAACAGCTCATATAACATAAAAATCCATCAACTGAAGCCCTAAGAAGATGCAGGTGACAGACTCAGGAAACAAAGACATTAAACCACTGATTATAACTGAATACTCTATGTTCAAAGCTAGAGGACATACTTGGCATCACAAGTGATGGTGTATTAAAAAGCTCAAGCTGGGCGCTGGTGGCACACACCTTTAATCCCAGCACTTGGGAGGGAGAGGCGGGCGAATCTCTGTGAGTTCGAGGCCAGCCTCATCTACAGAGTGAGTTCCAGGACAATTAGAGCTACACAGAGAAGCCCTGTATCTAAAAACAAAATAAAACAAAAACAAGTTCAAGACAGGATTAAAATCTGAAAGACATAAAATAATCAAATCTGAAGTTTATCAAAGATTACACAATGAAGGAGAAAATAAATACTGATGAGCTGAGAAATATAGTAAGATAATTAAAGTGAAACAATAAAGACCAGACTATGTGGCCCAATAAGAACTCTCTGGCGTAGCATACATTCGTCCTTGGGACTAGTCTCATAAGGGGGGGGGTGACATTTATTGATTGATTTGCTGTGTGTGCACCTGACCCACTTGGAAAAGACAGTTCTCTCCTTCCATCATGTGAGCTGATGGGGGTCAGTCTTAAACTATCACCCGTGGTGGCAGGCATCTTTGCCTTTTTAGCTCTCTTCCTATCCCATAAAAGTGATAATTTTAAAAATAAAAGACTAAAAAATAGGAAAACAGTATCATCGAGCTTTGGAAATACTAAGTGTCCTGATATGTGTATAGTTGGAATCTCTGGGGAGAAACAGGAAGGAGGAAATAGAAAATACCTGAATAAATAAATATTGGTGAGCTATTCTCAGAATATTACGGAAGCCTATATACTCTGATCCAAGAAGACTAACATACAAATACCAGAGACATAAAAAGTAAAACTACACAAAGTAAACAAAAATCAAATTGTTGAAAAACAATGATGTAGACAAACCTCTTAAAAATAGATAGGGTAAGCCAGGCGTTGGTGGCGCACGCCTTTAATCCCAGCACTCGGGAGGCAGAGGCAGGCGGATCTCTGTGAGTTCGAGGCCAGCCTGGTCTACAAAGCTAGTTCCAGG
>NC_022014.1:13612404-13620984 GCF_000317375.1 Microtus ochrogaster | reverse complement strand
GAGGGAGGTGAAGGAAGAAAAACGGAAAAAGGAACTACAGCCCCCGTGAATTTAGATACAGATATAGAATTTAAAACTGAAAACACAGTTGTAAAAACAAAACTATACATCAAAGGGGGAAACTTGAGTTTAAATCGAGGATGTGTTTTGTACTGGAGAGAAGCGGACGCGGCACAGCATACAAGATGTGTAGGCTGCACTTGCTCAGAACATGCAGAGTGATCTGCAGCGAAAACGCCCATCTAGAAGACCTCAGTGAATGAATTCAGCTGCCTCCCACAGAAACATTTAGAGGTAACAAATCCTTTCCAGCATCAAAGAGGAGACTGCTTCACATCTTAACTATAAGAAGACAGCTTGCACCGATCACAAAATCAGACAGAAGAAAAACTGTAGGAAAACTACAGACCAATGTTCTCCACACAAGTTACTTGACAGCATATACTTCAAAGGTGTATCACGACAAAGAGTGGCCATCCCATAGGCGCACAGTCAGTTCTCATATGACATTCAGGACAGCCCCTAGCACTAACAGTATAACAGGCAGCTCTAAATCATGAGTCTACTGGATGCAGGGGAGAAACAGTGAATAAAATCCAACATCTACCACCCAGTAAAACTGGCAATGAAGTGACGCACAGGGACAGCCCCTTCTAACTCATTTCGGACATTAGTGACTTTTACAGTTGCCTCATCTGCCCACGTACAGTCAGGAAATGGGAGGTGTGTGCGTTCTGTCTGTTCTGATTCAGGATAGTTTCAGTACAAAAAAGCAAAGTGGCGGGAGAGCATATTTGAAAAGAAAAAATGTTTTTTTTGTTTGTTTGTTTCCTGTTTTGTTTTTTTTGAGACAAGGTCTCTCTTTGTAGTTCTGAATGTCCTAGAGTTAGCTCTGTTGACCAGGATAGTCTGAAATTCACAGAGATCCACTTGCCTCTGCCTCCCAAGTGCCGGGATCAAAAGTGTGCACCACCATGCCCAGTGAAAAGAAAATCTTAAATTGCTGATTGACAAGCAAGACCATCACTTGTATAGAAAAATCCTTTGGAGTCTATTTTTAAATAGCAATCATTTCTTTAGAATTTACCTAAAACTAATAATTACTACTAGTAACTGATTTTCACAAGGTCATAGGACATAAGATCGATTGCCATTCTATAGACTAGTAATGAGCTGATAGGAATGGAAAGGCGAGAAAAGATTTACAAACAGCATCCCAGATACTGAGGGATAAATCTGACAGTGTGGAAAAACTATATACTGAAAGTCGCAAACCCTCAGATGTAGGGACTGTGCTGTAGTTGTGTCAATTGGGGGCGGGCACCCCATTATCAGTTGCTCTCTGCACTTTGGCCAGCTGTCACTTTCTCTCGTGGTCTCCACTGCAAAAGGAAGCGTCTTTGATGAGGCTGAGGCTAGTTCTCTGTGTGTGTAAAGATGAGTGTTTGGAATGCAGCTAGAGAAAACACTGGCGTGCAAAGTGGTGCTGATGGGCTCTCCATGGCCTCAGCAGGCACAGGATGGTGGATGGGGCCTCACACCTAGACGAAGAGCTACAGGCAGTTAACAGCTGTTGGGAGACAAGAATCAATCAGCCTTCCCCAGAGGTTAAGTCCCCTAACCAGTTACCACGTGGTCAGACCTAAAAACATATACATGTGAAGAACACTAAATGGAGCTTCGCAGGTTGTAATTTATACATTTATTCACATAGACATATGAATGTAACAATAATAATGAAAGAAAAGAGACTGCAGACTTAAGAGGAAACTAGGTGGGGAGACAGGAGAGACTGGAGAGGGAGAATTTTCTAGTATAGTACACGCATTTGAAGCTTAAATTTCAAATTAGTTAGTTAAAAATACAAAACCTTATGGAGAGATACTTTTAAATTCCTAGGTTAAATGGTTAGCTATTCATAAATAGATCCAGAATTTATTAAGCTGTCAATAATCCTCCAAGCTGATCTACAAATTTAGTGAAATCACAATCTAAACATGTTCTCTTCTGAATTCCATGGGCACCCTTACATACATGGCAAACTCTCTCTCTCTTTCAAACACACATGCACACAAATAAATATTTTTAAAATTTTTCATTTCTTTCATATACAAACCACAGTTTCCCCTACCTCCTAAATATATTTTTAAAATAAAATTAATGCAGAAAATTTTAAAATGGCAATAGCCAAAGAACTTTGCAAAGTAGAATGTGGTTGGTCTGAAGATATTAAGAAACGTCCCCAAGGAGGAATGAAGATTTGTTCGTCCCTTAAAACACCGAGGTTTCTTGAGCCTAGGTGGGTCCTCCCAATTTTTACTGCGACCCCAGATGCTAAGCATCATGAACTTCCTTCCAGAGACAAGAAAATGGAAGTGACTTGCTCACTTTCCCCAGGCTCTGTCGTGTTCCTCAAGCAAACATGCCCTTTGTGTAAAAGGCGCTGGAGAAATAGCTCAGTGGTTAAGAGCTCACACGACTCTTGAGGTTCAGTTCCCAGCACCACAGTACATGCTCACAGTTCCAGGGGAGCCAGCACCTCCAGCCTCCAAAGGCACACATATGCACACATACCTACATACACACACAATTTAAAATAAAATCAGTCTTAAAATGAATGCTAAAATGATAGAAAATGGATTTAAAATACCTTTATTACTTTTTCTTTTCCCTTAATTTTCTTCTTAGAAATACAATGAATTATTTTTTAAAATACATTTACCTCAATCATTAGGAGCAGCCCTCTTTGGACAACAGGATAGCTGCTGCTCCAATATGGAGGACTCTAGAACCTTCCTCTTTTCCTTATTCCGGTATATTTTCCTGTAAATGGCTAAATTTACTTTCTTCTCCTGAATGATGCAATGTAAATCTTTTTTTAAGTCTTCTAACGTCTATGCTGCTAAAGTCCTCTTCAGTTTGCTCCTCTGCCAATTATCACACACCTGCTTGATCATAGCCACCAACTACTAAGAGTCAGCATTATAAGGAAGCCCTGTGGTTTACCATGATAAAGGCCCAGAACCAACCTGATTCTTCCCAGGTCTGCCTATTACAGTGGGTTTTCTCAGAGGGACGAGTCTGCATGGGTCTCAGGCTTGTTTTAATGGAACTTCGTTTACTGTCGTAGAAGTCAGCTCCATGCACAAAAGATGTTTTCCACCCAACACAGTGGCTGGAGCTGATGGAAGGTACAGAGAACACCTCTGCCTCTCACGGCCTTTTTCCTTGACAGTCGTGCTAGAATCAGCTGGGTATCTTGTTGAATTCATGTCTGAATTCTCTCATAGTCAGACAAATACTTCCCTTGCCTGCTTCACAGGAAAGAATTACGCCAGTCTACTCCCACTCACAACTCCTAAAAACACATTCTTCTTCTTTCTCTATACCGAATCTCCAAAAATCTGAGATTTGTGTGCATATGTTCTGTCCCCAGAAGTGAAATCTCTCCTCCACCTCCCGCCCAAACACCTGCTTATCTCTTTACTTTAAGCTTTGTGTTGGAGCATCGTGAACCATAGGAGTGAATTCATCTGCTACTCTCAGCCAAACGTTAGGGCCAGCTCTGCTATCATGCTTTCTTACTGACCCTCATTTAAAGTCCCCCAATCTTGAGAAACTTCTACACTAGTAGGGAAAAAAGTAAAAAGAAGTGAGTGTCTTTTGGGGCAGTGTCCAAACTCCTGAGGCTTATCTAACTCAGAACACTATCTTGTCACTTCATGTTTATCCAACTCAGAAAACTACCTCGCATTTCCTGGTCACTCAGAGGACCCACAATTTGTCAAAGAAGGAGCATGCAGCCTCTTCACTTCAGGAGGACAGTCAAGGTTGAGATAGGAAAGATATCCAAAGACAAACTAAGAAAGAACAATGCCTAGCTGGCTCAACACTATTCAGGAGCGCGAATGCCATGAGATTATAGAGGAAGGCTGATTAAGGACTTCTCGACAATGCTGCGAGGACCCAGGTCTCCAATGGACAGCAAATTCTGGTGGCATTGGCCTCTGAAGCGGGGGAGATACCCGGTGGAGTCACAAACAGTGCTCCATTGATATAAGAAAAGTTCCACGTGCTTCTGATTATCCAGGGAGACTCTTTTCTCACAGACGTGTCCAGAATCCCCGACAACCTAGAATGCTGCCACTTATGGTTTTCTTTGCAGAACTTCCTGGAGTCAGCTAGGACAGAGAAACAGGTCTGTGGCTCCTTCAAAATCTTTTACTTTTACTCCTACTCAGGGCTTCCTATTTCCAGTAAATTATTGGTAAAACTTTAGCTGACATGCCCACCTTGCCATCTTCTTCATGACAAAGGGGGCTAAGGAAAGAAATGGGTCATTTCAAAACCTGTTACCACTAGGAAGCTAGGCATCTGGTTCTTCGAAAACCATGGTATGTAAGGAGATGCTGACTTCTTCCCCAGCCCATCTCAGCCAGAGGCTGCCGAATTAGAAGGCGACATATGACATAATTTCTCTCTCTTAGCATGCTCCTGGCATATGTTTTCCAAAAGGTCTGTGTAGACACTTGACAAAGAGCTTGTCAAACATTAGGCTCAGAGGGCTGTATTTTTAAGTCCAGCAGAATGTAAAAACTGCTCCCAAAAAGACCTTAAGAGAATTAATCATCTGACTGAGGTCCTCATCCTCCATGCTTGGGTTCAGATATCCTGCGGGATCACTGTGAGGAAACACACCTGGCACAAACAAGGTACTCCTAAGTCAGGACAGGACCGGGTGGACTCTGGTTTGAACTTCACTAGGGCAGTCTGACAAGGATGAATGTCAGTCAACAGCAGTGACGCACTTCTTCAGTGAATGGTGCATGACAGTCTTGCATATCCCTGCATGGATTTGTGGGGAAAAAACCAAAAACAAGAGACGCAGAAGCTGACTGCATAAGCCAGGATCCTAAGGACTAATAAAACCTTATCTGTCACCATCTTTCTCCCATGGCTCTTAGTCAGGTAACTTTGGATTGGTCTCCAGAACACACCAGCTCATGTCTATTGAACAATTGTTGCTGTTGTTTGTGTGTGTGTGTGAATTCCTAAATATGTGAATACAACCTGCTCCGTCCGTACAATCTCACTTGTAGGTATATGGTTTCAAGGCTGACCATTGTGTGTTTGCTAACTAATCGGTGAAGGAGGAAATACCCCACTCTTTGTCACCTCTGGTCCCTTGTCCAGGGTTGAGGCCTGGCGCTCTTTCCCTTTCTATGTTAGCTTATACAGTGCTGTCATCACTATTCAGGTCTTGTTTGGGTGCCACACTGATGGGATTTTAGGGGTGCAGCTTCTTGACATTTCTAGGAAACAATCTCACAGCAAACTCCTTGTTCCTCTAGCTTTCAGTTTTTCTAGTCCCTCTTCCACAATAATGCCTGAGCTTTAGGGGAAGGACTTGTGTTGTAGGTGCATCTGTTGGGACTAGACACCACACAATCTCTTGTTCTCTGCCTTTTGAACAGTTGTATTTTTCTGTCATAGTCTTCATTGGTTGCAAAAAGAGGCATTTTGATGGCAGGAGAGAACTATACTTAGCTGTGGATATAAGGATAAATATTTACAACAGTTAAGGATTGTGCTGGTTTAGTAAAGTGCTAATTGAGATTCTCCTCCAAGATCCATGATTTCTTTATCTCTGGGTAGTTGGCTAGTTTTCCAGTAGGAGCATGATTTTCCTCTTGTTGAACAGGGCTTAGTCTAACTAAAGAGCTGTTGGTTACTGCCAAGGTGTGTGTGCCACTATTGCGTCAATGGGGTTATTGTGCCATGCTAGTGGTTGTTGTGGTTTATAAACACCATAACAGGGTAGGACTATTGGTTGATTTCATCCCTTGGAAACTTGTATAGTGCCTTCTGACCCTTTGGAAGAAGAGTTTCAATTCAGATCCAGCTCAGATCCTCTAGACCTCAGTCTGAAGTACATAATATCACAAGCAATACAGATTTATCTTCCATCTCTGGGAGGCAAACAAGGTTGACAGCAATAGCCTAAAATGTTTTGGGAACTTCTTTGACAATCCTGAGTTTCTCATGTCTGGTGCTAGGGTTTTCTTAGATTATCTATTGTTTGAGGGACAGTCAGTCAAGATAGTAAAATTTCACTTAAATTATACATAAATATGCCTAACCAGACAATATATAATATATAATTTAAGTCAATAAATAATATGTTTTCTTATGATTTTTCAGACATACTTACTGTTATTCCTCCCTCCTGTTTCTTTGTTCTCTCCATAATTAAAGTTTCCCCTTTTCTCACTTCAAATCATCTGTACCCTGATAGTCCTCTTTCTGTTGCCCCCCTTCATTATCCCCTTTTACTTTTCTAGTTTGATTTCTGCAGTTACTCCAGGAAAAAAAAAAAGAATTTGCTAAATACAAATAATGTGCTAGGCACCAAACCTAAATTTATGCAAATATCACAAGAATCTCTAGAAATTGGTTTTGTTTTCCAAATTTTCAACATGAAACAGCCATAATAAAGTTAACTGTAACATTTACTAAGCTTTTGTTTTGTTGTATCTTAATCATCATTACCACTTAGCAAATGTTTGGAAAGTGTCTCCCTGATCTCACCTGTCTCCCCCACTGATCTCCATGTCTCCCCCACTGATCTCCTATGTCTCCCCCACTGATCTCACCTGTCTCCCCCACTGATCTCCATGTCCCCCCACTGATCTCCCATGTCTCTCCCACTGATCTCCTATGTCTCCCCCTCACTGATCTCCCATGTTCCCCTTCTCTTGTCTGTCTTAGAGAAAAATAATCACTCTCTCAGAAGTTGAAGAGACAATTCTTCTCACTTTTCTCAGTACAAACAAGAGCATGTGGCCAGGCTGGGTCATCCCTAGACTTTGAGTTGGGAACCAGTGGCACTAGAAGCAGAGACAGTGATGAAGCCATCTGGAGTGGAAGCATGTCCATCAGTGTGTAGAAGGAACACTGCATTTCTGTGGCATAGACTGGAGGGCATTCCGGCAACTGCAATCTTCTCTTCTCTTGCTTTCCACACTTGTTCCCAGACACCCTGTTCTATGGTTTGCTAATATCCTTTCCATGTGTTAATTTTCTGCTACAGTTATTTAGAATTTTTTGTTTGTTTGTTTTGCAACTAAGAGCTCAAGCTGAGTCTGCTTCAAGGAAAACACATAAATTTCAACTGGTAAGAAACAAACCAGGGTTTGAATGCTGTTGACTCTGGAGAGAAAGAGAAAGAGAGTTTTCTTTATTACTTTACTGCTCTTAGTTGGGCCAGGCACCAGGGAAAATCTGTTATCATATTTTACTTATGAGGCACAAAAGTGACTTTATCTCTGAGACTGGAACCATGTTTGAAGCTCCAAGGAGCCCCTGTCAGAAGAATAACTCCAGAGGTAAGTCAAATAAGAAAAATACCCTAGCAGTGGGGTCAGAATCTATCCCTGGCATGTGACCTGCCTTTTTGGAACCTATTCTCCATGCAGGGATGCCTCACCTAGCCTTGATGATAAAGGGAAGAGCTTGGCCCTGCCTCAACTTGATATACTTTGATGATTCCCATGGGAGGCCTGCCTCTTTCTGAACAGAGGAGGCAGATGAGGAGATGGTTGAAGGATAGATGGGAGGTCCTGAGAGAGAATAGGAAGAGAGAAGAGAGAGTAAGCCATGGCCGATATGTAAAATAAGTGAAAAAATCATAAAATTAGAAAGAAAGAAAGAAAGAAAGGAAGGAAGGAAGAAAGAAAAAAGAAAGAAAAAATAAAGAAAGAAAAAAAGAAAACTATCCACACTACACAAGTGGAGCTGGGACCTTTTGGCTGGTGTTGCTGGAAGTGTCTTCTTAGGGAAAGGATAAAATCTGTCTTTACCACCAGGTCCTGGAAACCTGGGAGAGGGAGTGAATGATTGACGTGGAGCATGGGAGCCCTCACTTTGGGGACAGTGAGAGGTGATGACTGCCATGCGGTCACAGGAACAGTTTAGGTTTATGTCACCAAGTGCAAAGTCTGAGTAATAGCAATTTTAGTAATAACATACAATACTTAACAAGCATCACAATCTCTTTTAAATGTTCTCATGCTGTGGCCTTTCGTGTCTCACCAAACTGTTGCATGTGAGTTTCTGTGATGAGAACTTGGGATGGCGAAAGGCTAAGTAAATTGCCCAGACATAGCAAATAAATGGGAGAGTTGGCATTTGACTCCCTCTGGCTATTCCAGCTTCAAAATCCAAGACCATAAATTCAATGCTGATCAAGAATTAAAATGTATGTCATAGCATTCTGCAGTTATAAATCCATTAATATATGTTGTCAAGCAATTTGCTCAATGTTAGTGTAGATTATAGGCTCTAAGAAGATAAACTCATGTCTGTCTTACAGACCCAATGCCTGGCACTATATTTAACACATAAACACATAGAGAGAGTACACAAATCATCTTAGTGAGATGAGTGGATGGATGGGTGAGTGGATGGATGGATGGATGGATGGATGGATGGATGAATTAATGGATGGATTAATGGGTAGATTAATGGATATATTGATGGGTGGATGGACGGATGGATGGATAGGTGGATGGATTAATGGAT
>NC_022014.1:13610229-13612304 GCF_000317375.1 Microtus ochrogaster | reverse complement strand
GATTAATGGATATATTGATGGGTGGATGGACGGATGGATGGATAGGTGGATGGATTAATGGATGGATTGATGGGTGGATGGATGGATGAATGGATAGGTGGATGGGTGGATGGATGGGTGAGTGGGTGGGTGGATTGGTGGGTGGATGGATGATGGATGGATGGATGGATGGATAAGTGGGTGGATGGGTGGATGGATGATGGATGGATGGACGGGTAGGTGGATGGATGGATGGATGGATGGATGGATGGATGGATGGATGGATGGATGGGTGAGTGGGTGGATGGGTGGATGGATGGATGGGTAGGTGGGTGGATGGATGGATGAATGGGTAGGTAGACATTTAAAATGAAGACGAGATAACAGTAAGGGGGACAGGAATAAAATAATCTCTTAGAACCATGAAAGAATAAAGCATGAATAATTTTTAAGTGAGCTTCTTTTGCCCAAGATTTCAAATGCCTTCAGCTATGTTTCCAAAGGAACTTTGCAAATTATATGTATAAATATTCAGTTCCATTTTTTCTTGCTTTATCTTTTGGTGCATATGCAATGAAGAGCCATGTGCACATGAGCACATCTGACTTCTCTGTGTGCCGTTATGGATGTAAATAGACCTCCTTGTTTCAACATAATCTCATAAATATGCCAAAATCTTGGTGTGCACAATTTTGCAAGGATATAACTTAAGTGTGTATATAATTAGACCTATCAATGAGTGTTTACAGAATAGTGAGCATATATATTTGTGCATATAGTTAATATGGGCTCTTATTTAGAGTTTGTTATGTGGTTGGCTCTATCCCAAGCATATTACACACATCACCCCATTTAATTTTCCCAGCAGTTGCAGATGCACCCAGCAATGCACCACAGCTATGCCTGGGACAAATGTCCACAGATTTCTATTAAAAAAGCACAGACTCAGACTGACTGTCAATTTTCTGCTGCTTAACCCACACTATATGAATAACACCAGGAAGGCACACTCTCCTGGACTAGAAGCAGGAACAATGAATTAAAAGATAGATTATAAAGCCCTTTCAAAATACCAACCACTTAAGAGACAGCAGACACCCAGCTTGCATTTTATTGCAGTGTAAACACATTCCCATCACAAGCTCACTCTGGTTTGGCATCCCTACAAACACAGGGTGGGTTTTTGTTTTTTGTGGTTTTTTTGCCTATTTCTTTTTTAAAAACAAGATTGCTCCCTGAGCAACTGTTTCTAAGCACATTCTCATCCAGGGAGAGGAAAGGATAAAGTAGAGAGAGCCTCTTGTTACTATACAGGGGACACAAAATAGGGTCAGGAGAAAAAAATAGTAAAGAGCAAAGGTTAATGATACTGTAAGATGCTCTTTACCAAATGGAACTGACCAAATGCCCTCCTCGGACAGCAGTGTTTAGTCCTGAGTCATCATCCTCCATGACCGCCCCGCTTTCTCAGTCTACCCTCCCTCCGTCTTTCTCTTCTTTTTCTCACCCTTTCCTTCCCTTCTTCCTCCTTCTCTCCAAATAACAGAGGCCATCTCTAAGGCCATCTGGTAGAGCTAATGCAGAAATCACAATTATTCCCTTTAGAGATAAGACATGCTGTTAATGACAGCATTGCCTTAACTTTATTTTGACTACTTACAATAGCAAAAATAGTCCCAGGAAGGGAAGTGATAGGAGGACAGAGAACTAGAAAACAACTATTGTTGCCTTACACCCCAATCCATTTCATTCTAATCTATGCCTTTAAAACAGTAATTGGGGGGAAGTGCCTCCTGCTACACGAGGACCTGAGTGTAGCCCCCTGTGCACACACCAAACCACCAGGCATGCCCATCAGTATCTGTAGACCTAGTGCTGGGAGGAGGCTGGGTAGAAACAGGCAGACCTCTGGAGCTCACTGCCCAGTCAGTCTAGATAACCAGCAGTTCTGGGTGCATGGGAGATCTTGTCTCAAAAATAAAAGAGAGAGCGAGAGAGAGAAAGAGAGAGAGGAAGAAGAAGAAGAAGAAGAAGAAGAAGAAGAAGAAGAAGAAGAAGAAGAAGAAGAAGAAGAAGAAGAAGAAGAAGAAGAAGAA
>NC_022014.1:13599171-13609971 GCF_000317375.1 Microtus ochrogaster | reverse complement strand
CCTGTCCCGGAACTAGCTCTTGTAGACCAGGCTGGCCTCGAACTCCCAGAGATCCGCCTGCCTCTGCCTCCCGAGTGCTGGGATTAAAGGCGTGCGCCACCACTGCCTGGCCATACAAAGTTTTTTGAAACAACAAATAATTCCATTCCATCCTACTCATCTTTCCAGTACATTCCATGTCAATCCACTTCATCTTAAGGTATTCCATTTCAAGTCCAGCTCACCATATTGGAACCCAGTCTGGTGCATTTGCCTTCCATCCCATAACAGCTCAGCTTCTTCTTCTCCCAGCCTTTCTGCCTTGGCTCTTTGGATCTCACTACTCATCTTCCAACTCACTTAGCTGTTATCCAGTCACTTTGTGTTGTTCTAGTAACTCCTACTAGAAATATTTCATCAGCATCTGTGATATGAGCATGTGTTTGTTGGAAGGGATGTAGAAAGAGAGACAAAGCCCCCTACTTTGCCATCTTCTTGGAGATGCACAAGTGACCCTTACAAAGCATGAGATCCATGGCATCCTGTTTGTCTCCTGAGGACCAGGTAAGGTGAGACTCTGGGCAAGGAGGACTCCTGCATTCGATGTGTCAGTTCTCTATACAGACCATGAACAGAAACCATCATTTCCTTGGTACCAAGCAGAGCAGACATAAAACTGTGAGCTTTGATTCCAGATTAAGTGGCCAATTTTCAGTTCTTCTCTTTGGCAGATGTTTCAGATGCTGTGCCACCCACCAGCCTTAAAATGGTTTGTGACTCAAGACAATGACCACTCAGAGTTGATGACTCTCACGCCTTGAACAGGATCTCTGTCCCCTGCATCATCCTCATGGCCAGAATCAGATGGCAGACCAACTCTTTGTGTTGCGTTCCATCGCTGCAGTAGAAGCAGTAAGTACATGGAAAATTGAGTGTTGGTTCTTCAAGTTTTCATGCAGGAGAAATTTATTTCCGTTCATATTTGATTATGCTAAGATACATGTCTCATTCAAAATGCAGAGAAATAAAATATTTATTGAAGACCAGAAAAATCTGTGGGCTGGCTAAAAGAACCTAGATGAATACAGTGGGATGCACTGAAAATTCCTGAAATCCCTTAAATCTGATTTCTTCAAGGCCTTGCTTTGGTTGATGTTGTTGTTGTTGTTTTGTTTTTGTTTTTTACATTTAAGATAGCCATATCCTGTTTCTTAGGTTTGTGTTAAATGTTAAGTGAGGACTGGTAAGATTGCTCAGTGGTTACAGGCATTTGCTATAAGCCTGGTGACCTGAGTTTGGCCCACAGAACCAATGTAATAGATTAGAAGGAGAGAACTGAGTCCAGAAGGTTGTCTGTCACCTGGTCTATAACATTTACCATGGTTTGCACATGCATGCGTGCACATATGCACAGTCATACATGTGCACGCACACACAAATATGCTGTGCACATACACACAATAATAATAGTGTACACATCAAATAGACAAGTATAGAAATAGCCCAGCACACTCTAGTTACTTAATGAATATTAATTTCCTCTCCCAAGCCTCAGATTCATCTCCCTGCCAACATCTTTGTAAAATCATCAGAGACCCAAGCTAAGTGGCTGTTATCTGGGAACAGAAAGGCACATTGAGCCACACCCCCACTCCCAGCCCATCCTCAGATCTGTTTCCTCTAACTGTGACAGGAGCTCCAACCACGTGCTCATGGATGATCCATCTGCTTCACAAATGTAATTATATCACAACACTGATTTCTGATGTGCAGAGCCCCAAACCCAGAGATGCTTCATTCCCAAACACGCAGAAAAAAGTACCATACTCCCCAGAGCAGAAGTGTAGTCACAACGAAAGCTCATCAAGTACAATATTTTTCCATGCTCCAGAGAAGACTGGCAGATGTCCTGGAACATCAGGTTTGGTCCCTTCCAGGGAGCCACATTTTTCTGCTTGCCGGAGCTTCTAATGGGGTGAAATTGGGATATCAAGAGACACATTTACCACATCTAAAGAACCCGTGCAAAGCTAGCTCTGGAGACTCCAACCCCTACTAATAATTCCTAGTACAACATCAGATGCCTTGACTCTGCACACCACAGAGACAGCGGAGACCTAGGGAGGTATCCACTATGTGTGCATCTGTTTTGACTTACACCTTGAGAAAATGCTCTGGTTTTCCATCCGTTTGTGAATTACACCATTAAAACCCAAGAGAAACAAGTGTTCCAAGGTTCACTGTGTTCCTGATGTGTTTTGTTCTCCCTGATAGATATCTGTGCACAGCGTCAAGCTGTGACAAATCACCACCCATCAAGTTAGTGGTGTCAAGCAAACCCGTCGGCAGGTCATAGCTCCAAACTGGATCTCAGCAGGCTAAAGACAAGGACCAGACAGGACACTGGGCCTGGTGGGCAGGCCAGCATTTGAGAGCTTAAGTTCAGTTTGTGCTATAAAGTGAGTTAAAAAACCAGTCCGGGACATTTGGCGAGACCCTGTCGAAAAATACAGTGCAAAAGAAGGCTGAGGGAGTAGCTCAGGGCTAGAGTGCTTGCCAGCATGTATTAATGAAATCAAATAATGAAGAAATAGAATAAATAAAGAGAACTGTGTTTCTTTCTAGAGACTGGGTCAACCTGTTTTCTTACCTTTTTTAGCCACTAGAGGATGCCATATTCTTTGACTCGAGGTCCCTCCTTCATCTTGTCAATTGGTACTTGTACATCCTTCCATCTGTTTCTATGTTGAAAAGATCCTTGAGATTTTATTGGCCTGCCCTGATAATCCAGGTTAATCTTCTTATTTAAATTTAACTGGTCTGCAGTCTTAAATTTATTTGCAATTTTAATTCTTCACTGTCATGTAACACAACCTGCTCATAGTTGCTTGGAGTCAGGGCAAGGATGCCTTGGGGGACTATTCTGCCTACCATAACATCCATTCTTCCTTCTCCTGACACAATTAATCCTTCAAACTGGTTTTCCATCTTCACCAAAACCACAGAAAAAGCATAGAGTCCCAAGGTAGGCCTTGGGATTTGAAATTTTGAGTTGAGTAGCCCCAGGAATTGAAACGGGTTGGAATGCAATATTTTCAAGGACAAGGCACACTGAAAGAACACTCCAGTTCCAGATTTCTCCTAAAATCTGGTTCTCAAGCATTTACTGTATTGTGGGGGCTACTCTAAATTTCTCTTAGTGGAGTCTGTATCAGCTTCATTCGTCCACAGGTGGGCCCTGTTGTTGGCATTCTATCAGCCCTGATAGAGTCAGACACTGCCGGGAAATAGGGACTAAACGCAGAGGAAGCCACCAAGACTATAGATTCGCGTGTACAGACAGCCTCTCTCAACTCACACAGAGAAGAGCAGATTTATTGGCAGGGGACGGAAGGTGAGTCTGGACTAAAGAACTCAGCCAGAATTCATTTTTAGGAAGTGGTAGATTGCTTCTGTGCAGCTTTGGGTATTTTCAAGGTCTATTGTTGAAGCTAGCCCCCTTTCAATCATGATACTGTGCATGAGATCATGGTTCTCCTCCGTTTTCTTCCCTAATCTTTTCCTTTTACTGTTTAGTCGGTGGAGCCACACTGATCCTGGGAGACAAGTCTACAAGACTGATTACTGGTTCTGGGCACTATTCATCCAAAACCCAGTTAAATTTTACTATGTTCCATAAGCCTCCAGGATACAGTGATTTAGAAAAGGCTAGATTCTCTGTACCCTAAGGTCCGACACATTCCTTGTCAAAGGAACTTGTCTTACAGCTACCTTCTAAGTGCCAATCTACTTGTCGCCTCTTCTTGTCAGATTGGAGTCAGGTGAGAACGGATTCAAGTGACACGTGCTGGCGTGCAGAATCTGTTTTTCTGAATGAGAGAGCTACTTCTGGCGAGTTTCTGAGCCTCAAGATGCATTTGGCTCAAGTGTTTGTAAAGGTTTAATTAGGCAGCCATGCAAATTTGGAAATGTGCTTTATATAAAACAGTGGCAGTAGATACTAATCGAGGGAATTTGAGGTGATATGTCTGGGGGATAAGATATATAAAGATACCAGCAAAACAAGTAGGCTACAGTGACAGAATCTTGATGGTCATGTGACCATAGGAAGGCAAGCTTGCTGTTGTTGAGCCAAAGGGAGAGAGGGTGTGATCCTCTGAAAATAGAATAGAGTGGGTACCACTCTGGGCCACCTCTTTTGTAGAGCTCCCCCCTTTATGTTAACAATATTATAAAAATAAAATCCACATGCCCGTGGAATAAATAATAATCAGAGGCAAAGCAACCCAGAATGCATTTGCTCTCCCTCAGGGGGAAAATGGGTCAGAGTTTGAGAGACGAATTCAGATCGAGGAAAATATAAAGTGAAGCAGGATTGTCTGGGCATGTGATGACAAGAACAGGCCAAGACTGCATTCCCAATGGCATCATTAGCCTCCTACCCAGGGTCTTCTCCATGGTCATGTGTACACCTGACCTGTGGACTGTCCATGGAGGAGATCCCTGGGCAAAGCTCCTCCAGCACTGCTTTGAGAAATGAATCCTGTCATTCAGATCCATAGTCTGGTTCTGGGGATGAGGTAGGGCTGACATATGAATTATCTGTCAAGCCTCCGGGTGTGATGAATGCCCAGAATGCACTTGGGTAGGGGTAGCAAAGCTTGAAGCGGTCTGAGGTCACTGAGGCTGCTGGGAGTCCTATTCCTTAGCAATTCCTCACAGCTTCCAAAGAAAGCTAATTCAGCTGAATGGTGAATGGGGTTTAGGAGAAAAGGGAGGAAGTATATCAAAAGAAGAGAACAGGCAAAGAGAAACCTAATTCAGGACTCGAGGCAACACAGCGGTGAGAACGCTTGCCTACCATGCATGATCTTTGGCAATAAAACCATGTTTTATTTTTACAATGGGACCTAGCTCTGTGCTGGAGCATCATGATAGGTGATGTCTGAGCCCAGCACTGAGAGAGGAACAGAAGCTTGCTAAATTGACAAAGGGGCCTTATAGTGGCTTAGACAATAGGAAAGCAAAAGAAAAGACATATAATGCTGACAGATGCAGCTATTTGAAACTGCTTAAAAGTCAAAAGGGTGGGTAAAGAGTAACACGTGGCCCTCAGATGAAAACCAGGAGATCGGGGCTTTCTTAGAAGTTGATCATGGACAGAGTGGGAAATCAAACACCACAGACAAACTTAGCTTCTAAAAGGATGAAGAAGGTGACTTTCCAGCATGAGCTATGCCTGCACTATGCTGAGCTCACTCATGAGTATCTCTTTAAAACCTTGCTGCAATCCCCATTTTAGAGAAGACAAAGGCTCAGAGAAGTAAAACAACCCCAGAACCACGGAGCTAACAGATGGCGGAGCTGTAAATTCAGGCACAGACTCCCTGTGTTTGGTTACTACTCCCTGCCACTATACCTGTTAATACAGGAGGACCTCTATCCCTGCTGGTTGGTGGGGTCTAAAAACCCAGTAACTGTAGCTAAAGCTATGGGTCTTGGTGGTTGGAGTAGGTGGGTGCTGTGGAGAACGCATGGAACATAGTGTTGATGTGTTCGCGGGAGGACGCTGGCTACGGCATCTGCTCCAGAGCGCCAGGCATAGCCGTGAGTCCACAGTGGATGTCAACAAACCCCCAGCAAGAACTACACGTAGTATCTTTCTGTGGATCCCCCAGTTCTATCCCGGCTGCCCTTTGGCTCCAGAGGGGAAGCCTCAGAACTGTAGTGGAGGCGGTGGGAGTTCCCTTCCCCCAGACATTTGTCTTCCAATCAGAAAACGTGCAAGTTGGGTGTGGTGGGCACCTGTGTAATCTCAGAAAGTGGGAGGCTGGGGCAGGTACACCTTTAAATTCAAGGTCAGCATAGGTTACCTGTGGAGACCACGTCTCAAAATAAATAAACAAATAAATAGATAAATAGAAATAGCTTGTGAAGGGACAAGTGGCAAGGACAGACAATTTTTCACACAAAGGTCTGCTCTTCAATATTCACCAGGCAGGGGTCAGTGTACCAAGGAGGCTGGGAGAGCTAGCTGACAGCCCTGTTCCCCCACACCCGTATTCCACCCCTCGAGCACAACAGTAAATTTCTCTCCTCGCATCCTCTTGGACGCCTGCACGTGCTGCTTTTAGGAGAGGGGATAAAAGGGTGTTGCACTTCCGTCAGCCAGTCAGTCGCCCTCACTGGAGTAAGAACTGACGTCAGGAGTCAGAGCTGCTGGAGTTACATAATGCCAGAAGCTGCTTGAGCAGGGAATAAGGACATATTTAAAACCTTGGGGAGTTAAAAATAGGCAAAGAAAATTTTATTTCCTCATAAACTTTTTAAGCTTTAATAAACACACACATACATACATGTGTGTGGTGTGCGTGTGAGTGTATGTGTGTGTGTGTGTGATCCTGGATATAGTTGTGTGTGGCTTCAGGCAGATTTCACTATTGAATTGGGATCTCAAGAAAATGAATATGATATCTATGTATGAGATGTGTGTGTGTGTCAGAGAGAAGAATGAGAATGTGGAGTGTGGGTGGGTGGGTGACTGAGGACATGTGCGTGCATAGGGAGTATGTGTGTAAATATAGCTATAGATAACAGACAGACAGAAATATAGAATAAAGGTGGTCTGAGGTTTGCTGTAGTGATCTGGTGCTGGCATGAATGTTAATTTGACTTTGGAGGATATGTGAGCACTGGATGTACATATTTTGTGGGTGAGAAGGCTTTGCCACAGGTGTGTTACACTGGGAAAGCATGTGGGTTTTGTTTTTTGTGTGTGATGGGAGTGCTTTAGAGGATGCATGGCATATAGTGCCAATATGTTTGCAGGCATGTATAAAGGCCATGTGAACATAGAGCACTGCATCTTCTCTTGTAATTGTGAGCTGGTAGTGTACATACTTCAGTGAGTGAGAAGAACATGTGCTGAGTATATGCGTGTGTGTGAGCAAGGTTTGCAAGCTGTGCAGTGTGTTACAAGTGCCGATGGAACACATACACACACACACACAATGTCTGATATCAAGAAAAATGATCAGAGACTCCTTAGTGTCCTGTCCTAATGCTTAGAACATTCTAGAGCCTCTTTTGAGGCTTCAAGCATTTATGGAGAGGTGTCTGAAGGTGTTCTCCAGGGCATCACACCTCTAATTACTCCCTTGGTCAGAAACAAAACACTGAGGTCAAGAAGCATTTCTCTCATGTTCTGATATAGCTGCAGAGTTTTGTTTTTTATCTAGTACAGACTGTTAAAAGTAAAATCAAACCAAAGCAGAATCTTACCTGAGAAGAAGCCTTAAAGCTCAGTTTACTTTTTCCCATAGTAATTAAGGAAATACAGTGACCCCCACCAGAGAAGCAGGTAAGTTAACTGATATCTTCACCCCCTCCTCTGCTTCTTCCCCTGATACCTCCATCTCCAGTGGATCACACAGATCTTTCCCTCCAAACTTCCTTCTCCTTACTTTATCCCTGCCCCAACTCCCGCAAGCTTTCTCTGGGAACCTGTGAACCACGCCTAGCAGAAAACCAAACAGATGGCAAAGCAGACAGGCGATCTCAGATCTCCATTCTTCCTCCTTTCTTTCCTCTGTACCCAGTCCCCCGGACTCACCCCCAGCTCTGCAGCAGACGAGCTGTGTAGAGGTCTTCTCACTCTTTGCCCACATTCCACAGAGCAAAGCAGGTCACGGGGAACACACTGCATCCCTCCCTCCCGCCCTCCTCAGCCCCCTTGCCTGGCTGATCCCCATTCCTAAAGTGTCAGCACCCGAAGTCTAAGGACACATTCTGCTGGACCTCACAGTGACTACACCTATCAGAAAAATTTCCTACCAGCCAACACACTCTCCTAAGAACCAAGAAGGCAATAGAAACTAAAGAATAAAACACCCAGCAACAGCAACAACAAAAAAGACCAGATACCAACACCAAGAATTAAAATCTTTCCAAACCCAGATGCCTAAACATCAGGCATAAGAACACAGTTAATGACACCAGGACAATAGGTCACTACTAGAGCTCAACAACCTAATGACAACAGGCCCTGAGTATTGCAACAGGAGCTGAGGCACAAGATATATAGCCTTTATGAATATGATAGAAGTCCTTAAATAGGAAATAAACAAACCTCTTAAATCTACGAAGACACAAACAGTGGAAGGAAGTGGATTAAACAGTTCAAGACATAATAATGGAAACAGAATCAACAAAGAAAACCCAAACTGAGAGAAATCTGGATATAAAAACTATAAGAACTTGTATAGGAACTTCAGAGACAAGCCTTACCAATAAAATGTAAGAAAGTAAGAAAGAATCTCAGGCATCAGAGACATGATAGAATGATTGAAGAGATGGATACCTGTAACATGTGGGCCCTGCTTGTTGGGGTTTCTGTCCCGCCCGATACTTCACAGCCGGCAAGCCCCAAAGAAAACCACACAGAGATCTCCATAAGTTATAAAACTGATTGGCCCATTAGCTCAGTCTTCTTATTAGCTCTTGTAGTTATATTAACCCATTACTCTTATCTATGTTAGCCACATGGCTCGGTACCTTTCTCAGCCGGGTAGATTACATCTTGTTTCTCAGTGGTCTGGGCAGGTGTCTGGGAAGAGCTTCCTTCTTCCCAGAATTCTCCAGTTCTCATTGCCCCACCTCTACTTCCTCTCTGGTTGACCTACCTATACTTCCTGCCTGGCCAGTCAGCATTTATTTAAAACAGAATACAGACAATTCTCCCACACCAGATACCTCAGCTTAGAAAAAAGTTACACCTAAAAATCTCCTGACATAAAAAAATCCAGGAAATCTGGGACAATATGAAAAAGTAAAAACTAAGAATAAATGACAAACAAAATATTTTCACCAAAATCATAGAAGAAAATTTCCCTAACCTAAAGAATGAGATGCCTATCAAGGCACAAAAAGGACACCAAATAGGCTAGTACAGAAAAGAAATTCTCCTTGGTACAAAATAATAAAAACATTAAATGTAAAGAAGAAAGAAAGAATATTAAAAGTTGAAAGGCAAAGGGTCCAAGTAATATATAAACACAGACCTATTATAATAATACTTGACTTCTCAATGGAGACTCTAAAACCAAGAAGGGCCTAGTAGATGTGCTACAGACTCTAATAGATCGCAGATGCCAGCCCAGACTACTAAACCCAGCAAAACTTTCAATCAAAATAGATGGAGAAAAGATATTCCATAGTAAAACCGAATTTAAGCAATAATATCCAGCCCTACAGCAGGAGGTAGATAGTAAACTCCAACCTAAAGAGGTTAACCATACCTAATAAAGACATGGAATAAATAATCCCAGACCAGCAAATCAAGGAGGGAAATACACACAAACACATGCATGCGCTCTCTCTCTCTCTCGCACACACACACACACACACACACACACACACACACACATCTATCACAGTGACAAAATAATGGGACACAATGAAGGCAGTTTGGAGAGGCAAATTCATAGCACTAAATGCCTACATTTAAAAAAAAATGGAGAGATCTCATATTAGCAACTCAACCACACTCTCTGGGAAAAAAAAAAGAAATCACACCCAGAAGTCAAAAGCAAGAAACAATAAAACTCAGGGCTAAAATCAATAAAAACATAAGCAAAAAACTTTACAAGAAATCAATGAAGCAAAGAGTTGATTTTTTGAGAAAATCGACAATCTTGACAAAACTTTATCCAAATTAGCAAATTGGGAGGGAAGATATAAATTGCCAAAATTATAAATGAGAAGAGGATATAACAACAAACACTGAGGAAATCCCGAGACCAGTAAAGTCTGTGTTCTACCAGATTGAGAGATCTAAAAGAAATGAAGAATTCTCTCAACATATACCACTTACCAAAGTTAAATCATAAGCAATTTAAAGACTATAATGAAACAGAATTAGTAGTTAAAAGACAGCCTCCCCAACAAAAAGTCAGATGTTTTTAACACAGAATTTCTACCAGATTTTCAAAGAAGAGTTAATCCCAATACTCCTCAAGTTATTCCACAAAATAGAAACAGAAGGAACACTGCCCAATTAGGCTACAGTTACCCTGATACCCAAACCACATAAAGACCCAACAATGAAAGAGAATTACAGACCAATTTCACTCATGAATATAGATGCAAAAGTGCTCAATAAAATGTTTACAAATAAAATCCAATATCAAAGATATCATCCACTATGATCAAGTAGGATCCATCCCAGAGATGCAGGAATGGTTCAACATAGACGAATCCACCACATAAACAATCTAACAAAAACACATAATCATCTCATTAGATGCAGAAATGACCTTTGACAATATCCAACACCCCTTGACGATAAAGAGTCTTGGCAATATTAGAGATATAAGGAATATTCCTCCACAGTTTGCAGCAAGCCTATCACTCGTATAAGCTTAAATGGATAGAAATTCAAAGCAATTCCACTAAAATTAGGAATAAGACAAGGTTGTCCACTTTCCACATACCTATTTAATATATTACTTAAAGTCTTAGCTACAGCAAAAAGATAATTGAAAGAGATCATGGGGATACAAATTGGAAAAGAAGTCAAAGTATCTTTATTTGCAGATAGTATGATAGTATACATAAGTGGCTCTAAAAATTCCCTATAGAAATTTCTACATCAACAAACACTCTGAGAAAAGCAGCTGAGAGCCGGGCGATGGTGGCACACGCCTTTAATCCCAGCACTCGGGAGGCAGAGGCAGGCTGATCTCTGTGAGTTCGAGACCAGCCTGGTCTACAGAGCTAGTTCCAGGACAGGCTCCAAAGCCGCAGAGAAACCCTGTCTTGAAA
>NC_022014.1:13568583-13599071 GCF_000317375.1 Microtus ochrogaster | reverse complement strand
AAAAAAAAAAAAAAAAAAAAAAGCAGCTGAACACAAAATTAACTCACAAAACCCAGTGACCTTTCTAATTATAAATGGTTAATGAGCTAAGAAAGAAATCAGGGAAACAACACCTTTCACAATAGCCTCAAATAATACAAAATATCTTGGGGTAACTCTAACCAAGCAAATGAAAGACTTGTGTGATAAAAACCTTTAAGTCACTGAAGAAATTACTGGAAGAGGATATCAGAAAATGGAAAGATCTCCCCTGCTCATAAATTGGTAGGATTAACATAACAAACTTGGTCATCCTACCAAAAGTAGTCTCCTAATTCAACACAATCTCTCTCAAAACTTCAGCACAATTCTCCACAGATCTTGCAAAGACAATTCTCAACTTCACGTGGAAATACACACACACAGAGAGAGATTAGCTGAAACAATTGTGAACAATAAAAGAACTTCTGGAGGGCTGTTCATCCCTGATTTCAAGCTGTACCATAGAGCTACAGTAATAAAAACAGCATAGTATTGGCACAAAAAGTCACATTGATCAATGAAATCAAAGTAAAGAACCAGTGATAAATCCAAAAACCTGATTTTTATAAAGAAGCCATAAACACACACCAGAAAAATAATCAAGCATCTTCAGCAAATGATGCCTGTCAAACTGCATATCTGCATGTGGAAGAATCAGAATAGATCCATACTGGACAGGCTACATAAAACTCAACCCCAAATGGGCCAAAGACCTCAGCATAAAATCAGATACACTAAACCTGAGAGAAGAGAAGAGAATGTGGGGGAAACCTCTGAACTCATTGGCACAGGAGAAGACTTTCTGAACAGAACACTGATAGCAGAGGCACTAAGATCAGCAATTTGTAAATGTGACCTCATAAAACTGAAAGTCACAGTGAAGGACACTGTCATTCTGACAAAGTGTCTCCTTATAGAAGGAGAAAAATTGTATACCAACTATACATCCAATAGAGGAGTAATACCCAAAATATATAAAGTATTCAAGAAACTAGACATCAATAAACCAATTAGAAACAGGGTACAGATCTAACTAGAGAATTCTTAATAGAAAAATCTCAAATGGCTGAGAAACAGTTAAAGAAATGTTTAACATCCTTAGCCATTAGGGAATTTAAATCAAAAGTACTTTGAGATTTCATTTTAAACTGTCAGAGTGGCTAAGATCAATAACACAAGTGACAGCTCATGCTGGGGAGGAGGAGGAGCAAGGGTACACTCCTCCATTGCTGATGGAAGTGCAAACTTGTACAGCCACTATGGAAATCAGTGTGATATTTCTTCAGGAAGACGGGAATTGATCTGCTTCAAGATCTTACTATACCATCTTACCACAGAGACACTTGCTCAATCATGTTCATTGCTGCTTTATTTACAATTGCCAGAAATTCATAAACAATTTAGATGTCCCTTAACAGCAGAATGTGGCACATTTACACAATGGAATATTACTCAGCTGTTTAAAAAAAATCAAGAAATTTGCATGTAAATGAATGGAACAAGAAAAAAAATATCCAAGACAAGCATGGTATTTACTCATTTATATGTAGATATTAGCTACAGTCCTTAGAACCATGGAGGTCTGGGGACTAAGGAGGATAGATAGGTCTCAGAAAAGGGAGATAGAAGAGTCAAGGATAGTGGGGTAGGCTGGAGTGAGAAGATCAAGTGGGAAGGGTATTCAGGGAGTGAATACACAGAGACAGCAAAACTTAAAAGCCATTTGAGGGCTAGGAATACAGGAGAAGCTTCCTAAAATATATACATTTATGAAGGCAATCTAAAGGAAATCACTAGATAATGGGGGAAACAGAACTCCAACTTGACATCTCTTGTTATTAAATGAATCTTCCAGTACCAAAACTAGGTTTCATCTGATTGAATCATTGGCCAAAAGGGTCCCATGGAAACCTTCCAACAACCCAGGCTCTTGTCAAGACTACATGTTGTTCTCTACAAAGTGATGCTGAGCCCCCTTGCTGAAGACAACACCTACATAAACCACTGCACATGGAGAAGCTGAGCTGTGCCTGCATAGAGCCTTCACCTTCATGTCCTAGTGGTTTTGGTGAAGAAAGGTACTCTGAACACAACCGAAGGAGAAACATGAACACAAACTAGTCATCAACCCTTTGATCTATAATGCTGTCCTGCTCTCCAGATATGTTAGGACAACAGTGGCCCAAAGTTTGTGGGAATAACCAACCAATATTCGACTTTACTCCACAAGATGGAACCCATATACTACACTACCTTACATGACCTGAGACTAGATAGCCCAGGGACCTAGGGTAGCACAGGAACCCAGTGAAAAACTAAATACTATTGTTCTACACAAACAAACAAAAAACCCACAGCAATCAAATGACTCCCAGTGATACTCTACTGTACTCATAGATCAGTGTCTTGCTCTTCCATCATCAGAGAAGCTTCCTCCCACAGCCGATGGGAACAAATGCAGAGATCCACAGTCGACAGGGGATCTTAGGACACTCAGAGAGTGTCTTGGAGCACTCAGCCCTAAATGGGATGCCTCCACCAAATCCCTCCCCTCAGATCTCAGGGAGCCCTGAACAAGAGGAGGCAGAATATAAGCCAGAGGGGAGGAAGGACAAGAAAACAAGGCCCTCTAAAGCAATGTGAGCAAGGTTCATATGAGCTCACAGAAACTGAGGCAGCACGCACAGCACCTGCACGGGTCAGCACCAGGTCCTCTGTGTCTATATTATAGCTTCCAGTTTAGTGTTTTAAGGGGGTTCCAGATTGCAAACAAGTGAGTCTGATTCTTGTGCCTTCTCTTGGGTTCTTTCCCTCCTGTTTGTTTGCTTGTTTTATCCAATTCCAGTGTGTTTGTTTTTGTTTTATCATACCTTATCATATCATATTATTATTCCATAGGAACCTGTTCATTTTCTGATGAGAGACAGAGAGTGGGTGGATATGGATGGGAGGGCAAGTGGGGACGATCTGGGAGGAGTAGAGTGAGGGGAAACTATAAAGACAATATATTATGTGAGAAAAAAATCTACTTAAATTCAAGGAAAAACTACTTAAAATTTTGAAGAAAAAAAAAAACAGAAAGAAAATCCAGGGTGACTTGAAAGGTGTGTGCCAGCCTGGGGTTTCTAGTTCCCATTGTGTAACTATTTTGTGGTCTGACCTTGGAAAAGCTTTCTTCTTGGCTCTAGAAGCTTGTCTCAGCCCTCACCACTCCAGTCATGTGTTTATGTAACACTTCTGTGGTTCCCCACAGACTTTGGATAGAGTCCCAGTGTCCTTAGCATAGTATTCAAGATACTTCATGACCTGGCTTGCTAATTCCCTGCCGTCTTCCTCTCCCACCAGAGTTTGGATCACTCATCTACTAATTGCTGCTCAAAGGCAGCAGGTTCTCAGTGACGCAAGCACACCACTGTTTCTGTTGGCGTTCTAACCACTTTAGAAAGAGTTCCTGGCGGAAATGCTGGGAGAGAAGGGGTCTTGTTTGGGCTAAAAGTTTCAAAGGTGTCAATCGATTATGGTGGGGAGGGTATGATATAAAGACAGAAAAGGGGGTACAGAGGGCGAGATACAGCCCCAAGGCTCTGCCCTGAGTGTCCCCCTTTCTTCAAGCGGGTCCCACTCATACCTTTCACCCAGTGCCGATAATCCCACCACAGTGTGAATTCATTTCATGAGGTCAGAGCTCTTGTTTTCTACTTCTAGAAGCACCCTCGCACACCAGCCCTGGGCTGCTCTTCTCTAATTTCCTAGGCAGCTCTCAAGTCAATCAAGCTGACACTGAAGATTGACTATCACAGAGTCCTTTGTGCTCAGTAAGTAAGTCTCTCATCCCTTCTGCAGAAACACCAATTGCATTCAAGGGCATATCCTAATACATTCATTCATTTTTTAAAGAGATTTTAGGGCATTAATAGGCTTCAGGAATTCAATAAAATTAGACATTCCTCCTATCCCAGCAAAACTTCGGAATTAAAATTAAAATAGGCCTTTCTCCAGCTACCTTGCCCAGTAACTTCCACTGGGATGTAGAATGGAGGACAGTTTGAGTGAAATATCTCACCCTTGCCTTTATTCTTCCTGTACCCCTGTCCATATCACACCCTCCCCAACCTGACAAAACATACCTTTGAAACTTCAAGTCAAACATATCCCATTAGTCAGAGTTAAGAGGGATATAAGCTCAAGGGGAGGCACATCTGTATTTGAAAACGGATTCTGTCATCGTGAAGTTGTGGTCCTGAGTAATTTTTTAACCTCTCTGAGTCTCAGTTGCTTTGTGTGATAACCCTGCCTCAAAGGGTTGAATGAAATATTTTCTCACTTGCAGGGTTCAATCAAAGTTGGCTTTAGCAACTATGTCCTTCGTGTCTTCCTGGTAGACATCAAAGGGTGGTGCCCCTTTCATTTTCTGAATGAAAAAAAAATGCCTTAGCTAAGGTACTGTGTCACCCAGTGTTTCCTTGATTCAAACACTATACCTTCACTCAGTTTTATTGTGATTCAAGATCCATGAGGTGAATAAGGTTTTTGTTTGTTTGGGTTGTTGTTGTTACTGGAAGAACTTCAGCATCTAGAACAGGACCTGACACAGAGTAGGTGCCCTGCAAGACTCATTCCCCCCCCCAAAAAAAACTGGAATTTTATTGCCATGAGTCACAGACTTTAAGGGTACAATGACTTTGCATCACCACTTCCTACACTTCAGCAGGAGAAATGTTGTTGATATCTTGGGGTTTTTGCATAGATATAAAATAAAATAAAAAAGATTAACTCATTTTGTTGAATATCCCTTCTCAGTCCTGGGTGAATGAATTTTGCATCTGTCAGCCGATTACAGGAATTCATCTGTTTATTCATCATTATGATTAATAGCTCAACCACCACATGACAGCACAATTTGCCCCACATCTCTCCTTTAACCCTCATGACAATCATGAAGGCAGATATTCCACTTCATAGGCCAGCCAGCTGAGCCCAGGCTCAGTCTGCTCACTAAGTGTTCAAATAGAGGCTTGAACGCTAAGACTGAGTCCAGCACTCTCCTGTGCCGTGATCCATGCCCTCCTGTGGGTTCCCAATGAGAGTCCAAGAGTCTTCACTCATTCTGCTCCCTTCAGAGGGGTCCGTGGCTCACAGTGATGAACACGGAGGAAAAAATAACTGACATTAGCAGGAG
Source organism: Microtus ochrogaster (assembly GCF_000317375.1). Lineage (NCBI taxonomy): Eukaryota > Metazoa > Chordata > Mammalia > Rodentia > Cricetidae > Microtus > Microtus ochrogaster. Next base: position 13,593,871 of record NC_022014.1, on the reverse strand, counting down.
CAATAAAGCTAAAGAAACTGTTGTCAATAGCTTCCCGAAAATCATGGCACTAATTAAGAAAGATGTTCCTTGTTCTGCCAAAAGCTCTGTCTTCTCTTAGGGATCAATAAATCAAAAATAATTGTTTACTTTGCCTTGGTCCCCACCCTCTTGCCTGTATTTTTTCCTTCTTTCTTTGTATAATATGAAAGTTGATGAAGGAGCCCCACTTCCACTAATGAAAGAAACTTGTTTTCTTGACACTGTATCCCTCATTAAGAAGAGCAAAGTCCACTTAGTCGGGGCTCCTGCTGCCCCTATTTTTCCAGAATAAGACCTTAGGTCCAGAAGGCCAGTTTGGTAATAAATTTCAAGTTTCCACTAAATCCATTGCTCCTTTTTTTAAAAAAAGACATTAAATGACAGTTCCAAAAGTGACTAAGTGACAGCAGCTTCCCTATACATTTGCTTCCTGTTTCATCTCTTGACCCCCCACCTTAACAATGTGCACATGAGCAGCACTTAGTTGGTCCCAAAGAATATGAAACCTGGAAACCTGCTGAATGACAGCGTGTGAACCTGGAAAGCCTGGACAGGTGAACACCCAATCAGGATTAGGCAGTTTAACTTGCAGAATTAGGTACTTTTCCATTCCAAGCCTCAGATGGAGTACTAAGCTCTCAAAGGGGTTCCTTCCCAGCTGTCCACAGAGTAAAGAGAGTGAACAAAGAGATCATCCATCTTCCTTTCAGGACATACACTGATCTGCCCATCCAGAATGGGCACATTGTATAGCTCTCACAGTAGAACCATGAGAAGAGATCAGCCATGTCCCTTTCAGGACATACACTGCTCTGCCCATCCAGAATGGGTGTATTGTACAGCTCTCATGTAGAACAGTGGTATGGCAATAAACCTAACAATTAGCTTTCCAGGGGCTAAAAAGTGACATAAGTGGCAACATCTACCAACTGCCATAGTATAAATACCACCACCTAGACAATGTGGCCAACTTCCAGTGCCCAGTCACGTGACATAAAGTCTTTGGACATATGTTTTGGCAGAACTGTGTCTTATGGGTTCTCATAGACCAAAATTAGTTTGCTGCAGCATCCCTTGACATCGTTGGATTTTCAGTTGATGCCCCATGTGCTGTGGTCCATGAGAATGAATCTCTTTGTACAGCTTACCATTGCCTGCTTGAGAGCTACAACTCTGCTTCATTGTGAACAAACGTGTTTTCATGGTGTTTGCCTATCAGCCTTGCTGGAGTCAGGTTCCGAAGCTGAATCAAACCAAGAGGGACATAACTGGTGCATGGTGACCAGAACATGCCATGGCTTCCCAGTGAAGACTCATACACTGGCCCAGCAGCCTTGCTGCCCCACAGAAAACCATTGTCACCCACTGTTTTAACTCTTTACCTCCCTCCACACTAATCTTTTCTGACAGGTTTTGAATTCAAGAAAGATTGGCAGTACACCACAGACTTAGTTGATCATTTTTATTGGTATGCTATGGCATGCGAATTAAAACACCCGGAGCAGAAACCGAGGCCTTCTTTCCACCTACACATGCTGTTAAAGTTCATGGCCACGGACTTCACTATATCTTCAAGATATCTTCTCCCATAAAAACACAAAACTGGGAGTTAGGGAATCAAGTCCCCTCTAAAAAATTCCCTAACCTACAAGCTAATGTGCTTCAGATGGGTTCAAAATGCTAAGGTTTCTGCATCACCATGGAAACAACCCCCATCAGTGAAATAATCAGTGATAGTAATAAAATAAAGGTAATAATGAGGTGGCAATAAAATAATGAACTTGGGGTAAGCAAGAGGCAGAAGCGGTTAGAGCCAGTTGGCAAAGACAGGGAATGCACCACCTAAAGATGGCACAGGAGAGGTGAGTGATTACAGGCGACTTGGTTCCTCAGACTTGAAACACTGCAGACCACTGGCCCCTATGTGTTCGGGTGAGGATGAGCTACTTTCGTATTGCTGAGACAAGAGATTAACTTAGGGGAAGAAGATTCCCTCTGGCTCATAGATTCAGAGAATAGAATACGCAGAGTTAAGACATGGTGGGTGGAGTGGCTCTCATCAACGCAGCCACAAAAGAGAGAGAGAATAAGCATTCAGTTGAGTTTTTATTTTTCTCCTTTTATATTATTGTTCAGGCCTGTCCAGCCTTGATCCACTTTTTCTTTAGATCCACTTTTAGAGTGGGTCTTTTCCCTCTGTTAATCTCACAACACCAACAAGTATGGTTAGTACTCTCCTGGGTGACTCTAAGGCAGCCAAGTCACCATGGAAGATTAACTGTCACAAGGTCTCATTGCTGTTTAACATGGGACTCCATCACACCATAGATTCCAACAAGCATGGTATGAAAAACACGTGGAGCTGGAAAAGACTTAGAAACTACAAAGAATTAACCTTACTAAAGTTAATTTAAAACCTTTAAAATGGCTACACTAGCTGGGTATTTGACTCCATAAGTAAGTATTAGGACCCAAGTTCAAGCCTTCAGCATCCATGTTTGAAAAATAAATGGGTATTGTGGTACACACCCATAATTTAAGTGCTAAGGAGGTAGAGATAAAAGGGTCCTTTGGGCTCCCTGGTCAGCCAGTCTAGATGAATTGGTGAGCTCTAGGTTCAGTGAGAGACTCTGTTTCAAAAAATAAAGTGGAGATGTATGTTTGTTTTGTTTTTTTTTTAATTTCATTTGGAGAACAAATGGAAGCCAGGAAAGTAGAAAGGGCCCTTGGGGAGTGGGTAGACACATTAAGATAAGAGGAATGGTAGATTAAAATATTAAGGTAGAATTCTAGATTTGGGGTGACTTAAGCAGGGAAGGGAAGGGTTTAGGAGTGTTGGAGAGAGCTTGAGGTGAAAGGAAGAGCTCACACCAAGAAAGGCAGTATGAAAAGCCATATGGAAGCATATTATTTTACAGCCAAGTTAAAAAAAAATAAGTTGCCTCCTATCCAAGTACTAACCAGTCCCAACCCTGCGCAACTTCTGAAATCAGGCATATTCAGATTGGTATGGCCAAGGATACTGAAAAGCACCATATAAGCTTCTAAAGGAAGAAAGCAACCAATAAGACTAACCAGCTATGACACCTATGAACAATGTCAATGACCAACGAGGCATGATAACCCAAAGGGTACAGCAGTGGTACACACACCTTGGTAATAACAGTTCTCTATGACCCTGGACTTAGGACCCCAATGTGGGATGCTCCTTTGTATGCTTTGAATATGTTTATTACCACTGGTTAATAAAGAATCTGTTTCAGCCTATGACCAGGCAGAATAAAGCTAGGCAGGAAATCTAAACAGAGATATATACAGAAAGTAGACAGAGAGTCAGGGAGATGCCATGTAGCTGTCAAAAGAGAAGGACACCAGAACCTTACTGGTAGGCCACAGCCTTGTGTTGATACACAGATTAATAAAAATGATTTAATTTAAGATGTAAGAACTAGCTAGGAATACACCTTAGTTATTAGCCAAATAGTGTTGTAATTAATGTAGTTTCTGTATGATTATTCAGGTCTTGGCGGCCAGAAAATGAACAAGCAGTCTCTGCTTACAAATGGTGTCCAATGTGAGGTAACTACATCCACATAAAATCTGAGAGAGCTTGGAAAGGAATTAGAAACAAAAGAACAGAGTTAAGCACAGCTTCTTGGTAGCAGCATTTTCTCGGGTGGGCTATGTTTGTTTGCTAGAGGCAAGCAGAGGCATGATTCCTTTAAGATAAGGCTTTCCTACAGTGTTAACATCAAAAACTGTGTGGTTTCTTTAAGATCCAACTTCCTGGTTCATGCTGGTGCAGTTATGGAACACTTAAATGGGGTCTATGAGCAGTGTGTTACAAATTGCTTAATGGTGGCATAGACCGGCTGCATCCCTGGAGTTGGGGCAGTGACCATGGCTCACAGAAGCAGTGAACATGCATCTGCCATATTGGACTGAGAGCAAACAGGCAGGGCTGTGGAGTTGGTCCTAGCCACTCCCACTTAGCATTAATAGAAAGGTATTCCTGGTCAGAAAATTATTACAGATATACAATAAAGATGGATTCAGAAGAAAAAGACCTCTACATGGGTCACAGTGTTGGAGAATAAATGTACATGGGCTTAGGAGAGAGAGAGAGAGAAGAAAGAGTACAAAATGTCATAGATTAAAGGAGTAAATATAATTAAATATTAAAAGGTAATAGAGTAAAAAATAAGGTGGAAAATACACAGAGAGTCTGAATTATGCATATTACTATATTTTCTTTAAATTTTTTGACTGTAGAGAGACATTCGATTCTGGGAGCTGCTAAGCTAAACCAACATACATATTTTAAAGGTATCTTGACTTCAAAATTTGGGTCTAAGGATATGTTGCTTTGCAAAAGAGATTCTGCTTTTGTTTCCACAGAAGATAAGAATCTGTGGATTCCTTCCAGACTAATGTGGTTTGATGAAACAAGACACCCCAAAAGATCTCTGTGAACCCTAAAAATACTTTGCCCAACTTACAGCAGAGGGTGCTTAATCCTACCACAAGGACATGTCTCAACTATGTTCATAGCAGGATTATTAATAGTAGCCAGAACTGGGAAACAACCCGGATGTCCCTCAACTGAGGAATGATTAAAGAAAATGTGATACATTTACACAATGGAGTATACTACCCAGCAGGAAAAAAAAAATGACATCTTGAAATTTGCAGGCAAACAGATGGAACTAGAAAAAGTCATCCTGAGTGAGGTAGACTCACTCAGACTGAGAGAGACAAATATAATATGCACTCATTCATAAGTAGATAATGTACTTATAAAGCAAAGGACAACCAGCCTCCAGGCTACAACCCCAGAGAACCTAGGTAACAAAGAGGACCCTAAGAGAGACATACATGGATTCACAGGAAGGGGAAGAAAGATAAGAACTTCTGAGTAAATTGGTAGTATGGAGGGTAGAAGGGGAGGGTGGAGGGTAGAAAAGAGAGTGGGGAAAATGTATATAGCACATTCCTATCCAAACAATTAAAATGAGGATTTAATAAAAAATATATTTACAAGTTTTTTTTTTAAAAAGAACTGGATCATGGAATACTACGAGCATTTCATGATGGCTCTTTTTAAAAAGTTGTCAGCTAAAAACCACTGAGTTCTCCTAGAGGTTCTTTCTAGCTCAGAACTCTCAGTACCAGATGGCCCTGGGCTCATATTTTAGCTCTGGTCGATTCTCACAGAAACTTACAGTAGAGCCCTGAAATATTTCCTTTAAGAGCACAAAATCCATAAAGACCAAAACAGTATTTTTGCCAGACAAAACCCCAGGGAATGATGTGTTGTTTAATTACAATCACAATCTGGTTATTTCCTCCTGTTAGCCTATAGTAAGGACATAACATAATGGAAACTTCTATCTTGGGGTTGACATTATAGTCTATTACATCAATATATTAGTGTCATTATCAGTGTTATAACAGTGTCTCCATAAGCAGAAGCTGTGAAACATTTAGGGATCAGGGCATTCATGAGGAATCAACACCTAAGTGGGAAGAGAGATAAACAGGACAAGCCAGAGGGAGAAACTGAACTTGAGCCTGGTCTAAAAAGCCCGGGATAAGCCAGCAATGAGCTGAAGGATGAGTGTTGCCCATTAGGGCTGCCTCTTTCTGGAGAAAATAGTGCAACCCTGTGTATGTGCCTCATTTCTTCGCTAATGTTGGATGTTCCAGGAAGGGTGTGATGCTGCAGAGATCTCCAGCAGAGGCAATCCCTAAAGGAGTGCACAGTTGTAACTCCTGCTGAGCACACTCCTGACAGCTAGGCAGCAGGTCCTTTGGATAATAAGGATCCAGGTTGCACATCTTTATTTTTCCAAAGTAATGGTAGCTGCTGGTGTTTGAACAGGACTTGACATTTTCATATCTAATTATGTTGCTTCCCACAATCCAGACCTGACCATGGTAGAGTCAACTATTGCTCAAAATATTTGCTGCTCTTTGCTATGGGAGAATTATGTCATGCTGTCTCTGAGAAGAGGGTCAGACATGTGACTTCCTTTAATCATTGACACATGGGTGAATGTGGTATCTTTTATTTTTAAGCAGAAGTTTAAAAGACACTTTCTCCTTCATCTTCCTGGCCAAGATTGAAGAGTATCCAGCAGAGGGTCAGCTTCTTCAGCACAGATTTCCACGAGAAGGAATATGGGGTTCCACAGCTACTTTGCCATGGCTGTGGTCATCTGCTGTTGCTTCAAGACATTAGCATCCTTAGGGTATTTGTACCATGAGAACTTAGCCTGGATCGGCTGAAACATTCCCATCCCTCTAAGGCGTGAAGCTGCCACCTGTCAACCCTACCCATCTCTCACATCTATGCTCACTCTCATCACACAAAACCCATTTTTCGTCCAGAAGAATTTTCATAGCATTAATTCTCAAAGGGGAGTAATTTTGCCCACCAAGACCAAAGGAGCAATAGATAAAACACATTTTTGGTTGGATAGAGGGCAGCAGTGTTACTAGATGTTTAATACTCAATATTCACTCTGAATTTTTTTCCTCACCTCTTCTCAGTATGAAGAAATAATTCTCCTGTCTTCTCCATTAGCCCAGGTAAGAACTACTTTGAAAATCCTCACCTGGTGCCCAGCACTATAACTGACTAGTCAACTAAAACTTAATGCTTATTCAAGATAAATAATAACCATTGTATAATGAAGTATGCTGAGCACATAAGTTCTTTAGATACATTATTTAATTTTACTTGTAAATTAAATTAGTTATTACTTATGCCTTTTATTTTACAAATGAGAAAATTGGCCTGACAGGTTAAGTACCTTAGTCTGTAGTTGGCAGTGACAGATTCAGGTAATCCAGCTCCAGTCTAACTAAGTCCCAGCTCTCTCCCATGACAGCCTGTGTACATTCCAATTCTAAGGAAGTTCTCACACAAAGTGGAAACGCAGTGAAAAGCAGCGGCTGGAGGGCTCTGTCACCAGTGAAGCCATAGTATCCACATACTTTCAGTAGGAATTCTAAACAATATTAGCAATAAAATATTCTTCCCTGCCAAGGTGTAAAGGCGTAAGTCACAAACAATCCCACAGCATTTTGGAATTATGATTAATAAGGTGGTATTTATTTAAAGGGGAAAAAACTTACAGATCACCATCCCAGATGACAGCCCTCTGCGCATTCAGGAAGGAGACTAGTCGCTGGAAGCGGAGCAGGAAGTAAGAGAGAGTGAGGAGGGAAGAGAGAGAACACGCCCCAATGGACTGGTATCTCAGTGGCTATTGGCTGGAGGAGCGGAAGGACCTCTCGCAACAAAGGTGGAGTATTTTCGCCCGACACCTCTTTGATACAGCATAGAATGGTGGTTAAGTGGGTGAGTGGACTAGTATACAGACTGGAGATAATGGAAGTGATGAGGGAGCAGCTACTGATTGACAGCAGCCAATTACCTCCATGACTGCCAATCAAAGCAAAGCCCTTAGCCTGGTGTGGCACAGTGCCTCCCTTGGATATCATGTGCAAAATGGGGTCGGGAGTCCAGCCAATCCAGCTGACTAGACTTAAAAATTGGCAAATCACCCACTTGCAGACACACAAGGTTGTGTATCACTCACAACCTGAGACCTCCACCAAGTCTGCATAGGTACAAAGAGCCAGGAAGGCCTTAAACCCACAAATTTCTGAAGACCCTATTATCAACTAGACAAGTCTCCAGAACCCACTGCTCACCAAAGTGTTCTTTGGGGCAAAAGAAGAATGAACACACACAGCCATGACAAGTAACCCCTGTTCCTTGGGCTTTTGATGATAACTCTGTGGACATTTTATCATGACTGAGAACAGAAATTCACTGTTTCTCCAGCATTCCGTATCAATGTAGAATTCCCTTGCAATCTGTTAAAATGTGAAGGTCCAGAAAAATAAAGCACTTGTCTAATACACAGCAGGCTCTAGATTTTCAGTCTGGGAAACTACTCAGTTACTGTCTGCCTTCCTGTGCTGATTCATGAGATTCTGCAATGTGGAGATGCCCATTTCGTTCATCTTTTGCCTCCTTAGATATGAGAGTAGCCTTTGTTTGTTAAATGAGCAAATGACGGCTTTGTTCCTCACTGCCAAGCTCTTATCTGGTGACTTACTCCTTGAACACATTCCCTAATTCTTCCCAGGCCTTCAAGAAGACCTAAGAGTCTGGGCCAGAAGACATTCCCTAAATGTCTGCCTTTAATCTGAAATGTTTTCCTCAACCAGTCCACATTTCCTGAAGTTTCCTCCAAAGACCTTTACTTATTCAATTGCTTTCAGTACCGTTTCTTGCCACCTCTTAAGGTTTTCACTTTATGAGGAAGGAGCATGGTAAAGCCAGACAATCACAGGCAGGAGATAGTGACATTGAACTCCCCCCTCAATTGGCCTCTAGATCTAGGAACATTGGTAATGCCAGGACATTGTTTATCAATTGTAACAACCACGGGAAGAGGCTGCTACTCACCCTCTGGATACAAGCCAAGGATCATATTAGCCCCTAAAATGTTCAAGGTAGGCCCATGACAAAGAATTATAACAGCCAAAAAAGTAAACAGTGACACATACACTGATGAGAAGCACTTAGAAGTTAGCAACAGAAAACATAGTAAGTTATAGAATGGAAAAATAATAATGCTAAAAACCACGAACACCCTCAGGAGATGCGTACTCTCCTGGATGAACCACACTCTGGCTGTCTTCATCCACATTCAAGTGTCCTCTGAGGTACGATTACCATCTCCATGTCACTAATGAGGAAAACAGGACATCTGCAGGCCCTCAGTTACGGAGTAGCTGAGCCGTTACCAGGCTTTCCACTGCTAGGGGCTTCAAATCGGCATCCCTCTCCACTCTGGAGGACTTGGGGCCAGCGGGGCTTCAAATCGGGCATCTCTCTCCACTCTGGAGGACTTGAGGTCAGTGGGGATTCAAATCGGGCATTTCTCTCCACTCTGAAGGACTTGAGGCCAGCGGGGGCTTAAAGTAAAAAGGCAGTGTCTTGAGCTCATTGCTGAGATTAAAATGCCACAAAGCAGAGGGCTAACACTCCTGGAAGGTTCTGTGAAAGGAATCGCTCCTGACAGGAGTGTGAGCAGTCACTGGCCTTTGCAGTCAGACGAGCAAATGGCAAATCTGAGTACCAGTTGGGTTTCTGTTGCTACCATCATTGAAACAAGACTGGCGGAGTGAAAAGCACATTGTGTCTAGAAGCAGAGAAGGAGAAAGCAGGATGTGACTTGTAACACACCCACAAGCACACTGTGGGACTTTGGTGAATTCCTAAGACTTGACTACACACATGGGTTTTCTGTTCTATTAGCTTCCATAGCAGATGTATTGGTGAAGACAGGCTGGAAGTGGGAAATCTCAGGAACAAGTAGGCCATCTCTGCTTTGTACTGAACATGTCGTTAGAAGGCTGTGGAGATGCCTGCTTCCCGCGCAATCCCAGCATGTGAGTTTGACTCCCAGCACCCATGTGAAATGGCAGATGTGCAGCTGTAATCCACTGAGGAGAGGGAGAGGTGCCAATTGCTGCCCAGCCTGCCCAGTGAGCTCCTGGAGCTGACAATGAGGTAGCTAGCAGTGGAGAAAGACACCCAACATCAGCCTCTGACTTTCACATGCACGGACACGTGTGTGCACACGTAGGAACATGTACATACATTCACCACATATGCACACTCACAAAGCAGGTCTTATGACCTAAGGAGACTGTTGTGTTGCCATGACAAAGAGGGGAAGTTGTAATAGGAATCACACAGCCTGTGAACTAAATTGTTTACCACTTGATCTTGAACAGAAAAGTTTTGTCCATCACCAATATCTTAATATGGATTTTTTAAAACTTTGAAAATTAGCAAAACCAAGATTCATAAGTATGCTAGATGATACACTAGAATATGATGCTGTTCATTAGAACCATAAATAGGAAAACACTTTGCGAAAGTGCTAAGGAATATTAGTACTCAAGCACTGACATCAATTGATAGGGGTGCACTTGACAAAGTAAAAGAAAAGGAAGAGAGGAAGGGAAGGAGGGAGGGATAGAAGAAGGGATGGAGGGAGGAGGTAGAAGAGAGAGAAAGACAGACAGAGACTCAAGTACACTTGAGTGTACAATCATCACCACTTCTTAATTTGATTAACTCTCAGTTTTCTTTTTACCTTTTTAAAATACGTGAGTGTATGCACATAAGATGCAATGGGAAGGGGCCTGGTCTATCACTCTTTCTCCTCTCTTGACACAGGGTCTTTTGTAGAGCCTCGGGATAGGCTGGTATCCAATAAGCCCACTGACCCTCCTGTCTCTGCCACCCACCATGCCAGGGTTACACACACAAATGACCTCATACCTGACCCCTTACACACGTTCTAGAGTCCAAACCTGGGTCTTCTTGCTTGCACAGCAAGCATTTGTACAAATTGAGCAAAAGTCCCAGTTTTCTGAGTAGATCATGCTGAACCAGAGAGGGGAAATTCCGGGCTGCTCCTGAGGCTGCTGGGTTATTAAATATGACACACCGAACGGGTGACTGATACCGTCACCAGCTGCACCACATCCATGCGCACATCATTCCAGGAGCTGTGTGGATCCCCAGCTAGCTATGCTTTGGCAGCCCGTGTCTCTTCCTTCCCCTTAGAACATGAGGAAAGTGGATGGATCTTGAAGAAGGACTTTCAGTACAAGAAAGATCCTGGAAAATTGGGAGTCATTCAAATCAAGTGATTCCATCATTATGACCATTACTAATGGCTGGAATATTTCAAGATATGAGAAGCTCTCTGGGATCCTAATCAGGAAAAGCCTTTAAAGGTGATGGGGGATGGCTTCACTTGGGAGACCGAAGGGGGAGATATGGTAGGGGAGGGAGGGAAGGCACATAAGCACTTCACAAATCAGAGGCTCCAGAGAGACACAGAGTAAAGGATGATGGCAAAAGTTGTCTATAAAAAAGAGGCAAGTCTCAGGATACTAAACCCTGGGGACCAGTGAGGAAGCAGTATGCCTACCTGGGATGTGTTCTCTTTCAGAGAGCCCTTCTGAGCCCTTCCAAAAGAAACCACGGCAGTGGCCCTCAGCAGAGGATCAGCAGAGCCCTCACTGTGCAGGTAGCAGAGGATGCTGCTTCTCTTTCTTTGCTGGAAACTGGACCACATCACCAGCTTCCCTTGTCACTAGGCAGAGTGGGCATTACTACATTCAGTGGGGTCCTAGTAGAGCCACATTCTTTCACTCTGCCAGGCCTTTGGAAAGACCGCCCACCTACATCATAGCGTCACCACTCTTTGCTGGCCAGGCACTTTCGACCCAGGTGAGCATATCAAGGCCCAAAAGAAATGAGAGAACGGGAAGACGGAAAGTGCACAAGTCCCTGACTGACTGAATGGAGAAGCGCTCAGTGTGTGGATAAGAAGTAAACATGGGTGATACAGTGACTTTGGGGAGTATTTTAATATTTCAATACTTTCTTCATGCCCTTTTATGCATTTGGTCACTGGAATAGAAATGCCATGAAAGTAAGAACTTTGTGCCCATTCATCCCTCTGGTTCAAACAGCATTTTACATAAAGGTACTCAGAAAACATACACAGGGGAAAAAATACCAGCAACCTGAGGGCAATAGAAATCACAATACATACCATAGAAACATTGGAAAAATAAAACCAGTGCATATACACAAGTCTGTACATATTAAATAAAAATCAAATTTCTGTCTGGGTAGCAGTTTTAACATCATCATAAAAGTGGCATTGCACATGCACAAGCTCAAGATAAGCACACCCACAGTGGTGGACTGTACCCCCAAATAGTGAGGCATGACCACAGTGTGAGATGTACTCCCAAACAGTGAGGCATGGCCACAGTGTTGGAATGTACCCCCAAACAGTGAGTCATGGCCACAGTGGTGGACCGTACCCCCAAACAGTGAGGCATGACCACAGTGGTGGATGTACCCACAAACAGTGAGGCATGACCACAGTGGTGGACTGTACCCCCAAACAGTGAGGCATGGCCACAGTGGTGGACAGTACCCCCAAACAGTGACGCATGGCCACAGTGGTGGATGGTACCCCAAACAGTGAGGCTTGACCACAGTGTGGGACTGTACCCCCAAACAATGAAGCATGACCACAGTGGTAGACTGTACACCCAAACAGTGAGGCATGGTCACAGTGGTGGACAGTACCCCCAAAGAGTGAGGCATGGCCACAGTGCTCATATAGTGAGCCAAAGGAAACTCTTCTTCCTCCAGTTGATTTTGGTGGGCATTCTGTGGCAGTAAGAAGAAAAGAATACTACTTGTCTAGTGTCCTAGTTGTTAGACTGGAGCACGTGCCAGTTTTCTCTCCTTCATAAATGAGAGCAGAAGAATTTATCAGATAGGGATGAAATTAAATTGGGTTAGGCATGAGAAATTTTCTGTCAAACACCTGGTACTGCAGGATTCCCCTCTGTATGCTATGCTCTGTATGCTGGCTAATAAAGAACTGCTTTGGCCTGTGACAGGGCACACTCTAGCTGTGTGGGACAGCTAAACCGAATGCAGGGAGAAGAAGGCAAAGTCAGGCGGATGCCATGTAGCTGCCCAAGAAGCAAGATTTGAGATAACAAACCTCAAGCCTTGTACTAAAATATAAAATAATAAAAATGGGCTGATTTAAGATGAAAAGCTAGCCAGGAATATGCCTGCACTGATGGCAAAACAATGTTGTAATTAATATAGTTTTTCTGTGATTATTTGGGTCTGGGTGGCTGGAAAACAAGAGTACAGTCTCCATTTGTAACCTGGCATTTAGAAGGGGCTCAAAAATGTACCACCTCCCTCTCCTCCCTTTTCCCCAGTTGTTCCTACCAAGCCCTGATCTCAGAAACTCAGCAGCAAGCAGAGACTGTGTCCCCAAGTGACCCAATCACCAAGACCAGTCAGTATGCACCCAACTCTTAATAGCATTTAAGCTTTGTCTGGGCACCTAATTATCTTGATGATGCAGAACTCAAAATAACCCTGTGTGTGCACCACAGGAAAGGTCCACTTCACAGACCCAGCCCTACTAAGCCAGAAAAAAGCATCTAATAAAAGAATTTAACAACTTCAATCCTCAGAGCAGACCAGCCTCAGAAGCTGGGCCCACCCTGCCACCCTCCTTTTCTCTTGCCCTTTCTCTCTCCCTCTCTTTTCATTCAGTTCGTAATTTTCCGGGCATTTGAGAATGTGCAGCACAATGGTCAGCCTATCTATCCTCAAGGAGCCTACACTCAGAAGAGGGAGAGCCGAGATAACCACACAACCCCGCAGTAATGAGGTTTGTGATAAGATAGCGGCAGGAGATAAGGGAAGAGGGAGCGCATCTCTGGGAAGGCTGGCTCTTAAGACACTGGCACAACTGAAAATTTCATGGTCCACACACATGGGCTTACCAAGGCTTCACAGTCTCAATGGATCACTGAGCTCCACTCTATTATAAAAAGACCCCCTAAGAGCATCCACTGTTCTGGACGTATCATGAAGGCAGACCCTGCTTGCCTCCCACCAATTTCAAATGTTAATGACAATCTCTGGGGCCAGAGTAATTATTAAGACAAAAAGAAGACAGTTTTCTCCTTGTGCTCCATTCCAGGTCAACAGCCAACCAACAGTCAATGTCCAGTATTACCCAGGAAGCAAATCAGTGCTCTGATTGTGTGAATCAGTCAACAAATGGTAAGTAAATATTCCATGAGCGCCTGGCATAGTCTTGCATCATGCTATCTTTATCACAGGAAGGGACTTCATTACAGCAAGTGTCTCCTGTCAAGAAGTCTTGTGAAGAGAGAATCAAATCACATAGCAGACTCGAAATCATTTCAATTCGGGCTCCTAATTCCAAGATTTGGGGTAAATGTATGTGTATCTGTGCCAGAGGTCAACCTCAGGAGTCATTCTCAGGTGTGCCCACCTTGGTTGGTTTTTTTTTTTTTTTTGAGGCAGGGTCTCTCACTGGTCTGAAGTGTGCCCAGTAAGTCATGCTGGTAGGCTGATGAGCTGCTGTGCTCTGTCTCCCCAGAGCAATGCTCAGAAGCTTCCACCAGCAATCCTGGATTTTTCCTGTGAGTCAGTTCCTCCTGCCTGCCCAGCAAGTGCTTTACCACCTGAGTCTCCTGCCAAGCCCCTGGAGTAAGAAATAATCACTCTATGGAACTCCAGGTTTCATTTTTACAGGTGTGGGCGTCAGCCCTGAGAGTTCAGGTAGAAGGACAAATAGAGCTTCATGCAGTATTTCATCCAACACAAACCAAAGACACAGAAAAGGATACTTAGGATTCCTAAATGTCCTGACTGACACTCATCACAGGTTTAGAGCTGCGTGACATCAGTGCTCCTTCACTGAGAATGAGGCAAATGGCTCATAGAGGAGACACTACCTCTGTAACACAGACTTCTGGGATTGGAGATGCTTACCCTCCCCACAGGACACCTCAGCCCATTCTGGAAGTCACTTTCAGGAAGTCAGTGGTAAGCCCACAGGTGAGTCTAGATGACAGTGGGTGTCCACGGGTTTTGTGTTTGCACTTTCTTGGATGGATAGAGTCCAAGCTAGTACCCTTCCTGTCCACGCTGTATCCCAGTGATCCTTGGAAAGTAATTTGTTACACTTATAATAGTGACAGGTTCCAAATGCTTCATGCTCTAAAGAATCCAATCCCACCTGGGCATGGAGTTTTGCCACTACTTTTCTCCATTTCCCCATCTTGGCTAACATGTCGGGTCAGGTGGCAACCTCTCTCCACAGCCTTTCTCTCCTCCCAGCTTGAGAAAGCTCTGATTTAGTGATTGTTCATTATCCCCTCATTTAGACAATTTTCCACACACAGTGGAACCTTTAAACAGTGTGAACAATGTTGTCGATCTTTCTGCACACTGCCTCTGCCAGGCATTAAGAGGGAAATTGGCTGCACAGCAGGGGTGGCACTAGGCACACAGTTTCCATTAATAGTAACAGGCCTTTAAGTTCAGTCGAGAAAGGGGGCACTTTAGACACCTGCATCCTAAGAGCCGGGCTCTGTCTGAGTCGCTGGACCCACGATGATGTCGTTCCTCACCAGGGGACAATTTTCACATGTGAGGTTCAAAAGGGTGAGCAGAAAAGGCACCACCTACTGACAAGGTGCTGGGTGCAAAGGGCTCGGATGATATTGCGTCATTTTGACCTCAGAATAAAACCAGGGGTTAAGTACACTAGTCACATTGTAGAGATGAGAATGTAGAAGTAAATACATAAATCTCCACAGCTGATATGTGATGGAGCCACGGTATGAATGTGAAACACACACAGACACACACACACACAGACACACACACACACACACAGGCTTTTGGGTCTGAATACCTGTGTGGGCTGGCCATGCTGATTTAGAGGTTGTGGTGACTTTAGAGGAAGTGGGTGCCTGAAGGCGGCCCTTCAAGGGTCACGGCCCAGTTCCACTTTCTCCCCTTGCTTGGCTCAGCTCCTAAGATGTGAGGTGTGCCTGCCATAATCTCCTGCTGCCAAGAGTTCTACCATGCCCACCAGCTGTGATGGACTCAAGCGATAAGCCAAAGTTCAGCTGTTCTTTCTTAGATTTTATCTGTCAGTTTGTCTTTGTGCTGGACAGAGTAGCTAATATAACCAGAACATGAAATTTGGTCCTTTTTCAGCTCCTGTGGTCCTAAGGCTACCAACCCTCTAGAAGTGGGACTTCTCTTTCTTTCCCAGACTGGGTGGCTTCCTTTGTGGGCAGTTGAAGAATTGCCAATTCATCATCATCTGCTAGTCTTTCAAATGAGACTCATCCTCACGGGATCCTTGGGGGCTGCTAAAACAATTCTTCTCATCCATCTTGTGTCTTTGTTTAAGCAAGAGTACAATTACCTTCCCCCTTGTTCTGTGTGCTGCTCAATAAGGCACTGTCTCTTTGTTTGCGAGCAGCTCTTCTTCACCCCTTGAGTGCCAGTCAGAGACAGAGCAGCTAGACCACTATTCCCATCCTACATCCTAACAGGCACCATTAATCAATTTCTCACTGAGCAGCTCTTTCTAATGGATCAGATTAGATACTAAAGATTTAATTTTCTTTCCATCCATGGCCCTAGCCAATCACAGGTCTCAGATAAATGAGTGAGTCTGTCCTTAGTGAATCACAAACTCTATCCTTTTCTGCCTCACCACCCCTACTTCCCAGTAGAGCAGAAAATCAAATTGACCATATTCTAATGATCCATTTACCATTGTGTCTCTTTCATTTTTCTCTCCTCACATACCTTCCTCAGACTAAGGTCTAGACAGATATTCTTGCTTCTAACCTTAGTTGTATTATATTTAGTTGACTTTTTCTCCATCTGTAAGACAGAAATCATAACTTCTTGGCACTATCGAGGATAACCCTTCGAAAAGAAAGTGCACCATAGCAACGGAACATAAAGCATGGCACCAAGTCATGGCATCAGTATCTGTCCCCCCTTTCCAACCACCAAAATCACACTAGCTTACTGTGTTCCTATAAAAATTGGGTTAAAAACACTATGAACTAAACTTTCTAATCCAGCTGGCACCCCATGTACTTCTTTTACAACTTTATTTTTCAGAAAATCTTTTTTTTTTTCCAGGAAAAATCTTCAGAGCACTGCTCTCTCCTCCACCACTAGGCGTCCGTCTGCTTCCTGCATGGGGAAGTTGGTTGGTTGGTTGGTTGGTTGGTTGGTTGGTTGGTTGGTTGGTTGGTTTTCCATTCAGTTTCTCCAGTTTTTAGGAAGGATGATTCTGTAAGACACTTTTTGACTGAAGGCAAAATATGTTGGTGGCTTAGCAAGGAACGGTCACATCCTAAAAGGACACCAGACCTTTGGCTGAGCATAACAAACTCTGGGACAGTTTATGAAGCCTTACAGTGGCACTGCATGCCTGCTGAACCCTCTGCCTTCAAAGCCAACACCAGTGCTGGTTTATTTGCTTCTTAAGCAACACCACAAAATTATTAAGCCTAGTTCAAAATTATTGTGTACCATATATAAACATGGTACACAATAGATCAACCATTTCTACATAGCAAACTACAGTAATTTCAGTCATTAGTAAAAGCGTGGCAGTAATCAGACCTGGACAGAGTTCCCACACACTGGCTATCTTACACTGATCATTGTTTGGCTCTATGGGAATTCCTGGAATACTTCTGCTATCATAATCACTTTACCAAGGAGGAACTGAGATTCAGAGAACAAATGCCAAAATTGACTTTTATATAGCAATGCCGTGTGTGTGTATGTGTGTGTGTGTGTGTGTGTGTGTGTGTGTGTGTGTGTGTGTGTGTGTGTGTAATTAATGCAGTGGTCTATGATCATAGCAAGAATATTGAACAGGAATAGACAAAATCGATGTTAAGACATAACAACACTATTTTTCTTTCCCATTCCCACCCGTGTGATTCACATTCTGCTGATACTGTTCATAGGAAAAAAGTGGCCACAGTGAGTATCATCGTCCTTGAATTAGACCATCTATTATGGGTTTCGTGTGTTTAATGGATATACTTTTGGTTGAAAATTGTTATTAGAAAGACACAGATGGTCTTAGATTATCAAAATCACCCATCCCAAGACTCCCCTGGGCTCTAACTGGGCAGGGGAGACACTGGCATTATATAGACTGGCACTGCAGGAAACAAAAGACCACAGCTGGAGACTACAGGATCCCATGTAAACAGAATCTCTCCCTTCCCCCCTCTTCTCCCTGGCCTTCCTTGTTCTGTTTCTCCTGAATAATATGAATCCCCAATCTTTGGTCATATATGAAAGGGACTACTAATGCTATGAACGAGTCCCCATGTTTAGGAAACTGCCTGTGCTAAAGATAATTGCCACTTAGATAAGACAGCGCAGCCCCTGTGTTCTCCATCAGCTCTGGACTCTAATCACCCTGAACTCTGCATCCTCTAAGACGCTCAAAGAAGGAATCTTAGGCATCTTGTGAATTTTCTTTTCTGGCTTTCTTGAAAACTTCTAGGGCCATTTGCCTCCCTCATGAATATTTGCAAGAATTCAGGCTTCTCTGTCTCATTGAGTTTTCACGTCTTGTTTTCCGCCTTCTTAGCAGAGCTGATTTGACATAAATATTTATGTGTAAAAAGATGTTCTCCAAGTCCTCACTGCCTTCTACTCTACATACTACTGTGTGGGGAGCCTTTGAGGCCTCCAAGTGTGGTTTCTCTGTGTGATCTGTGGAGTACAATGACCATCAATTTTATCTCAAATTGTGGGGACAGAACAGATGTCTGATATGTGATCTCCACTTTACAATCTCCACAGTGCCAGGCTCTGGAAGATACACCAAAGGGCTCCCAGGTTCATGGTGCCAAGCCCTGGAAGATACGTCAAAGGGCTCCCAGGCTCTAGGGTGGAATTTGCGAGCTCTCTCTGCGTCACTACATGCTCTATGGGAGCTCGTGGATTGCTGGGAGCAGCTCTGCATCCTAGCTGCTTGGCCAACTATTAGAAATATTTTTATATCTAAAAGTCTGCTTCTGTCCTTTCTTTAATCTGTTCCTTTAATGTTACCCGCAGGCTTGCCCACACCTACCTTTCCCTCTTATGGCAACTGTCTTCTCATCAAGCAGCCCTGAAGCTACCCTGTGTAGATTGCTGTGTCCATGAAGACCCCTAAAGACACACACACACACACACACAAACTCAAAGGCCTCAAGATCTTCTCGCCGGGCGGTGGTGGCGCACGCCTTTAATCCCAGCACTTGGGAAGCAGAGGCAGGTGGATCTCTGTGAGTTTGAGACCAGCCTCGTCTACAAGAGCTAGTTCCAGGACAGGCTCCAAAACCACAGAGAAACCCTGTCTTGAAAAACCAAAAAAAAAAAAAAAGATCTTCTCAGCATCACACAACAGAACAGCATGTAGACAAGCGCATGTATCCGTCTCCAGAGTGTTTGTCTTAACGCCGCATACTCAGTGCAACTCTGTGCTGTAGCTGTGTTGCAGCATGCATGTGTCCAACAATCCTGATGATTTGACATTTATATTAACCATTTTCTGATCAAGAAACTAAGGTAGTTCAGGGATGTGTCCCTGATACCTGTACCCCTGAAACATCCATTCCAGGCAGATTCCAACATTCATTCTCTGTGGACCTGCTCAAGCTGTGTAAAGTCCCTCACGTCCTGGCTTGTGCACATGTTTGAGTGAAGAATAGACATAAAATATGGTAATAGGGGTTAATAAGTAAAGCTCAGTGCCAGTAATAGGGAAGCTAGTGTTTGGAAGGCAACTCACAAATAGCATGGCAGATGCAATCCCAGCTATGAGGAAAGGTAGAGAATTAAAATGAAAATCTATCTTGGGAAGCCCAAGTTACACAAGCAGGATTTGGAATTTGAACTTAACCTGAACAGTTCTATAACCACCAATAAGTAAAATTACAGGTAGGTGGGGGAACCAGGGAGAGTTTTGTTCATATGAATAGCAACACAGGAACAACTGCATGGACCACATGCATGGGTCTGAAGGTGCTGCTAGTGGGTATGAACCAGTGTGGGGGAGTCATGACTGAGCTGTCACACAGTTTCGTGTTATTTACTGCCTGGGGCATATGGGTTGTCAAATATATTGAATAACACTCTGTTATAAGACACATGCAAGAAAAGTGAGTGAGCGCATGCGTGCAAAATGGAAAAGCAGCCAGAAAGGTGATAGTCAGACATTACTGTTACCATATCATGAGATGCATGATAACATTGCAGAACAGACATGCTGCAGATTGACAGATGGGTGGACAGACAGACTGATGGACAGATGGATGGATGGATGGATGGATGGATGGATGGATGGATGGATGGATGGATGGGTGTGTGGATGGATAGACGGAGTGGTGGATGGAGCGATGAATGGATAGATGGATGGACAGATAGATTGATGGGTAGATGGATGGACAGATAGATTGATGTGTGGGTAGATGGACAAAAAGTGAGAGAGAGTTACCAACAGATGGCAACAACTGTGAAGCTTAGCCAGACACTGACATATAAAAGATCCTGAACCACAATATTAAGTGGGGGGAAAAATAATATCCAGAATTAAGTATAAAATATGATAAATTTGCTCCATAAGTCATAAAATACATAAAATCTTAAAGTTAAAAGGCATGAGAAATTAGACACACGGAGGAGAGAAGACATCCGAAGCTGGCCTGGTCGGAAGACAGCAGGATAGAGATTCAAAGGGGAGGAGAAAACATAAACATTTATAACATTTTACACCTTTGTTCATCCAGACAGTAAGATCTTGGCCATGTGGCCAAGTGCTATTTTACTCATGAACAACCCTGAGGAGTGAGAGGCTGGGTGGTTATTATCTAGCTCTTTGTAGTTTCTGTATTATTTTTAATTTCCTATAAACCTAAACAAAATCATGGTAGATGGAGGAAGTCTGAAAATATAACTTTGCTCATTTAACAAGTCCCTGTGGTTTTGGAATGACAGACATTTATTTCCAGGAATATCTTAATGGACACAGTTAACCCCAGAATGATGAGGCATGATTCCAGGTTATAACATTGTCCTCAGGATGTGTTCATTGAAGGAAGGAATGAACAAATGACAGACTGGATTAGTGATCCCCACAGGGAATTTAAGGAAGTCTATATTGACTGGGAATTCAATTAGATGACCCATTGTCTCTGGCCACAAAGCTATTTTCCTCCCTAAAATATGGGCCTGGGCCTTTTTCCAGTTTCTTTTGTGTCCAGCTCTTCCCTCCCACAGCTTCCAAGAACACAGCCAGGGAACACAAATGAAGAAGCCCGGTCATTCTGGGCCATTCTCAGTTCCTGGGCTGGGTCCCTGGAGCACATGAGCATCCGGCACATCAGCTCTGACCTTGCCGCTCAAATTCCTTTGTGCCCAACATAATAACAAGCTTTAGCCTCTCAAGCAAGACAATCGTTCCAGGGCTTCAGTGTCTATTCCTGTCCAGTGAGTGCCGCGTCCTGAGAAAGGCCACCAGTTAACTCAGAACCACTCTTCCAGAAAACCCAAAATGGTCTTTTCCTATCCTGGGAGGCTGGATGGTGAAGACTTCACAGGTTTGTCCTCAGGGGCACTCCCTAGAATGCAACTCCTGCCTAGCTCCAACCTCAAGTGGCTGGTAGAGTCTTCTTCCTCAGCCCACCACAGATGCTCTGTTATCTGTCCTGTGCGGAGCCACCAGAGCCACCATGACTACCCCCAATGAAAAAACTTTCAACATAGATCTGAAAAACAAGAAGATGTTTTCAGATTTATTACTCGCTGCCAGGGACTTGAGCTGGAAAGGCAGTAGAAAGAGACCCATATCCTAAGAGACACTGGTTTTAGAGAAGGGAAAATGTCAGCTCACATTCTTTTGCCCTTGCCAATATAATCCGGAACTGTGAATGGGAGCATGTTTTATGTTCTATGAAGAAGTTCAGAATATCTATATTATGACCACTGCTAAGCATCCAACCAAAGATAAAGCAGCATCCAATCCAGAACAGTCAATCTGTACTGATCTCTAAAGTTTGCCTTATAAAAAACCTCCCTGCTAAGCTGGGAGTGAAGCTCAGCTAGTGGAGTATGTGCTGTGCTTGATCCCTAGCACTGTGTAAAAGTGGAAATCACGGTATGCCTTTGATCCCGTGCTGGATACACAGAGACAGGAGATCAGGCATGCTCAGCTGCACACTGAAGTAAAAGTCAGCCTTGACTATCTCAAAAACCAACAGCAACGAAACCCCAACAACAAAGCAAGCAAAGCTACCATGGCCCCCCATGAGAGGTGCCGTGTAGAACTTCCTGCTCATGTATTTAGAACTAAACCTACTATAAGGTGGGGCCCTAGAAGACATGTGACAAAACATCTCACTGGGTTGTCCAGCCAGTGGCCTGGGTGCTGCAGAAGCCCAGGATAGCTATGAATGTGCCCAACACAAAAGTCCTAAACTCACTTACTTGAGTTTTGGGGCTTTGTGATCAAAGTTCATTAGGAAGTTCCCAAATAAGTGTGAAATTGGTAGAAGACAATCAATGTCATGCCAATATCAAAAGTTGAATACACATGGGGCATGGGGCCTAATAAAGCTCCCCAAAGCAGGGGAAACTCAAAACCTCTCCTTCCTCCCTTGACCCCTCATACTCAATATACTCACATCAACTATCTCCTTAACCAAAACACCAAACTGCCTCTCAAATTCAGCAAGAACTGAAGTTTTATTCATCATTTTAGTCTCTGATTAATCAGAGAAGATATAGACCATTTCCTTTTAAAAAGAAGAATATTAAAAATCTTTTTCCTTTGTTCATTGTGGGGCCATCTGGGCTTAAGTAGAAAGAGTTTGGGGATCACATTTAGAAAGCAAATGGCTTTTCCATGCTTCTTTATGGGCGCTCTTCTTATAGGCTACACATAACTCTTGGGAGCCCAATTCTTGATATTATTTTAATGCCTTCAGGCCCATTAGGGGAAATCAGTCGCTAGTAATGAGCCCTGTAATGTTGGCACCTGTTCAATTTAAACAGCTCCTTTAGATATGCCAAGGTTCAGTTCAGCAGCATCTGTTGGAAACCAGATTCCCCAGGCTCCCAAGAGAAGAGCAAGGTCACATGTCACCCTGTGATCACAGGCTCCATATCCGTCACAGCTCTTGGGCGGGCTGGCCTCATTGGCCTGTCACACCCTCAGAAGGTTGTTTCCACATCTCCAGCCACCTTTCATTCTTATTTACGTTTCAAGCCTCTCTTCTGTAAGCCTCTGGATATTATGAAAGATCCAAGCAGCCAGAGACTGAAAACACACTGCTTCTCAACACAACTCATTTGTTCCAGGGACACAAGAAGCAAACACTCCTCTCTCTTCAGGCTAGTTTCCAAAGTTCACCTTTCTGGCTCGACATTCATCTTTTTTTCCCTCTCTCTTGCATGAAAAGCCTTTTCAACAGGGAAAATTGCAGCTTCTTTTTGTAGCCATTGCATCGATCCCAGATGGAGAAAACTCCAAGTTCAGATGCCACACGAGTCTTTGTGTTCCCTGTTCTCTGGGGTGTCAATTGCAGGAAGGCGATGGTTGGATGTGTGACTGTGGGTGGAACTGCTCCAGCAAATGGCTAAGCTGGAAGGAAGTTCAGCTGTAGCTGTGCAGAGAGAACCCTGGGCCAAGAGGGATGCTCAGACATAGCCTTTTGATAGGGCGAGGAGAACTTTTGTGGTATTTTTGTCTTATTTTTGAGATGACGACAGGATAACCTTGAAATCACTATATAGCCCAGGCTGGCCTCAACTCCCATTCTCCTCTCTCAGCCTTCAACTAAGAATGCAGGCACGGCCCCACCAATGCCCAGCTCCAAACGATATAATTGCTTCTTTTTCAGTTTAATAGAATCGTAATGCATTACACAAACATTCTGCAACCAGATTTCTACCCTAGCAATGAAAACATGTGTTCACACAAAGACATGCCTGCCAATATTTGTAGCACCATCACTCACAATTTCCCCAAATAAAAAGAACCTCAAAATTCACCAATGGGTAAAGGTGGCAGGCTGTCCATATAGCAGAATATTATTCAGGAATAAAAGGAAGATTCCATACATGCTATATGGATGAGTCTTGAAAACATTATGCAAAGGAAAGAAGACAGAGAATACCACATACAGCATGACTGACTGCGAGAAAACACCTAGCAGAGTCAATCTAGAGATTGAGAGAGGTTACCTGAGGTGTAGGGGTTGGGACCTCCCTGGGAAGAATGCTGAGACATGGCTGGAGGTGCAGCCCAGTTGGAGAGTCCTCATCCAGCTTATGTGAAGCACCACAGAAAAGATTTTTTAAATAGATGGTGGTAACAGTGGTTTGGTCTAGAGAGGCCAGCTGCTTGCTTGATTGTGGTATTGGGGATCAAACTCAGAACCTCAGTTTATGCAGCTAGCACTTCACTGACTGGGCTGTTTTCAAAGCTCAAGTTGTTTTGTGTATGTGTGTACATGTGTGTGTGCTTGTGTGTGTGTATGTGTGTCTGTCTATGCTATGTGATATCACACATATATGTATGCAGGAACACATGTCATACATATGTGAAGGCTAGAGGAAGATGCTGGGTGTTGTGCTCCATCACTCTCTACCTTATTCCCTTAAGACAGGGTCTCTCACTCACTGAACCTGGAGCTAGGATGGCAATGAGCAAAAAACTCTGATGTAGGAGGGTCATCTGTCTATGTGTTAATAAAGAAACTGCCTTGGCCTTTTGATAGGCCAGCCCTTAGGTGGGTGGAGTAGACAGATGAGAATTCTGGGAAGAAGAAAGCAGAGTCAAGCAGATGCCATGAAGCTCCGGCCCAAAATGGACGTAAGTTAGAATCTTCCCGGTAAGCCACCACCTCGTGGTGCTACACACATTAATAGAAATGGGCTAATCAAGATGTGAGAGTTAGCCAATAAGAGGCTAGAACTAATGTTTAAGTGAATACAATTTGTGTGTTGTTATTTTGAGTGTAAAGTGTGGAAGCCAGGCAGGATGAAAAGCAGGCTTGCTTGCCTCATCACTACAAAACCCCATTGATCCTTTTGTGTCTGTTTCCCAACAGCACTGGAGTTAAGACATCTGCATGGTTGTGATCACGTGTGTGTGTGTGTGTGTGTGTGTGTGCGTGTGTGTGTGTGCACATGTATGTGTGTCCAGGTTTTTCTAAGCAAATGAACTGTGAGAGCATGAGTATGAGAACTTGAGCATGAGTAGAGGCAAGCAAGAGAGGGATGGTGAGTGATGGGTGAGAGCTAAGCTACTGTGGTATGGAGTCAACACAGCCAAGTCATACACCCTGAATTATTATGCACCTGTTCAGAAGAGAACAGACTCATTTGTCCCATTCAATGTGATTTTGCTCAGAACACTCTAGAAGGGTGTTTTTTTAAAATCAAGAATAGTACCCCAATTGGTAGTGGTGCATGCCTTTAATTCCAGCACTTGGGAGGCAGAGGCAGGCAGATATCTGAGTTTGAGGTCAGCCTGGTCTACAAAGTTCCAGGACAACCAGAGCTGTTACACAGAGAAATTCTGTCTCAGAAAAACAAAAACAAACAAACAAAAAGAAAACTAAAGAAATAAAAAGCAAAAGAAAAAATAAAAAGAAGAAGAAGAAGAAGAAGAAGAAGAAGAAGAAGAAGAAGAAGAAGAAGAAGAAGAAGAAGAAGAAGAAGAAGAAGAAGAAGAAGAAG
>NC_022014.1:13562676-13568483 GCF_000317375.1 Microtus ochrogaster | reverse complement strand
GAAGAAGAAGAAGAAGAAGAAGAAGAAGAAGAAGAAGAAGAAGAAGAAGAAGAAGAAGAAGAAGAAGAAGAAGAAGAAGAAGAAGAAGAAGAAGACAACTATGCATTCAGGGAAAACATGAGACATTCGTATCCTCCATAATACTTGGTACATTGATTACTTTTGTGTTGTGTGACAAAGTTCCTGAAAGGAACCATTTAAAGAAGGGGACTACTTAGATGATGCAGAATGGTGGGGAAGGCATGGTGGTGGTGGGAGCCTGTGGGATAACGACCTCTTCTCATGCTGGACAGGAAGTGTGTGGGGACAACACAGCCCTAAAAGATCTACCCTGAAATGATCTATCTCCTTCAACAAGATTCCAACTCCCAAGGGTTCAATACCTTGCTAAAACAACACCATCAGGTGGAAATCAAGCATGTAAAAGCAGGAGTCTATGGGGACATTTCAGACCGTGACACCTAAGGAAGCAGCACCTACCAGGGTCATGACATTTTCTTGTGTTATAACCAGTCTTGGGGCTGGAGAGATGGCTCAGCTCTTAAAGGCTAAACTTACAACCAAATATATAACTGGTTGTGATGTGAAGTTTTTGATTAAATAAATAAAATACTGGACCAAAGTCAAGATTTCCCTAGTGGCAAAAGTCATTTTTCTCTGTCCTTGCCTGTTTTCTGAGTCCTGTGAAGAGGTGCTTTGTCCCATTTAGAATCACTTTGTCAACACTTCCCAGCAATTAGGAAGTAGAAGCTCTGTGTCTTGAATAAACAATAACTTCTTTCTCAGAGATTGTCTTCGCCCACCCTCCTCAACAACACCTCTCCCCTACCTATCCTTTTCCTGAACAACTTCTCTTCTGATCTCTCATGTTAGTTTTCCATTGCTGTGACAACATGAAAGGAGAAGCAAGAAAGATTTATGTCAACTCACGGTTTCACAGTTTTGACCCAAGTTTAGCCGACTCCATGGCTCTGTGCCTGAGGTGAGACAATAATGTCAAGGCAGGTGGAACTTGCATCGCAGGAAGGGTCTCATCTCCTGTCAGCCAGGAAGCAGGAGCACAGGGCCATGTGGTGTAGGAGGTTCTTCTGTTTTGTGTGCTGCTTTCATTGGTTAAATAAAGAGACTGCCTTGGCCTCTTGATAGGGTAGCCCTTAGGTGGGCAGAAGAGACAAAACAAAAAACTGGAAAGAAGGGAAATATTGCAGACACCATAGTTTCCCTGCCCGAGACGGATGTAGGTTAGACTCTTGCCGGTAGGCCACAATCATGTGGTGATACATAGATTAATAGAAATGGGTTAATCAAGATGTGAGAGTTAACCAATAAGAGGATAGAACTAATGGGCCAAGCAGTAATTTAATTAATACAATTTTATGTGGTTATTTCAGATAAAAGCTAGTGGGGGGGGGAAATGGAACAAGGGGCCCCACTCCTCATACTACAGCCATGATAGATCAGGCTACCACATTCAAGGCCTGCCTCCAGCAACACTCTTCCTCCAAGCAGCCTCACCCTCCACAGCTCCATCTCCCAATGTCTAGTCAAATGCTGACTCCATTAATGAATAAAACTGCTGATAATGCCAGCCTCCTCATCATGTGACTATCTCTGAAGACACCCTCTCTCCCAGATATTCCCAGGAATGTGCACTACAAATCTTCTCGGTGTCTCTGAATCCCCTTGAGATTGATATCACAGCTCTGATCACCATGTAACACATGGCACAGGCATTGCTTCTGAGAACACACACACTAACGCATTGGGATTCTCTGTCTTTCTCAGTGTCTGGTGACATGTCTCCATAAGTACTGCTTGACTCAAAGTGTGAACTGAAGAAAACAGGACACCATAAAACCACAGCTGCCAGGCTTAGTTCTTTAAAACTCACAAAAGCCAATCAACTCACTTCATTGGGATCAGCCATGGTTAGGGCCGGTACCATGCTCAACAAAGACTTTAGCTCATAGTTCCCCTTCCCAATCTGGTTTACACCAGACCTCACGCCTTCTTTTGCTGCTACCATTTGGTTTCTCAAATGATCTACTGACCTTGAGTTTACCCACCCAGACTAAGGACTCTAATGAATTCTCGTGGAAGTTAAGATCCCTGATGACCTGGCCCTAACCTATGTGGTTACTCTTCACAGCAATCTCTGTTGTAGCTCTCCCACAAGAAAAGTGCTCAGTCTCAACAACATGCTTCCAGACCCAAGCAAGTAATTCTGACTTTTAAACATAGTAGACACTGCGGGGTCAGTTTAATTGATAAAAATCAAGCACCCAGTATCCCTGCCACAAGAAATCTCAGACATAACAGGGAGAAGGTTTGTGTAAATAGAAGCCCTGTCTATATGAAGGAGCATAGAGACAGAGAAAAAGCAGCTATCTGCCATGCTGACACATCTTATGTTCACCCTGGAAAGCCTGAGGTGGCAGCTGCCATGCTTGAGAGCTGAAAGAAGCTCGCCCGAGGCTCTTCCAGCTTTACCTTTGTGAATTACCTTGGTTTTCTTCCCATCAGCCCTTGCCCTCACCTGTTTGTAGGCCATTAAAAACACTAATCTCAAATGTTCGATAAGTCATCTCAGAAACATGGTCATTTCCATCTAGGAAGAAACAAAGCTTGGTAAACCAAACACACTGGAAAAAGACAAATCACCAGCCTAGGAGATGAGCTTTCAGAAGAAGCAGTCCAGGGAGCACAAGCAAGGAACTCAGGACCGCGAGGGGTACATCCACACACTGAGACAATGGGGATGTTCTTTCGGGAATTCACCAAGGCCAGCTGGCCTGTGTCTGAAAAAGCATGGGATAAAACCGGACTTGCTGAACATAGCGAACAATGAGGACTACAGAGAACTCAAGAACAAGGGCAATGGGTTTTTGATCCTACTGCACGTACTGGCTTTGGGGGAGCCTAGGCAGTTTGGATGCTCAACTTACTAAACCTGGATGGAGGTGGGCGGTCCTTGGACTTCCCACAGGTCAGGGAACCCTGATGGCTCTTCAAGCTGATGAAGGAGAGGGACTTGATCGGGGGAGGGGGAGGGAAATGGGAGGCGGTGGCGGGGAGGAGGCAGAAATCCTCAATAAATAAATAAATTTAAAAAAAAAAGAAGAAGCAGTCCAGTGTCCCAGAAGGACAAGGATGAAGAGCAGGATCATGGAGGGGTGGGAAGCATCCTCCTTAACTGTCTGATACACTTTCTACCCTGTGGATTATAGACCTGGTTATTTTTCTTTACCTCAATTTCCCGATTGTTGTAATGTGATTGATGGATTCATTCATTGACTGTGTATGGATGTTTGCCTGCCAAGTGTGTGCTTGTATACCACCTGTGTCCCTAGTACCCATAGAAGCCAGAAGAGGGTGTCGGGTCCCTCAGATCTTGTCTTTATTCAAGTATATGTTATTTCATCAATTCCTTCTCACTGAACGTTTAAACAAGATAAGACTTGACATTTTTAAACACCTGTATAAAACAGAAACGTCACTCAAAAGCAACAGAAATCAACTTCAGCCAGCTTGAAGCAAAATTAACAACGAAGGAAAAGAAAGGAGGGAAGGAGGGAGACAGACTTGCAGGCAAACAGCGAACTGGAACTGTAGCTAAGTTGCAGAGTGCTTGCCTATGCACAAAACTCTGGATTCAATCCCCAGAGCCACATAAAGGTGGACATGATGGTGTATGCCTGCAATCCCAGCATGAAGGAGGTGGAGATGGGAGAATCAGAAGTTCAAGGTCATGCTTGACTACATAGAGAGTTGTAGGCCAGCCCTGGTGACATGAGATCCTATCTTTAAAGGGGTAATGTGCATGAATGAGAAAAACAATGGGAAAAACCCCTTTCGTTTTCTGTGGACTTTCGTAGAACCCAAGCATGATCTAGAAGCTAAAGCAATATGACCAAAACACTTCTGTTCATCTGCTTCCCTTAGCTGTTTCTCTAAACCTCTTCACTCTGATGAGAGCCCTCTCCTGTGTGGTGGCAACAGCAGGTTACTGAGTGTATGGCTGTTAAAGTAACTGTCTCAGAAGAATACAACATCCTTCTTCCTGGTATTTCGCACTGATGTCCCAGAGAAAGCATGGGTTGGTCCATCCAGGTTGCACAGCGACCTCTGAACCAATCCTTGTAGCGTAGACAATTCTGCATTCTGACTGGCCATACAAATCAACGTCATGGTGCCATCCTTGGAACTGGAGGTTAAAGGCAACTATGTATTGTTGTATCCACCGAGAATGAACACAGTTGAGTCCATAGACTGGGGATAAGGCAAACACTAACATGTATCCCCTCACCAAATCTTCACAAACACCCTGAGTATGGGTGATTATCCTCTAATGAAAAAACTGGGGCTTAGAAAACTCTAGTTTGCTCTCCCGAAGCCACTGAGCTAAGGAGTGGGGCAGCGAACTCTACACTGAAACTTAAGCATCACCAACCTGACACCAGGTTGTGTGCTGGGCAGGAAGAGCCAGAGATGAAAAGTGGAAGATCTTCACAGCACGCAAAGGAAAAAGCACATTGCCAGGATGCAGTTCCACTACCATGCAGAGCCATGTGCTGACATTCTGGAAAATCCCAGAAAAAATTGGGAGCCATAGAGCTTAGTAGTCAAGAACTTGAGCTCTTGAGTCCGTAGTTCTAAATCCAGATGTGGAGTTCACCAGCTGTGTGACCTTGAGCCAGGGGTTTCACCTCTGCCTGCACAAAATAAGACAGATGACACAGCTGCAGGGACAAAACCAAAGGCAGCAGGATAAGTGTACATGAAGGACCGGTCTTAGGTGAGGTTAAAGCACAGGTACAGAAAACGTCTATGACAGAAACCAGACTGTGGCAATCAAAGTAAGGTGTATGAAATCCTCAAGGAATTAAAGACATATTTTCATCTGCCAGCCTGTCACCTGAGACTGCCTGCTCCATTCCAGTTCCTTGTTTCCAAGCCTTGAGGCTCTGTACACCGAGCCAGGAAAAGCTAGGCTCTCTGTCAGCTCAAGGGAAGGATGGGATTTCTCTGGCCCTGGCAGCTCTCCTCTCACACAAGGCTGATTGGTCCTGACAGCCAAGCAACTGCCAGGCCCAGAATGAAACTGGCTGTTTGGAAAGTTTAGCTCCCCTTTTTCCCTCCAGTTTCTCTCCTTGGAGTTGCTCTATCCTGTTGGCATGAGCCCAGCCCCCTCCTTCTCTAAAGTCTCCCCACAACTAGTCTAATTAGAAGTCTTCGGGAAACACCATGGGGACATCCTGTCCCTCCCCTGACTTTCTGAGCCTCTATACAAGAAGAAGCTTTGCAAAAATAGGAAGCAGGAGCCCAGGAGCCTGCAGAGAAGGGAGGGCTGCGGTGGTGAGCAGGGCAGGGGGGTGTGGACTGCAATAACGTTAGTTGGCAGGACTCACATGGAATGAAAGGTGCAAACTGTCACGACATCACTTCATCAATTCCAATCGCATCGTCCATCATGACCTACTGACGTGATGCACATTCAGAAACACGTTCCAAGATAAACGAAAGCTGATCACTTTGCTAGCCACACACTTCCATGGTATTCTCCCTAATGTATGTAATTCAAAGGCTGGCTTAGCAGGTGGGAAACCAACAGCTACAGAAATAAGCTCTCACTGAGCACATGGCACAGGAATGCTCATTTTAATACATCTTAACTGCATAAATTCTGTATTTTGTTATATCAAATATTATTTGTGCTTTAGTTAGTTCAAATCTTTGGAATAATCCTGTGATGTAGCATATAATCCTGTGATGTAGTATATAATCCTGTGATGTAGTATATAATCCTG
>NC_022014.1:13549210-13562576 GCF_000317375.1 Microtus ochrogaster | reverse complement strand
GATGTAGTATATAATCCTGTGATGTAGTATATAATCCTGTGATGTAGTATATATGCCACTGTATGAGTAAAGAAGCTGAGCTTCAAGAGAGTGAGGTCATCCCTGTTAGTGCAGACGGTAATACTGTAAGAGTTCACATCAAAGTCATCTGCAGCCCAAACTCATATATTTTCCTCCCAAAAACAATCTATATAGCAACCATAATTCATGTATTGAAAATTATATTTCTATATTTTAATACATAATAATAAACTTGAAAGTTGCTATAGGATGCCCGTCACCATCATCTTCCTGTCTTAGAATGCTGTCAACACACCAAAGCATTCCCTCATGCCCCTTTGCTGAGAACCTTCATTTCCATCTCCAGCCACTGACAACCATTTATTTACCTTCTCTCTGTCTCTACAGAGTTGTCTCTATGGAGGATTCAGAATAGAACCGTGCAGTCTGGCTCCCTTCTCTGAGCATTCTATCTCTGAGAGTCTCCCATGTTACATCAAACATTAACATCCTATAACCTTTTTTATTGCTGAATTATATTCCACTACATGGATATGCCATATTTCATTTATCCACTAACTGCCTGACTGGCACTTACATAGTTTCTCCTTTGGAGTTATGACGAATAATGTTTGCATGAATATTCATGGATATGTCTTTGCGTGAACATATGTTTTCATTTCTCTTGGGTAGATTCCTGGGAGGAAAAATTGCTGGTTTGCATAGTAAGTTTATATTTAACATTTTCAGAAACTGCCAAACTGTTTCCCAAAGCTGCTGCCCCATCTCCATCCCTGCTATTAAACGTGGTTGAGCCCCACCTCAAAGTCAAAGTCAAACTCCACACAACATGAGTGTAGATCCCTTTAGCCTGATCCTCTGGCACAATCTGTTTTACGTGAGTTAATAAGGCATGGATAACATCTACCTCATTTAAACCAAAGCAATGTCCCCCACTTACCATCGCTGGTGGGCATCGTTACAATAGCCTTTTACACTCTGTAATGTTCCCGCTTTTCCTAGTCATTTGCCCAAACACAACATAGGAAACTGAATGTTTTTCTTCTGTGAAAAGTACTATTAGCTTTGATTTATGGTTCATCTTTTACCATATGGAATTTGAATCTCATTGTAGGGTTGGTATAGCAATTATTGGGTAGCAAGGTATATCCAGGAATATGTGAAAACCAACTGAAACATGAATTGTTTTCAAAGTAAACAGAGAACTGCGGAAAAAAGGAAGCAAATCACAAAAACACATGAGGCTGAAGTTGAAGCAAAGTATCTAAAATTCAACATGATGGGGATAAAGAGCTGCAGATATTGTGACATACCGTAGACATGGACCCCCAGAAACTCACTTGATTTGTTTATTTTATTTTTCAGTTTCTAAACTTGCTACATTATAATTAGGGAGTAATACTCGTGATCTTCTCACTCTGGAAATTCCTATTTTGTATTATAAAATATGCTAACTTAAAAATGCCTCTTATGTTTATGAGAATAAAACATCTTTTTATTATTATATTATGTCGATTGCTGTGTTCATATTAATTATATCATATAGGCTGTTCATGTTATGGTTTTATTTATATGATTTAATTTATGTAATCTTTCCTGTACAGATATAATTTTATTTAAGTGTTTTACTGTCGGTGATTCTTTCCATTTCTTGAGTTTTTCTTTTATGGAGGTGATTGCTGCTTTGATGGTTCCAATGATATAAGAATGTCAGGCTTTGTATGTGTGAAAGGAAGAATGGAATAAAGGAAGAAAGGGAGGGAGGTGGAAGAAAGGAAGGAAGGAAGGAGGGAAGGAAGGAAGGAAGGAAGGAAGGAAGGAAGGAAGGAAGGAAGGAAGGAAGGAAACAAACTCCAGAGGCTGAGGATATGGCTCAGCTTCGGTAAAGTGCTGTCCAAACATGGTGATCTGAGTTCAGATCCCTCGAATTCATAATAAAAGTTGGACATAGCAGTATACCTTCCAGCGTACAGAAGTGGGAAGAAAAGTTGACTCCAAAGGGCTCACTGATCAGCTAATCTAGTCAAATTGGGTCAGCTCTAGGCTCAGTGTCTCAAAATCTAAGGTGGAGAGCCAACAAGGAGCGCATCTAATGCTGACCAGTGGTTATAGAACATACCATGCATGCTTAGTGCTCGCTCATGCATACATGTGCAGGGAGAGGAGGGCAGGGAATGAAAAATCTGGAATTTGAATGAGCAATTTATCCTTTATTATTGCTCTGAGCTCCAGCAGACTGTGCTGGATGCCACATGATTTGGGAATAACAGAGGCTGAGTTAGCTCCAAACATAAAGGGGAATCAGCGAGGCATCCCAGCATCCCAGCAGCGGAGAGACAGCAGAGAGTTGCAGGGAGTCCTGAGTGAGGACAAAAGGAAGAAGATCAATTCTGACACCATGGCTGAAATGCTTCCAGAATCCCAGCTGTGAGCCTGGCTTTGTCGTGTTATCAGGCTGCCCGGGAAAGCTACATGAGGACATCAGAAAGGACAGAGGGGAAATCTAGCCTCTTCCTGGTCTCCCAGTGTTTCACAGAAGCAGCAGCTTCCACAGCCACTCCAAGACCAGGCCTAGTAGACAAGGGCTGACTGGCCTGGTGGAAGTAAAGCCCTTCAACCCTAAGAACTAGGGGCTGCTCAGATCTTATCAGGAGGTTGGCCCTTCGCCTGCTGGGAACGCCTCAAAGTGGCTAAGCTCCAATACCAGGTTCTACTGAGCTATTGAACTAGATGGTTTGAGAAGTGCAACAATTAGTGAAAGAGCCATAACTGGCTGCCAATTAGGACAGATTCAACATTCTGAGCCCCGGGATCAAGCATGGATATTCTTTGAGACAAGACATGGCCCCGGAAGAGCTTTGCCTCAGACCTGGAACTCCAACCTCAACAGATCCAAACTCAGAAGCCTGAAGCAGAAGCATGAGCAAAGCAGACCTGGCAGGGAGAGACTGGGGCAGATCCCAGGCTCACTAAGCAATTCCCAACACTCATAGGAGTTGAAGACTGATGTGTCCAGCATCTCCTGGTGGCTCAAATCTGGAAATTAGAAAGAAATCCTATTTGTATCCTCTTAGTATTTCCTTGTTTATTTAACTGAAAAGTGACAATTTGTACAGAGCATCTCTCAAGCACTGGAACAGTTTATGAAGGGTGTGGGCAAGAGCCCGACAGACTGTGGAAGGGGTGAAAATTGATACAGACGTTGGAAAATAGTATGGAGCTTCCTTAAAAAAATAAAAATAGAATTACTACATGATCCAATCATCTTGTTTCTGAATTCATATCCAAAGGAGCCAAGTCAAAGCTTATAAATTTTAAAAGCCAGAAACTCATTAAAACACTATATATGCCTGCATATACATGGGGCTGAGAGATAGTAGGCAAAAAGTAAAGTGCTTGCTTTGCAAACACAAAGACCTAAGTTCAAAACCTGCATAGAATAAGTGAGGTGTGACAGAAAGCTTTTGTAATGGCAAAATTGGAAAGGCAGAGACAGGGAGAACCCTAGGGTTCACTAGCCAGCCAGCAGAGACAGGCAGGTCCCTGGGGTTCACTAGCCAGCCAGTCTAGCCTACTTGGTATACTCCAGGCCATTGAGAAAGATCTTGTTTTTGAAAATCAGGTGGGTGGAATGTGGGAACAGTCAAAGACTTTACATGTATGTGCACACATATGCAACTGTAACACATGAACATGTGCACACAAAAAAGGTATATATATTACCTTGCATGTAATATATAATATGTGGACTTATTTTATAAATAATACAACCCATGAAAAACCCAATGGCTGCCCAGATTGGCCTGAGGGATCCCCAGGATCTGATGAGGATTAAACCTACTGCCCATCTGGCCCTCCCTCAGCCCAGGGCACCTTACTGCATCTAGAGGACATCAGGTGCGAGTCTGCCTCCGGGGCTTTGTTCCCTCCGCCTGCAGGACTCATCCCTGGACATCCTCACTGCTTACTCACACGGTTTCTCAATTCAAGGCTGACGTCCATCCCATCAGCCTGCCCAGTCACAACAATAGCCCTCCCCAGCCTATCCCTGACTTTCCTACACACTTCATTATTCCCCATCATGCATGCTACGCGCCAATAAAGTGGATTGATCTATGCGGAAGGAGAAGGACTTCTGGGCACCTCCCTCTCTAGTGATGTATAGGTAGTTGGTGGTTGCTGGGAGAGGGTCACTGGTATGTTTCCCATTCTTCTGGAAATAACCTCTCGCCCATGCTCGTGGAAGCCATCCTAATAAAACTTACTTGGGACACAAAAATAAAAATGAGAGTAGACAGGGGGCTGGTTAGAAATGAAAGGGAAGCCCTCCTAAGAGGGAGTCAGGACACGGTAATGGAGGAGTGAACGTGATCAAACACGTTGTGCGTGCGTGTGTGTGTGTGTGTGTGTGTGTGTGTAAGAGAGAGAAAAGTCATAATGAAACCCATTAGCATGTATAACTGAGATATGTTAGTGAAACACACATCACAGCTTACTATTCCAGCTACTCAGGAGACTAAGGCAAGACATTCACAAGTTCAATGACTGCTATGACGATAGAGAGATGAAGAGCAGAATGGGTGGCTTAGCAATCCCCTGCCTCAGAATAAACATAAAAAGATGTGGATATCACTCCAACGGTAGAGTGCTTAGTTCAATCCCCAGAACACACACACACATACATATACAGGCATATACACAACACACCACGCATACACACATACACCTCGTGCACACATGCACACACACAAGCAATACATTTGCTTTGTCTAAGCTTTGTTTTCCTGCTTCAAGAGTGTCCCACGAGGACAGAGACACATGTGTGTTTTCCCTGTTTCTCACACCTGGCATCATCAGGTTTTCAGAGAGACAGTAAATATTCGAGTTTTGAGGAACACGCAGTCTCTGTCACAGTTACTCAGCTCCATCACTGGAACAGCAAGTCAGCCATAGATGACACATTAATGAATGGATGTGGATATGTTCCAGTAACACAGATTTACAGAAACAGGTGGCAGATGGATTTGGCCTGAAGACCAGTGGTTACCAACTGCAGGTCTAGAATGGTATTTCTCAGCCCTTGAGTCTTGCATAAGCATTTTCTAGACAGTGTCAGCAACTTCTCCTAATAGCTCCCTACACATATATAGTCTTGGTATTTCTTCCTCTCTGAGCCTTCTTGTGTGTGCTGGGGGTTGAACATACATGCTTTATTCAGCTGTTTTGACTTTTTATTTTGAAATGGGGTCTTGCAAAGTTGCCCAGGTTAGCCTTGAACGCATTCTGCTGCCCATATGGGCCTTGAACTTGCAATCTCTCTTCCTCAGCTTTTCACAAGTTAGGGTAACAAGCCTGTGCCACTGAATCTAGCTCTTTATTACTTACAGTAATGCTATTTTTAAAATAATTTTCTTTATTCTTGAGAATTTCAAGGTATAAATAATGAAATTTGATCATATCCACCCTTATTTCACCCCTCTAATAACCTCCTGTATTCCTTCTCCCCAACATATCCCTCTCTGTCTATCTCCTTCCTTTCATTCTGATAACTCATTAAGTCGAGTTAGTGAGCCCATATGTTCTTTGGTGCAGGGCCATCCACTGAATCATGGAAGTCTACAGTGGCCACAAATTTATATAAAGAAATGTTTCTCCACCCCCAGCAGTCAGCACCTGTTAATAACTCCTCAGGAGGGAATGGAACCTGCAGCCCCCAGCAGCCAACACCTGCCAAGAACTCTTCAGGAAAGGGATGAAACCTGCAGAATAACTGCCCCATTTATGCCAGAATTCTTGCTGGCTTGATTTTGTAGAGAAAAGCACAAATTCTATGGTTTATGAGCGTAATGAGCATGGCAGGCACTCCTCCCCATTTTCCAGCTCTTACACCCACTCCCTTTTCTTTCCCCATTGTTCCCCGAGCCTTGGCAGGGTGAGGGTCAGATATGGATGTCCCACTTAGAGCCAAGCACACAGAGCCTTGGCAGGGTGAGGGTCAGATATGGATGTCCCATTTAGAGCCAAGCACACAGTATTCTGTTCTCAGCACCTTGAACAGTCATATATCTCTGCACTGACTGAAATTTGCCACAAAAATAAGCTTCCCTGTCCACAGCTGAGAGAAGACTGTGTCTATGTATATTAACTTAAGTACTGAGAAGGAATTTGGCAACATAATCATTTAGCGAAATAAGAATAATGGATTCTCTTCTAGGGTCTATGGCATCTCCAGCCATGAACTTTTGACCAAGAGTACAGTACCACACATGAAACTTCCTCCTGTGGAACTACCCTCAAATTTAATCAGAAAGCAGCTAGCTACTATATAGCAGCTGGGCCAACATTACACTACTGTGCAAGTCTTGCTTGGCAAGTGAGTATTTTAGCATGCAAAGTCCAGGGTGGGGTGAAATCAGTGTCTTTTCTTCCCCAGCAGCCTGCATAGCACCTACAGCATTAGGAAAGCTAGCCAGCAGGGAAGACATTTCCTAATTGGTTTAAGATTTATTTGTCTGTATCCTACAACCATACATGCAGTGTCTTCAGCGATAGTCTTCCCAAATAATTATGGGGGATAACCAGAGCGCTGGCAGCAGGCTACCCAGTCCGAGTTTGCCAATGAAGTAACCAACACAGAGGATGTTGTTCAAAATCTCAGAGCTGAAGAGGGGCTGAGCAACACTAAGAGTCGGAAGTCACTTGCTTCCAGAGCCCTCAGCCTTCCTACTAACTCAAGGCTGAGTGCTGTTTCCAAATCAGAGTGTAACAGAACAGTGAGGAATGGTGGCCTCCCAGCCCTGGGCAGCCCCAGAGACTCTCCAAGTCCTTTGGGTGAATTCCAGGCAACACTTTCTCCACACGTTTTCTTTGCAGCTAGAGCGTTGAT
This sequence comes from Microtus ochrogaster, assembly GCF_000317375.1. Lineage (NCBI taxonomy): Eukaryota > Metazoa > Chordata > Mammalia > Rodentia > Cricetidae > Microtus > Microtus ochrogaster. Next base: position 13,555,669 of record NC_022014.1, on the reverse strand, counting down.
ATGGTGCATGTGCTTCCCAAAGGAAAAAGTCACCCCTTCTCTTTCCTTGTAATGGATAAGATTTAAATTTTTATTTTAAAAAGGTTTTTATTTTGGTGTTTTGCCTGCCGACATGTCTGCACCACTCCTGTGACTGGTACCCGTGGAGGCCAGAAGAGGGCATCTGGTCCCCTGAAACTGAAGTTGCAAACTGGGAGTAAAATTTGGGTCCTCTGGAAGAGTGGCCAATGCATTTAACCACTGGGCCATCTCTCCAGCCCTAAATTTATAAAATAAAAGAGAAAGCATAGAGTTAGCCTATCAGAGAAAAAAACGATGACTTGCCGAGTTTCTGGGACTCTGGAACAGGAGTGCAATAACACAGAGCAGCTAATTCAGGATTAGAATTAAAGACTAGTAACCGTTAGCTATAAGAGCTGGCCTTTATGAACACCAGCTACATACTGGGAACACACTCAGCTCTTTAAATACACTATCTACACCTCATGCTCCAGCAAAGAAGCACATTTTACTCCTTTCTGTAGATGAAGAAACCAAGGTTCAGATTTGTCCTTCATCCAAGGACACACAGTTTCTATGTATCACAGACTGAATTTAAACCATGTTTACATAACCCTTGAATATCAGCATGAAGTGTCTGTGCTGTGCACCCTGGCAACCCTGTCCAAAACCTTAGATCAGTAGCTTAAATTCTGGGAGCCTCGTTTTCTTTATAAAATAGGTACTAGCAATGGTTCTGAATTCACGATTATTGAAAAAGACTCTGTATGTAGGCAGTAAGCAGAAGGGCTCACACGCAATAACCATGCAGTACCGATTACAATTGCCACATCATGTACTAGGGTTAGAAGTAAGTGAGCATAACTACCAGTCTCTGCTCTGACAAAAAGGATCACAGGGTTCTCACCATTGGCCAAGGACAGTCAACGAAATAGCATGAACTCTATCAAGATGGTCCATTGTACTTTTCTAAAACTCATTCCCCTCACCCTATCCTAAATTGTACTCTATGTAGGAAGGATATCCCAAATTAGTGATCTTAAAGATTGTGTGATCACATAGTACCACCAGCTGGTGACCCATCCCATGACATGTTTGGGCCTGCATAAGCAATTATATTGGCCAAGCGGTCAAGAGTCTTGGGCTCAGAGACATATCTAGTGCAAACTCCTTTGTAATCCATGAAGCTTCTTTCTTTTCTTTGAGCCTCAGTTCCTTCCACTGTAACTTTGTTAGTCTCAAAGGAACAGGGTGGGATTTTCAACAGGAATTTACACACTCAGCCTTTTCTTTGTGTATATGACATTTAACAAACACTTCTCTAGTGTTTACAGTATGTAAAACAGTAAGACAGACTTGGTGCCTACCTTAATAGACCGGAACTTCTCGATTAAGAAAGAATTCAGGACATAAACTTTGTCCAAATAAAAGTATAATAGTGTAAAAGTACAGTGTATGGAAGAGTTCACTTTAAAGGGGTTCAAAGGGCTAGGGGTCCAGCTCAGCAGTAGGGTACTTCTCTCGGTCCCATCACCAGCACTGCAAATAAGCAAAAGAAGCTAACAAGGACAACAGTCAGGGCTAGCCCTTCTGCACAAGTACGAAGAAAGGATGAATTCATCTGTCCATAAAACATTGTAGGAAAGAGAATTCCACATGGAAGGTTCAGCAATATAGATGTCTAGAATCAAGTCAAGCTTGTAGTTCTCATGAAACATCCAGACAGAATGAACCTGAGCAAGTGAGGGAATCCGCACCTAGTGAGTACTCTGGGGAGTAGATTTCCAGCAGGAGCTACACCTTGACTTGATTTGAGTACCATGGAAAGCCTTTGGGAATCTATAAGACCACCAAGTGGGTGATTCCAACTCTTGTCCAACATGATTTCTGCTCAGAACATGATCGTATCTTCTACATTTTTAAATATACAGCTTTGGTCTCCTACAGGATCCCCAAGAACCCCAGATATGCTGGATAGCTTCTCTCAGCCCTCCTTGACAACCTTCAGTTATTTCATGGGACCATACATGGTAGATGCTCATGTCAGAATCACCTTGATGACAAATCCCTGGACATGTCTCTAAGGACCATTCTAGATTTTAGTTAATTGAGGTGAGAGGAGCCACCCTAAATGTAAATGGCACCATTTCATTGGATAGGTCCCAGACTGAATAAAAAGGAGATATAGATTTGACTACCAACATTCATCACTGTCTGAATGCAGATGCCATGTGACCATTTGCCTGAAGCTATTGTCACCATGCCTCCCCACCATTATAGACTGTGCTCTCCTGAACTGTGAGCCAAAACAAACTTCTCCTCCCCTAAGTTGCTTTTTGCCAGATATTTAGTCACACAAAGCAGAGGGATAATTAACACAATAGATGACTATTAGCTTGACTATGTATCTTCCCATTGCCAGCTCCTTAAGGGTGGGAAATTTATTTCCAGTCTTCACAATACATAGCCCAGTGTACTGAGTATATGCTATGAGCTAGGCTTACGCTGAGAGGAAATCACTCCCCAAATACTCTCCATCAGCTTAAGGTATAGGGTAATTCACCTGATTTCCTGGGTATAGAATCAGAGAAGTAAAGGGAGTAGCTGGCTTACTCAAAGTTACCCAGCTACAGTCAGTGAAGCAGGAATCCAGGTTCTCAAAGCATGGTTCCCAACCTAACAGAGATGGTATCTGCTGGAAGACTTGTATAAAATGTGCATGTTTAGTCCCAAACCAGGCAAAATGCCTCAGAATCTCTAGACATGGGCCAATAGTGTGTTAACCAGCCTTCCAGGAGGTTTTGATGAGCCACCAAGTTTGAGGACTGTTAGATGATCTTACCCTCTCTTCTGTAGCAATATAAGGGTGAACAAACACCAGTAGTAGCTCTGCCCTTGTGGAACTCATTGTGTCATATTTATTGATTGGATGTTGGATATACCACACTTAGAAATCCAAGTTCCTTCTCCACTAATTTAAGACACAAAACCTTTATCGAATGCAGGGGTCATCCAGTGTAGAAATGAATCAGTTGAAGTGTCCACTTCTCAGCTCAGTTAGAGAATGCAAAAGTGAATTGTGTGTTATGGGCTAATGGGTCTGCCTATCCCCAGTGACAGAAATGAAAGTGTCAAAAGCAAATCCTTGGAGCCCCCTCCTTAGAAATAAGTTCCATGTGGAAGTTGCCAGCAAGTCTGGACACTCAGGAAGTTCTGTACTTCTCCCTAACCAGGAAGTATTTGATAAACCACTAAGCCCAGCATATTTTCTTTGTCAAGGAGGAAGAAAATAATGGACCATTTCTAAAGAAGGTGTGTGTATTTACCAAGGACTACTGTATGCTAGGTGCTGACTTTACTCTCTGTGTTGTGTAGACATTATTGTTGATTTTAGAACATGCTTACACAGCAAAATTAAGGCCTCCATTTTAACCAGAACCCAGAGATGCTAAGTGACTTGCCAATGACACCAAGCTAATAAGAAATAGAACTTGAATTAAAACCCAAGCTGGTTTGACCATCAACACATGGTCTTATTCATTATATTATACTTTATCCCTCATTAAAAACCCAAAAGTAAGTCTATGAGGCAATTATGAGACAGATACAGAGAAGTTCTTCACTGGGGAAAATATTCTATCATCACTTTCAAAAGTGTAAATCTCATTTAATAGGATCTGGACTCTGAGAGAAAGTGTATTAAAGTCTGCTTTCCCCTCAACTCTGAGAAAATATTCAGGGTGTGTTTTTCTGTTTTAGACACAGTTACAACCAAAGCAGTCTAACTGAATTAGTTGTTCTCTCTCTCTCTCTCTCTCTCTCTCTCTCTCTCTCTCTCTCTCGCTCTCTCTCTCTCTCTCTCTCTCATTTTTGCCTAGTCATCTGTAAACAAGATCTATTAAAATAATTAAATGCAAATTCAGTAATTTCCGCAACATTTAACTCAAAAATAGCAGATTTCTATAAGAATGGGTATATTTAGCACTAAATGTTTCTTAGACTATTTTGTCTAATGGTCTATTTTAAAGTCATGTTCAGAACATAGGACGTTTGGACGAGTGTTATCATCTGTCCCATGGCATTCCACAGAGGGATGAGCTCATCGTCATCATGCATGCTCTCATCTGTGTCATGGCTTTCCATGGAATGGCATTCCAAAGGAGCATATTTGAGGAATCTGGCATATTTGACCTTCTCTTCTTTTTTGTGACAATCCCTTCTGCTGGTGCCATGGCAAAGAACAAAGAGAGAATGGGCAGTACTAAGATGTCATGACTCAGTATCTTCCTTAAGATGGGAGACTGGCCTGCACAGCTCTCATTACAACATTCCTTTATGGGGCACAGCCTAGAGATGGGTAGAGTAATGGGGAAAGCAGACAGAGGAGGGAGGACCAAACAAAAGAGGAGGTGCAGGCCATCACTCTTTAAAATCTGTGGCACTTCCCTCCTGCCAGAAGAGCGAACCTCTGAGTCAGCAACAATTCCACGCGAACTAGTTTGCCTTGGCACTATTTATATCCCCCTCAGTGCTGCACAGCATGGCAGAGAGGTCCTGCTAGGGATACAGAGGAAGGGCAGGGCTGAGCAAGAAGAGGAAGTAAGTTATCCAACTCCCTAGTAAGTGCTCAAAGCAGGAATCCCCTAAAGTAACAACCACCCAGTGTTGGCAAAGAGGACTCAGCATCCCCAGACATGGCTTTCTCTGGGCCCTCTTTGACGTACCCATTCCTATCTTCATCTCCCACATGCACACCCTACCTTGAACAGTTGCATGAATGGTCAACTGTTCTTGCAAGACTTTATCTGGAAATTGATGGCAATGAACATCCATGGGCTATCTCTTCCTTTATGGGATCCTTCAAATCCCAAGAGACACCCATGCTTAACCAGCAATATGCTGAATACTGTTATGGTTTTACAACAAGCTTATCATTTCAGGCATGATGGAACCAACCCCATCCAAAGCTCTGTGGAGTGATGTCTTACCACTATCCCCACTTTGCAGTGTGACATACTAGGGCCCAGCGGGAGCCCCCAGACCTACATTGCCCAGCCAGTAAATACTGGAAGCAGCACATCTCCAGCCCCATGGTCTACAAATATCTTTTTGTTTTCTTCTGTACTGGGGCTAGAACACAAGGTCATGAACCTGCTACCTGGTATGTTCCCAATGAGGTACATCCCCGGCCCTTATTTATTTATTTATTTATTTATTTATTTATTTATTTATTTATTTATGCTTTTTATTTGAGACAAGATCTTACTAAGTTGCTCAGACTAGCCATAACTCATAACCAGCCCAGGCTGATTTCAAACATCTAATTCTCCAGCTTCGGCTTCCCAAGAAGCTGGGGTGACCGGTCTGCACTGCCAGGCCTGGCTCTAGCCTTCATTAGAGAGTCTTTGTGCTTTAGTAATTCCAGGAAGACATAGATGTAGAAATAACGCAGAAGGAGCCTTGCTGGCAAGCTGGCCATTGGCTGTAGATTAGTTTATACCTCAGTTTCCCACAGTAAAACCTCTGTCCCTCTTACACTCCAGCACAGAACATAGATCTGGCTCTCTTTTTTTCTCACTGCAGATTTTTCTTTACCTTGAACTTTGGCCAAGTGGAACCTTTCTTGGAGCTCCCTAGGTCATGTGGACAGTTCTTCCAAAGGGTGGGAGAGTTCTGGCTCCCTGCAGCATGCGCTTTAGTCCCAGTCACCTGCTGAGACCCAGCCTTGATCAACGTGAGCCCTCATCTTAGAACTTCTGCCTTGTAGTTCCTTCTTTTAACATTTCCCATGATGCTTTTCTGTGCCATTGGAGATTAGTCCTGGTGCTCTGTGTGACCACAAGAGACAAGGGCCAGTTGAGCTTGCGATATTGCTAAGCCTGTTCATCCCTCCAATCACCACAGTCAGAATTACACTTACAAAACTGCAGATTTAGGCTAGAATATAGTTCAGTGGCAGAGTACTTGCCTACCAAGCATGAGGCCCCAGTGCCATAGAAAACGAGACACAAAAAATACAAATCTTACTTTTCTAACCCTCTCTCCCTCTCTGTGTCTCTGTCTGTCTGTCTGTCTCTCTCTCACACACACACACACACAAAACTCTCTCTCACACACACAAAAAACTCTCTCTCACACACACACAAACTCTCTCTCACACACACTTTCACACACACACACAAACTCTCTCTCTCACACACACACACACAAAAACTCTCTCACACACACACAAACTCTCTCTCTCACACACACAAACTCTCTCTCACACACACACATCTCTCTCTCACACACACACTCTCTCTCACACACATACATACTCTCTCTCACACACACACACAAACTCTCTTTCTCTCTCTCTCTCACACACACACACACAAACTCTCTCTATCACTCTCTCTCACACACACACACAAACTCTCTCTATCACTCTCTCTCTCACACACACACAAACTCTCTCTA
>NC_022014.1:13541943-13548982 GCF_000317375.1 Microtus ochrogaster | reverse complement strand
CTCTATCACTCTCTCTCACACACATACAAACTCTCTCTATCACTCTCTCTCACACACACACAGGCACACATTCCTCACACCCACTTCCCGTCTTCATCTAATTCACGCACAGGCAGAGGTTTCCAACCTCTTGGCTTCTCTGGACCACCCTGGATAAAGAACTGTCTTGGATCACATATTAAATCAAGAGGTGTCCACCACATGACCTGTAGGTTGTGAAAACATACACACACAATTATGTGTGACATAATGATGTATGCTATCCTGTGAGCTTCCCCTTCTTCCATGATGCACCTACCCTGTGCCTTGGAAGGAATGTTATCACATGTCCGACTTACAACGTAGCATTCAGTGGTCACTTATCACTTAGAAGACAGGAATCAGTGGGAGGGAAAAATGAGAGAACAACTTGAGTGAATATGATCAAACCGCATTATACACATGCATGAAACTAATGATGCATAAGCAATATATGCTCATTTAAAACAAAGCATGTATAAATAATATGTTAATTTAAAATAAATTAAAAAGTAACTTCAAGGGCTGGAGAGATGGCTCAGTGGTTAAGAGCACTGGCTGTTCTTTCAAAGGTCCTGAGTTCAATTCCCAGCAACCACATGGTGGCTCACAACCATCTGTAATGAGGTCTGGTGCCCTCTTCTGGCCTGCAGGCATACTCACAGATAGAATACTGTATTCAGAATGAATAAATAAATATTTTTTTAAAAAAAAGTAACTTCAAAAGTTCATACTAGTCTGATATGTGCTCTGAATTTGGGCTACTTGTCTTTTGTGAACTTAATTTTCCTTGTTTTAAATTGAGCTGGTCCAGATGTCTATGCTTTTTTTTTTAAACAAAAACTCTGCTAATGTGAATAACTTCCTGTAAGATGCAGGGAGTTCCCACCTTTCCCAGTCAAGTGCCTGCCTACTGAAAGGTGGCTTCCTGAAAGTTGCCTGAACACCACACTCTGACTGCACACCTGTGACTTGGAGTTAATCCCAAATCCTGCTGCCTACCTCCTTGTGCCTCCTTGTGCACCCTGAGTCAGAGGCTGGCATTGACCCCTGCCCATCTTCCACCAGCAGCTGCCCTCATCCCACAGCTAGTATAAAAACTAGCTGTTCAGGGTTCATAATTATCTTCTGTGGACAATTGACTCCAGGCTCAATGGAATGAGGCTGCCATCCCGCAGGTGTCCTCCCAGCCCACTGAACAGGGGCTGCTGTCCTGAGGGTGTCCTTCTAACCCACTGAACAGGGGCTGTCTATCCTGAGGGTGTCCCCCCAGCCCACTGAACAGGGGCTGCTGTCCTGAGGGTGTCCTCCTAACCCACTGAACAGGGGCTGCTGTCCTGAGGGTGTCCTCCTAACCCACTGAACAGGGGCTGCTGTCCTGAGGGTGTCCCCCCAGCCCACTGAACAGGGGCTGCCATCCCGCAGGTGTCCTCCCAGCCCACCACCTTGCTCAGTCACTGACCAATCCACATGGGAATATCAAAAGCCAACCCTATGCTGCAGCTTGGGCCCTGACTTGAGGAAGAGTCACCCTCAGAGCTGCTTCTAAGGAAGTCAGTGAAGACACAGTGTGGCCCTTTTGCTTTGCGCGCACCGTCTCATGTGCTATCCATCAAGACCAGAATGGTCCACTCTTATGCTTGTTGTACAGATGAGATACAACACTAAGATAATGAGAAACTTGTGTAAGCCAGAGGCTTACAATGTCTCTGTCCTGGCTAGTTTTATGTCAACTTGACACAAGCTAAAGTCATCTGAGAGGAAGGAGCCTCAATTGAGAAAATGCCTCCAAAAGACTAGGGTGTAGGCAAGCCTGTAAGGCATTTCATAATTAGTGATTGATGGAGGAGGGCCCAGTCCATTGTGGGTGGTGCCAATCCTGGGCTGGTGATCCAGGGTTCTATAAGAAAGCAGACTGAGCAAGCCATGGGGAGCAAGCCAGTAAACAGGACCCCTCCACGGCCTCTGCATTAGCTCCTGCCCCCAGGTTCCTGTCCAGACATTTTTTAATGATGAACAGTGATGTGGACGTGTAAGCCAAATAAACCCTTTCCTCCCCAAGTTGCTCTGGTCATGGCGTCACAGCAATAGTCACCCTGAATAAGACAGTCTCCACTGGTAAAGTAGATGCTCGGCCCCATGAAGTCACCAGGAACCCTGAAGAGATGAAAACACTGAGAAGAGAGATAATACTTTCTTGTCCCGTGTATTATGATGACCAACAAGAGCACACATGCACATGCACGCACGCACGCGCACACACACACACACACACACACACACACACACAAATGCCCACTGCCTACTGGCAGGATGATCCTGAATCTTACAGTCCTGGGCACCTGACACCTCCAGTTTGAGATTGATGGAAATTCGGAATAGAAATTCCCAAAGAGGTTGGTGGAGCAGAAAATTGGACAAACCACTTCCCACTCCAAGAGTCAGTGAAGGACAATGGGCACGCCCTTGGCAAGGAAAGGACTTTATCAACTGCATCTTGGTACTCTGTGAGCATCATATACTTTCCATCTGGTCCTTAATTCCTATGCCACTTAAGGAGTGGTTTGTAGGCGATACACAGACCCAGTCTGTAACTTTTCCACAAGTAACTTTTGTGGAAAAAAATTATTGTTTTTCCAGTGTCCTTTATTCTTTCTTATTCAATCATATTCTCCGCCTCTAAAGAAATGGCTTTTTCATTTCGCCACAATCCCAGCCATGTGGTTTAGTCCTAAGGACTAACCTTCAAACCATTCTCTAGCCAGCAGCTAGCTCAGAGATTGGTGCATGACCCTAGTTAGAGCAATGAGAGAAAGAGAATCCTGAGAACTGAGCAGAAGTCACCTAGAGGTACTCTCTCTTCTCCAAACAGTGTGTAATGAAGATGGAAATTCTGACATTGCTCCAATTATCTTGAGACCAGAAGAAAAGATATCATGGCTTGGATATCATGGAAGGTAATCAGATCTTTGACTTGCTTGTCAAGACATACCTACACTAAAAACCCTCTCTCACTTTTTCTGAATCTCATGAAGTATTCAATCCAGAGTGATTAGGGAGTTTTCTTTTAAACAATCAGAAAAATATTAAATTATTTTATTTAAATTCTTAAAATAGTTAAGTGTCTCAGGTTGGCACCTCACATCTACATCAGAGAGTTGGTCCCCACAAACTTCCTTGACCCCTCAACCCAACCCTTGCATCTTCTCTGCTGCTGTTCCTTGTTATTATGGTGCCTTGACAGACAATCATCTAGTGAGCTTTGGTAATTCCCAAGAATGGCAAAATTTTGTAAAGTATTGATTGCAGCCCATGTTCCCACTTGTCATCTTAGTCTTGAATCAGGATTGGGGGCAGTAAATTACGCTCCCCATCACCACTCAAACTCAAACACACACACACATTTGCTATACCCTCTGTCTTAGAGTATCTACTGCTGTGAAGAGACAACATGACCACAGTACCTTTTATTAAGGGGAGCATGATTAAACACTAATTAAGGTGTGGCTCAATTACAGTTCTGAGCTTCAGTCCATTATCATCATGGTGGAACATGGTGGTGTGCAGGCAGACGTGGTGCTGGAGAAGGAGCTGAGAGTTCAGCATCTTGTTAGGCAGCAGTAAGTGAACTGAGACACTGGGCAGTATCTTGAGCACATATGAGACCTCAAAGTCCACCTCCACAGTGACACACTTCCTCCAACAAGGTCATATCCACTCCAATACAGCCATACCTCCTAATAGTGCTACTCCCTTTGGGAGCCATTTTCTTTCAAACCACCACACCCTCTACTGTATCAACAGAAACATTGTTTTAGGGATGGTCTGAAATGCATTCTGCTCAGGAGGGAAGTACTGTGATGCTGTCCTGATGAGGTCAAGTCACACAGTCATCAGCTCTCCATTATTAATAGCTCGGGTATCTGTGCTCTCAGCTACCTAAAGTCAGTAACAAGTCTTAGTATGGCACAGGGAGTTGACAGGAGGGAAGATGGGAGGGAGGAAGAGAGGGAGGGAGGGAGGGAGGGAGGGAGGGAGGGAGGGGAGGAAGGAGTAAAGAAAAAATGTCATAGTACTCTGTGATTTTGTGTTTTTATTAGTTACTACTGCCAATTTATAAATGAAGCATCCTTGTAGGTGTGGTAGGTACAAGGAAAACATAGTATACATAGGACTCAATCCCATCCAAGCTTCTCACCACCCACAAAGGATTTGCAGAGAGAGGTGTGGAATGCACAGACTAGCTACCCTGAATCAAAATCATGCCTCACAGTTTGCTGCAGCCTAACTTCCCTTACAGACAGAAAGTCCCACCTCATGCTCTACTAAATAATTCAGAATGCAATTCCAAGCCCAGCTTTCTTTGCCTGCACCATACAGTCCAAGCAGACCTGCCTGAGCCATTCAAACCAGGGGGGACGTGCTACAAAGCAGCCTTTCCCATCTCGTCTTCTCCCCATGTAACGGGTCCCTTCCCACAGCTTTGGGTTTCGGCCTGGACAAGGAATTGCTCTCTGTACTAACCAACCACAGAGCCCAGTTATTGAGCTTCCTGACCCTTGGAGGTCCCTTCTATATACATTTGTGGCTACAATAAGAACTGCCTGGATTAAATAAAATGAAACTGAAAAGAGTCTTTAAAATCCTAGTCCTCCAGAATTTAATGCTCCAGTCCAAATGTTTCAGCTTGCCACTAGACCTACGGGTTGCAGCCATAATGGTGATAGAAGCAATGCCTCTGGGAGGTCACTAGGTCATGAGGATGGAGCCCATGGAAGTGCGATTAGTGTCCTTCTGAGATAGGAGAGTCATGATCATTCTATTGATCCTTTGAGGATACAACAAATGAGCAGCCATTTGCAAAGCAGGGAGTGAGCCCTCCCTACTTCCTGTATCTGTTACATTTTGATTTCTAGGATTTGAGACCTTCAGCCTCCAATAGTGTGAGAAGCCATTCCATCTGTGACCCTTTTATTACAGCCGCTCAAAATGACTGAGACGCCCTCTTACACAGCTTATTTTACAGCTACTCACCTTACCAATCACTTCCAATAAAGTTGAGTGTTAATTAACCACTGCCCACCGTTAACTGGACATTGTGATAAGTGACAACTAAACAGAAGGCATTTCCACACATCACCACGCCATCCCGACTACACACATCAGTACACCATCCCCACTACACACATCAGCACGCCATCCCCACTACACACATCAGCACGCCATCCTGACTACACACATCAGCATGCCCTCCCACTCCACACATCAGCATGCCATCTCCACGTCACACATCAGCACATCATCCCGACTACACACATCAGCACGCCATCCTTACTACACACATCAGCACGCCATGCCCACTCCACACATCAGCACGCCATCCTGACTACACACATCAGCACACCATCCTGACTACACACATCAGCATGCCCTCCCACTCCACACATCAGCAAGCCATCTCCACGTCACACATCAGCACATCATCCCTACTACACACATTAGCACGCCATCCCCATTTCTACCATACTTGCTCGCCTTATCTTCTCCTGTAAGATTTGAGGTCTTTATATAATGTCAGCCACACATCTCACTCTCCCAGCACTGTAGTGTAATACCCAAGAGAGCCAACATAAAAGAGGTTCCCAGTTTCACAAGTTTCTGTCCATAGTTTTTTGGTGGCATAGTACATCACGTTGGTAGTGTGTAGTAGAACAGTATTGCTTGCTCCTTTGGGAAACAAAGGAGAAAGAGACCAGTATTCCCAAGGACAGTCTACCAATCACCCAATTTCCACTCACCTGACCCCTCTCTAAAGATGTCTAGAGGCTGGTCTCCAAGTTTGTAATGCAGGGACTTTGGGGGGGTGGCGCATTTCCAAACCTCAAGCTCCTACCCCAAAACAACAGACTTGGGGTTCAAATCCCAGAATACTTCCTGGAATTTTACCCAGTGAAACAAGGCTGAGACCAAGACTGCGCCCATCAAGAGGTGGAGTCGGGAAAGGACTGGCCAGTTACCCTGTTTTCCACACCAGGTCTCCCTGATGTTTGATTCTTCCTCCTTCCCTTCTCTTAGACATTCAGTATATTCTCATTTCTCTCGTGTTAGACTCTCATATTAGAGTTGGTTTCTGCTGTACTGATGCACACAGATGTGCTGTGTTAGCTCTCCCATCAGGAAGGTGTTTCCTAGGATTTTTAAGTTTTGATTGTGGTGTGTGTGTGTGTGTGTGTGTGTGTGTGTGTGTGTGTGTGTAGGTATACTATATAAAACGATGTATGTATTCTTTTAAGCACTACACATGAATGCTGGTATTACATAAGACTTTGGATCCAGGAGTGAATAGCAAGTTTCTCCTTTGTTTAAACTAATAATGTCATGACAACAGAATTTTTGTCAAGGAACAAAGTCCTCTGATATTGCTTCCGTGATGTTGATCTCATGTCTCATTAAAATTAAGCAAATTAAAGGGAATGCAGGCACCACCAGACTGGGTGAGCATTGTCAGTAGGAAAAGTGTGTATTCCAGGAGAGGTGCATTGTCTAAGCACTGCTGTTATTGGCACAATAGACCCCTCTCGTTAAAACTCTCTTTTGGGGGAAAAAGGAGTATAATTTGCTAATTGCAAGATGCAAATCACTAAACAGTGGCAGGGGTTTTCTGTTGTCATTTTTGATCACCCACCTTTTCCTCCATGCTCTTCTAGTTTATCAATCCAGAATACTGGCGGCAAGAATTTCAGTGTGTAGTAAGAGCTTGCACACTGCACCAAGTATGCTCCCTGCACTCCCTGAGTTCTTTCTGGGAAACAGGCAGCTTACATATTCCCCACAGTTGAAAGCAGAGGCTGAATGGAATTCAAACCCTGGAACCCCAACCACACTCATGTGGCATTGGAACCTCGATCATACTCTGGTGGCATGGCACCCCGACCACACTCTGGTGGCATTGGAACCCCGACCACACTCTGGTGGCATTGGAACTCCGACCACACTCTGGTGGCATTGGAACCCCGACCAC
>NC_022014.1:13530206-13541843 GCF_000317375.1 Microtus ochrogaster | reverse complement strand
GGCATGGAACCCCGACCACACTCTGGTGGCATTGGAACCTCAACCACACTCTGGTGGCATTGGAACCCCGACCACACTCTGGGGCATTGGAACCCTGACCACACTCTGGGGCATTGGAACCCTGACCACACTCTGGTGGCATGGATTGTCTGCTTTGTACCAGAAACTGCACTAGACGTTTCCCATGGCTACATACTGTGAGGTGTGTCCCTTTAGCCCTGAGTTTCAGAAGAGGAAGATGAGCCCCACAGAGGTTAAATAACCCTTAGGGATCCTAGTTTGTCTGTAATTCAGTTTTAACCTACTCTAAGGAAGGCTAGCCACACTCACCCTCTGTACTTCCTTAATCAATTTTAAAGTCATTTGGAGGTGTTTATATACTCCAACTTTGCTGCCCACTTGTTGCTGGGTCCTAATATCTTCCTTGGGGTAACGGGAGGAAGGGGTGAGGTCGACAAACACAGATGCCAGTGAAAGGGATAGGGCAGACTCCAGGTCGATTGCTTTTGTCCTCATAGGCCTTAGCTTGCTACACCCACTGTCAGGTTCCACCTCACCCCAACACTAAATTGGCTAAGGATTAAATGAATTGATGTAGAATCCACCAACCAGTTAGAAAAAGATATGGCAACAGTCAAGTATATATACACTTTCTTTCTTATATGCAACACAATTAAACATTGTTTCCAAATATTATAAGGAGCACTGACTTCCAACCATGTACATTTTGTCCTTTCGACCACTGCAGCTTTGTTCAATACACCGGTCCCCTGAAGCTCCTGTTGAGTCATCTATTTCCCCCACCTCCTCTAAGTCCTACTGCTTTTTAATTCGTCCTTTAAGATTTCCTATAAGTTTCATTCATATTTATCCCCTAATGATCTACCTGCTTCTGTAAACAACCAACTTTGTATCCTTTTCACCCATCAAGTCCTATTTGTGCTGTTCATACACTGCTGGACATGTGGCCTCCACTGGGTGGGTGACACCGGGGTAAACGCTCTTAAGGAAAACTGACTCTCCGTCCCCTAGGAACCACCAGTTTCCGACAGATCCTCTGCTACAGTAGGACTCTATGCCTCCCTGACTTCCCACACTGGGATTTGGTCTTCCCTGAATTTGCACAGGGATTGTACGTGCTGTCACAATCTCTGAGAGTTCATATGTGCAACTGTCCTGCTCTTTCCAAAAGACACTGTTTCCCTGAAGCCATTCACTGCTTCTGGCTCTGTCTTTCTGTCCCCTCTTCCAGTAGGATCACTGAATCCTGGGAGGATGTAGATGTTCCACGTAGGGCTGATCATTCTCCAGTCTCTTATTTTCTGCATGCTGGCCAGTTGTGGGTCCTGTGTTAATCAATGCGAATAGAAGCTTTTCTAATAAGGGTTGAGAAATGCATTAATCTATGGATATAATGAAACCATTAGGACTTTGTTTAATACTATTTTCATTTAACAAAATAATCATGGGTTCCCCCCTGGGATCTATGACCTATCTAGACACAAGTTATTAGCCCAAGCTGTGGCACTTATGGGTTTCATCATGTGGAGTGAAATGTAAAACCAATCAGAAAGTGATTGGTTACTCTCATGATGCTGGTGCCACCAATACAATACGTAAGCCATTGTTGGAACTCAAAGCATCCACAGCTAGGTATCACTGGTAACTACGTCTCTTCTCCAGTAGCATGAATAGCACTACAAAAGCTATCTAGCAAGGATGAAGCTGCAAGGTCACTGTCATCTTGATATCTATATATTCTGTGACTCAAGCATGTGGTGTCTGCAGCAATAGCTTTATTGTCAACCCTGGAGGCAATAGCCTGTAACTTTTAGGTGTTTATGGAACTACACTGTTCAAAAATTCCAAAAGAAGCAACCCATTCCAGGCACTGGGATTTTTATTTCTTAGCCTGTGGTGTCAAGTAGGGGCAATGCCATCCCACGATAGAGAAATTCTATTTAAACTCTTGTTATATATGTGTATGTATTTATTTTAGGAAGTGCCTACAGTAGTAGGTAGATTTCCATATGTCTTTTCAAAGGATCTTCATTGTTATTTATCCCTCCCTATATTCCTTCCT
This sequence comes from Microtus ochrogaster, assembly GCF_000317375.1. Lineage (NCBI taxonomy): Eukaryota > Metazoa > Chordata > Mammalia > Rodentia > Cricetidae > Microtus > Microtus ochrogaster. The sequence continues at coordinate 13,539,760 of NC_022014.1, read as the reverse complement.
ATACAATGCCCTCCTATCTCCTACCCCAATTTTTATTTATTCAGCTTGCTTTTTAATTTTTGGTGAACACATAACTATATATATGTGTGAAATACAATATGATATTTCTAGTCTTTTGCACATTGCATAAAGTTCAGGTCAGAGGAATCCCCATATCCGTTACCCTAAACATTTGCTCATTTCTCACTCTCTAGAAATGCACAGCGCATTGCTATAGCTCCAGTCACCTCCTGGACGCAGGATTCCAAACTTCCTCCTCCAGTCTAACTATAACGTTGAGCCTATTGCATCTCTTCCTACCCCTCAGTCTTTGTTCTTTCCTTCTCTCGCTGCCTCTGGGAAACATGAATCTACTCTGAACTTCTATGAAGTCAATTAGATTTTAGAGTTCACATATGGGTGAAAGAAATGAACTTTGTCTGTGCCTAGATTGAATTATATAATGTCCTTGACACTTACCCATGCCGCCTCAGATGACAGAAGTCCATCTTTTAATGGTTAACTAGTATTCCTCTCCCTCTGTCTCTCTCCTTCCCTCCCTTCCTATCTCCCCCCTCCCCCTCTCTTTCTCTGCTGTGCTATGTGTGTGTGTGTGTGTGTGTTCATTTTCTTTAACCATCCATCCATCAATTATCATTTAGATGCAGTGTCTGAGATTAGACCATTGGTTCTCAAGTCCTTTTCCCTTCCACTGGATACTTGACAATGTCTAGAGACATTTTAGGTTGTCGTCACTGTATTGTAGATGCTGCCAACGCCTGCAGTACAGGAGCCATGGATGCCGTCAACCATGTAGCCCACAACACAGGAAACAGTTTCCACAGCTCTGACCCAAACTCTCAATAGTCCCCAAATCACAAAGCCCAAGCTCGATCAATCATGTGTGATTGCTGCAATTAGCTTTTCCTTGGGCCTTGTTTAATCTTCTGGGAACCAATAGTAAGCCAGGTAGAGAGAGTTTATGGAGGCTAAGAAAAGACACAAAAAGTTCTTATGTAAAGAAAAACAACCAGCATTCTCAAGAGAAACACACTGAGTGGGCCATTTGGTACAGCATCCCCAAACTTCTCCAGTCTAAGATCTTCAGATCAGAAGGATTTCCTTGTGGGGTTCACAGATTTAGTGGACATCCTCCGCAGCCTGGTGCATCTCCTTCTCTTTGTAGTTCTTGAAGGCAGAAGGACCAGCAGAACAACTTAGATTATAAAAACCTTCCCTTGGGCTCATCAAGAACAAGCTCAGAATTTCTTTGTTTCAGGGTTCAGAGGGCCAGGCAGGTTTCTCTTGCTATTCAGGTGCAGGTGCAGGTGCTGGTGCTGCTGTTCCTGCTGGTGCTGCTGCTGCTGGTGCTGCTGCTGCTGGTGCTGCTGCTGGTGCTACTGAACGTGCTGACACCAAGTTCTTGAGATTAGAATATAGCAAATAATGGAAACTTGACAAGAATGCCACACCTTCCACAGCTGACTTCATGATGCCATCTAAGTAGGTGATTAGAAAACTCCCACAGTCTTGCTCGGCTTCCCCAGTAGTTCTGCCTCCCACATGCAGGTCAGGGAGGTGAGCTGCATGCCCACTGGCTTTGCTGACCTCACCCCAGCCTTGACATTGTAGCAGGATGTACTGGCAGAAGGGCCAGTACAGGGTCTTAAACAGGCGTATGTGCCTCCACCACATGACAAGTTCACTTCTCCCCCTGCCAAGTGCACAGATGCAGAGAGAAATCACAATGAGAATAGCATCCTTGTGAGAGTGGGAAGCTGGTTAAAGAATGCTTCATTTGGCTTGGCATGGCCAGACTGGGATACAAGACAAAAGATATATATACTCAAAATATAACACCCTTGAGGCTAAATGCTCTCAACTCTTCAGGCAGGCATGCATAGAAATCGTATCGGAACCTTTAAAAAATGTACATCCTTGGACTGATTCTGACTGGGCAGGCAAGGGATGGGTCTGAACTGTCTGCGTGCTTGCAAATACCGTGCTATGAACCGCTGATTCTCAAACTGTGTCATGTGGTGCAGTCACCTGTGGGGCTCTGGCTGCCTTTCCTGTGGTGACCATAACAAATGACCTCAATCTGGGTATATAAACAGCAGAGCTCTAGAGGCCAGGAATCTGAAGTCAAGGAACCACAGGCTGTCGCCAAGGAAGAACCTGCCGTCTTCCCTCTCTTGCTTGGATTTTCTTGGGTTGTGGGTACCCCGTTCCAATCATGCCTTCTTCCCAGTGTATCCTTCACTCTGTTTCTTCTTTTAGAAGTTTACTTATCATCAATTGATTTTAGGATTCATCCTAATCTATAATTACCATATCTTATGACCCTTATCATAGAAGCAGCATCAAAAGGGCTTGCTTGTGTGGTAAAGTGTTTGCTGATGAGCATGAGACCCTGAGTTCATTGCTCAAACCCCAAGTTAACAAAACAGAAAACAAAACCTGATGCGGTGGCCTGTGCTTACAATCCCGAGACAGGCAGATTCCTGGGGCTCACGGGAGACCCAGCCTAACCTAATGGGTGAGTTCCGGGTTCCAGTGAGCAAGCAAGAGGCAGAGCCCTGAAGGAATGGCAGCTAAGGTTGTCTTCTAGTTCCCCATGTGCACATATGCACACCACACACACACACACACACACACACACACACACACACACACACACACACAACATTACCAAAGGCCCTCTTTTTCAATAAGGTCACATTCATTCCCAGGTGTTCCTGGGTGCTCACTGTTCACAGGCATCAGGTTCACAGCTGGAGATTCTGACTCCGGAGGTCTAGAGACCTGAGAATCTGTATTTCTGACACATCCCCATGTGATGTTGATGCTGTGGGTCTGGACCTCTACCTGGAGGAACACAGCAGAAGTTCCTCAGACAAGCGATTTCACAGCAGTATCGAGCAAGTGTCGGGCATCTAGCTGAAGAGAACTATGAAAGATGACGAGGACCTTTACCCCATCTTTCAACCTTGGCCACAGTGACCCCAATTAATCCTTAGGAGGCTGTAATCCCTGCTGTAAAAAAGAAGAAAAAAAAGATAAAGAGAGAGGTGGAGCTTAATGAGACTGACTCCACACTCTGCTACCAGGGTGCCCTTGGCTGAATCATCTGTCTCTCTAAGCCTCAGTTCCCTCCTCTGAAAAGCAGGTGACTTGTTGGTGCTTAAGAGACAGCTCTGTCAGCCAACTGTGAGCACAAGGACCTGAGCTGAACCCTAAACTCGCATTAGAAGCCAGGATGGTGATGCCTGCTGACCCCAGCACCAGCTCCCAGGAGTTGGAGGCAGGAGGAACCCTGGGGCCTGCCAGCCAACCAGCCAAATATCCTTGGCCAGCTCCAGACCAGTGAAATATCTTGTCTTTTACCATATAAAAATAGTGAACACCCAAGGTTGACTCTGGCCTCCACATGGATGTAGGGCAGGGAAGAGGCTCAGTGGTTAAAACACTTGCTGTATGAACGAGCCCAGGGGATGTCCCAAGACTTCACCCATAAGGTAGAGCCAAAAGATATGCTGCCCCTGACGAGAGATGCCATGAAATAGTCCAGGTTTCTATGTCATGGGAGGCCTGTCAGTTTCCAGAAAGGGCCCCAAATTGCTGGTTCTTATCCTTTACATTGGAAAAGCAAGGAACCAGATCACAGTTGCACACACCTGAGATGACCCCGAGTTGTCCTTTAAACCTTATGAAATAAACGGAGCACAGAACTGAGGAGATGGCTTTGCGGATGGAGCACTTCCTACGCAGTCACAAGGACCTGCATTCAGACCCCAAGAACCTGTGTATATGCTTGGTGTAGTCATGTTTGGAGACAGTGGTAGGGTAAAGGTGGAGGAGACACACAGATCCAGGGGCTTGCTGGCCTGCCAGTGGGGCGGAAACCTTAACAGTGAGCTCCTGGCTTAGAGAGACAGAGACAGAGAGAGAGAGAGACAGAGAGAGAGAGAGAGAGAGAGAGAGAGAGAGAGAGAGAGAGAGGACACTGCATGAAAAATAAAGTAGAAATGTACAGAAATGCAGCCAGCTTGTGGCTCTGGCCTCTGACACACCCACTCGTAGTGCTGAGTACCCTCATACACACACACACACACAAGTTATGATGATAAAAAAATTAGCCATCTTGAATAGTCGTCAGTGTTCTACGGTGGCATGAAGTACATTCAAGCTGCTGTGTAGCCACTGTCTACCCACCTCCAGAAACACCCGTGCTCGCTGTGTAGCCACCGCCTACCCACCTCCAGAAACGCCTGTCATCTGTCTTTCACTCTTTGTCTCTCTTTCATCCTCTGTGTCTCCTCCCTTTCTCCTCCTGTGTTACTTGGAACCAAACACAAGGCGTTGTGCAAGCCGGGCAAGAGCTCATCCACCAAGCCACATCCCCTCCCCCCCCCCTTGTCTCTCTTGTACAAAGAAATTCAGGTGTCACACATCCATTCCTAGGACCTTGAGAACTCCATGAACTGGATGATGGTCACTCCAGAGAAAGAACGAGGTCAAGGTGGGTTGTGCAGGAGGGACACCGAGCACTGTCTGGCCTACCCTTTCCAGCCCACGAATCAGACTGGGCAGGGTATCTGACACCTGCAACCCCAGTGCTGAGAAGGCTGAGACAGAGAGATTCCCAGTTCAAGGCCAGTATGAGAGAACAAGTCTTTTTAAACAAATTTAACTCCTCACAAGACACACACTCTATTTGCCAGGTGCTATTCTCCCTCAGTGTCCCTCTCCTAACATGTACAACAGGGAGCAAAACAACACCTATGCCCAGGCTTGCTAAAGCAGATACACCAAAAGTGGCTGTTCTCTAGGTATTAGCTTTGAGGATCACAGCTCCCTACCCCCATCCCAGCCTTCTGCTGCCTTTGAAATCCATGCTCCTGGCCTCCTTATGTAACTCCAAATCCCCAGGAAAGTCTTGCCTGGCAGAGAAGCCCAGCCCACCAAGGCACATTCATGTCTCTGACATATTCCTGAGATTATCCCTCCCCCAAAAGAGACTGCAGACAAGAGAGAATCACCCCGAAAATCTGCCCACCAACCCAGAGTCAGCTCCCAGCCTGACCAATCACACGTGTTCACCCTGTGCTGGTTGCCTAGGTAACCAGCACTCCTGTGCCAACTCAGAGAGACTGGGTGCTGAGAGAGAGAAGGCTGAGGAAAGAGAGAAAGATCTGCCCAGAGACCTTCAGAGAGAAGGACAAAGCAACGGAGGCAGTCAAGAAGACAAGCTGAAACAGGTAGGTGTGTCGGAGAAGTAACACGAGGAAAGAGGGGGTCACCTCTGGCTGTTTTTATGCACATGCATGCACGTGTAAGTGCACACAGGTTGATATCTTTTTAAGAAAAATGGCTAAAACCATACTATAAAAAGGAAGGCCCCAGATGGTAGGGTTTCTCAGTGACACCCTCTCTCTTCGTTCATTCAAGCTTCTGTGCCAAATGCCATGTGCCAGGCCCTCATCAGTCTGAGAAACTCTATCCGGCTGCTCTGGCTGCTGGAGTACTGGTGGGGTCTGTCCCTCGGGCCCATTCTCTACAGAGGGCATCTTCTCACAATAACGCCATATGACACAATGACCATCTTTGAAAAGGGAACATGTATCCTCTCAACAAGGAGTCCTTGGAACTTAGTCATCACCTGCTGGCCCCACCTCCTGATGCCTTCATTTATGGAGGAGGCTCTAAGACAGGAGTGGGGGGACCAATCTTAAGACCATTGCACTACGCCTTGTAAGAGCAAACTTAGTGAATATTTACTTACACACACACACACACACACACACACACACACACACATATATATATATACAGTAAAACCTTTTTGCCACTGTGAGTCACTCTGGAAGCCAGGTTTTTCAATGGCCCAGTCACAATATTTGTTAGAATTGGGCTATCTGCCAAACTGACTTGTCTAGCTTCTAGTGGGGACACATGGAGAATGTGGAAGGCACCCTGCCCCATCCATTCCCCAGCTGACAGTTGCCCTATTGGGGACACATGGAGCATGTGGGAAGACATCCTGCCCATTTCCCAGCTGACAACCATCCTGCTCTGACTTGTTCAAGGTTCACACGAGGCTTGATAATTAAAGGAGACTATCCCCCACCCCAGATCAGCCCTCTCTTGGGGGACCGTCCTTAATGATAAAGGTAACAGAAAAGAGGTGACCCTCCCATCTGCGTTTGCCTAGCTTCTGGGGACCAAACTCCAATCTCTGGCCTTCTGCAGCAAGCGCTCCAACCACAGAGCCTCTCCCCTCCCTACAACCAATGTTTTCCAAACATTTTCGAGATGTCAGGGGCCAGTCCAGTGCGATGTCTCATTTTGTGTATCCAGAGAGTGTGACTGGCCCATTTTATAGATAGAGGAACTGAGGCCTGGGAATGTGAGAACAACCCTCAATGGCAGATATCACAGCTATGGGAACGGAGGCACGGGAGATAAACAGCATGTCCCATGAGCCTGTATGCTTCCCATGAGCTTGTGGGAGGAAGGGCCACTTGTTCCTCCTGGCCGCCCAGACCCAAAATAACCATACAGAAACTATATTAATTAAAACACTGCTTGCTAACTCTTACATATGAATTTAACCCATTTCTATTTATCTGTATATCACCATGAGGCTGTGATTTACTTGCTAAAGTTCCCAGCTTCTGTCTCTGGCGGCTCCCTGGCTTCTCACTGACTCTGCCCTCTTTCTCCCAGCATTCAGTTCCATCTTCCCCACCTACCTAAGTTCTGCCCTGCTATAGGTCCAAAACAGTTCTTTATTCATTAACCAATAAAAGCAACACATAGACAGAAGGACCTCCCACACCACGAGCTCAGTCATAAACCCAGGGTTCTAGCCCTCAGAGTCTGGTCTCAGAGCTGCAGTGTTGAGTTCTGCAGCCACTAGAGCTTCCAGAATGCTAGCCATAGCACAGGTAGTTTGGAATTTGCAATGTGTTAGTTTGCATGGGAAATGCCAGTGTCCGTGGGTTTGAGGTGGTGATGCCGAAGTGAGATATGAAGGTTTGGAGAAATCGGTGGGAGGACAGCAGAGGGTGGAAGACAAGAACAGGCTTGTGAGCTGGGTAGACAGCAAGGAGGCCTGTACAAAGCCTAGAGGGAGGCAGGCTATAGCAGAAGAGCAGGTGGAGTGATGATGGAGTCTTAGCTGTGTGGCAAATGTCAGGCTCTGCCCGGAAGACAGGACAAGTCACTCAGTGCATCCGCCTTAGGAGGTCAACCTTGTGATCAGATTCACCTCTCAGTATGAGCACATTGGCCTCGTTCAAGGGACTAGTCAAAACAAGTCCAAGTAGAGCCCCTCCGAAACGGCAGATGGGGATACCATGGCAGAGGAGGGGCCAGCTGCCTGCATCGCTCATAGCGAGCCAAGGAGCCAATATTCAAACCTGGGCTTCATTCAGCAGCCCTTCCGGACATGCCCAAGGCCCTGCTGACCAGGGCTTACTAAGATCTTAAGAGACTTCCCTGTGTCCAGCGCTTCCTCACAGGGACTAGATCCCATGCCAGCTCTGAGAAAGCTTCCATGCTACTAACTCCCAGGACTCCCTCCTGTTTAAACACTCATCCTAAGATCCACAGCATTTACAGTTCCTATACCACAGGCAGCCTCGGGCTGCTCGCAGACACGTGCAAATGACTATCACCAAGGTCTACCCCAGAGTGATGAGATGTACAACAACCGGTAAATAAGATAAAACTGAAAAATATCACAGCCACAAAGCTTCAAAGTCCTCTCCTGGGTAGGATGAAGGCAAAAGCTCAAAAGGGAGTAGAAAGTCAGAGACAAAGGGTCATCCTGTGGCCAGAGGGGAGTAGAAAGTCAGAGACAAAGGGTCATCCTGTGGCCAGAGGGGACAAAAGCCACTGCAATAGCCAGCTACAGGGAGATCTCTGCTCTCTGCCCAGGCAAGAACATTCCAGGCCATTCATGGTCATGGTCTCCCAGGTGTGGCCTCCTCCTGACTCCCTTCATGCCATTGTGTCTCTGTCACAACCTCCATGGCATGGACGCTCTTACTTAAATTCCATCACCCCTCCCTGCTGGCAGTGGCGACATGTAAGGAAAACTTCACAAAAAGTAAAACTGGCCTGTCTTCCTGGTGTGCAGGACGTGGAGGACTCTGAGGAGCCTCAACCACACACACATCCTGCTCCCGCATCTCACCAATGTACCCTCAAAGAGTCACCAGGAAAGAAGGTTTCTGTTTTACAGGTGAGAAACAAAGATTCTAATACCGTGAACCTCAGAGCTATCCCATCATCCACCCTTGGCTAACGCCAGGCATGAGGTCGGGCACTTGCCCTGACTAGGTGAGTTACCTGAGAGACATGCTTATATATCATCTATTCTACAGGAAGGAAAATGGAGTCAGCATTATTTAGCTTGGAATCAATGATTTTGAAGGCACACCCAGGTGAGCATCTCTCCAGACACTGTTTCCCAGGAACCAGGACCAGGTCAAAGCCAGTGACTCCAAAGCACAAGAGGGCTCCCACAAGGTCAGTCATCAAGAAAGATAATACATAACCCAAAGGTAATCCCCCCTCAAAACTCCATGTTGGAAGAAGTGTCAGAATTCTAAACACAAACAGAATCAGTCATGGTACAATGCCTGTCTCAACTAAAGCACGGGGCAGAGGAGAAATCAGGAGTACTCATCTCACCGTGTCCCAGGAAATCCCTCTGAGGATTCTGGTCTCACGGGCCATGAGGGCTGCAATTGCTTATGCCCTCAAATAATAAAACTCCCAGTATGCTTTACGAAAAACATCCTGCAGCCAGGCCCTCAGTATAGAAGCTCCAAGTTAGGACCCTGCTACTCAGGTGTGGTCACTGGAACACGGAAAGGTTAAGTAGCCCATTCCAGATTATGCAATAGGTCATACAGCTCTCTATAGGCCAACAGGAGTAAGTTAGAAAACAAAAGAAAAGTATGGTCTACTTATAAAATCTACCTGAGTGCCTCTGCTACTTCCCAATGTGCATGGAGGTAGTTGGCCACTACAACTAGTGAATAAAACATAGGCCATCCAGTTAAGTCACTGCTCAAGAAGGAGTGGGACCTCACAAGGCAGCTGCTGTCCCATTTATCAGTTTTTGTTTGGCTTTGTTTCTTTGCAGAAGATATCACACCTAGAAATGGCTGTAGTCCATGGCTGGCCCCCTGGGTCAGGCTACACTTTGAACGGACTGCAAGCTCAGAGAACAGGAGCCGTGCCTGGGTGGTTCAGTCTGATTTCCCTGCACCTAGCACCTTGTTCAAAGCCCTCATCAATCTATTGAGACAAGTAACCAAGGAGTAGCCCTCTTCTCCCACACAGTGTCATGTCACCTACCCCTAAAGTGTTCTCTGGTAGGCCCTTATGCTCACGTTCCTCTGAATACATACAGTTCATGAACCGGCACAGTTCAAAGGTTTTGATGGCATCCTGTAACTTTAGATCACTTAACAACAATAACAACACACACACACACACACACACACAGAGAGAGAGAGAGAGAGAGAGAGAGAGAGAGAGAGAGAGAGAGAGAGATA
>NC_022014.1:13479080-13530106 GCF_000317375.1 Microtus ochrogaster | reverse complement strand
AGAGAGAGAGAGAGAGAGAGAGAGAGAGAGAGAGAGAGAGAGAGAGAGATATTATATAACTTCAGATGTGGAATAGTCATCAGAACTACCTCCTTGCCTATATTACCGCGTTATTATTTTGACATCTGTGTAGGCTGCAGAATGATTCTTTGAACGCTGTGTGAGGCATATTTATATCCCTGACTGTAGCACGGAGCATATGCAGAGCCTCCAGAAGCCTGCTCTAGTAGGTCTCACTCAGCCACAGCAAGCCCTATGTGGAGAGCCTGGAGCATCACCCTCGTGTTTACTATGTCTTACGGAACACACTCCCAAGTGGCAGGATGACAGCTGAGCCCTGCCTGTCCTATGTGCCAGTTTCCTTGGTCCTCATGGAGACAGAAGCATTGGGACCCTAAGTCATGCAACCGAGACTCAGAGAATGAATATACAATACCATCTGATGTGTGGTAACAACAGCTTGTGGCTGTCTACTCTCCATCACGGTGGTAATACACGTATAACCCTTTAGAAATATGGCCAGTGTCCTATGTCTGTCAGTTGGGCCTTATATTTCCCAAATCCCACAACTTCCCAAAACACCAGCAGCAGCTGAGGATCAGGTGTTCAGACACACAAGCCCATGGGAGACGTTTCATATTCAAAAGGTAACCGGTGGCCCTGAGGGACAAGGTACTTTCCACCCCTCCCCTCTTCCCTCTCAAGACACCACAAGTGTGCATTCCTGTCCACATCCTACAGAGCAGCAAAGTGAGGCCTGCCTAAGAAAGAGCGTCCACATAAGAAGTGACAATGCCTTTGTCCAAGCTTCCCTCGGTCACAGACTTAGTTGGAGGGCCAGCCTCCAACTTGAGCAGCATAGGCCCAGGCAGTGGTGGAACCAGACTGCTATGGTCACTGGAAACACCTTTGTTTATTCTTCAACTTAAAATTCATAGGCCTGCCTGCTCCATTCTTAGCCTTCCTGAGTCAGATTCTCCGGGAGGCAAGATTGGCATGTTTATGGGTAAGAACGGTGCTGCAGGTGCCTCTGAGAGCACCCTCGATTTAGAGTCCCTGAGTTCGAGCTGCGGAGCCCAGGCGGGTGAGGTATCAGATGCCCTTGACGACTCTGAGTTCCCACAGTCTGGTTACGCAGCTGCGACAAGGCCCAACAACCTGTACTTTCAGGACCTTCCCAGTAGTTAGGATACAGGAAATTAGGGACCCTGGAGACAGAGCCTCCTGAAGTTGCTATATCCTGTGAGCATCTCTCTGCTTGCCTTTTTGAGAGTGATCTCAAGGTCACAAATTTGTCACTGGGCAGGCAGCTCACTGGTGGCTTCCCCAAACTGAAAGACTGGCCCTGTGAACCCCAGTTGCGTGGAACCCACTCCTGGGTGGGGTGGGACCACTGCTCAGCCCACTCTGCTGATAAGGTTTGGGTTCTGAATCAAGTCCTCGGGCTTGCTGTGGCAGGGTGGAGGAGGAAGCCCTGCACAACCACGCTAGCCTTTCAGGTGTCATCACTAAACGGTACAATTCCCCTGCCTCACACCTCCTTCTGTCTCCCTTCCCACTTCTTCACACTAACATTGGGTGTTAACCTGTCCAGTCAGAGAACGCTGCTCTGTGATGCCAAGGGACTCTCCCAGCTGAAGCCAATGTCCATGCAGTCCCACAGCTCCTGGTGTCATCAGCCATGGGACATAATAACTCAGTAGCCTCTCATCCCCAAACTAAAAGGCCTTTTAAGTGCGATGCAGTGATTAACTAACATCCCAGACTCAGGCCATCTGGTTCCAGGACTACCCATTATCTATTCAACCTTGCCCTCCGTAATCCATGTTAGCTGAATTTGGGATATGCACACCCTCCTACACTAATGTCTAGCCTTCATGTCTACACGTGATTCTAGCATTGCGGATGCAAACAGAGATCATGTGATTGGGGGTTCAGAGAATGAGATTTTTGTTTCTTAGCCCGAGGCTCATGCTCAGCTTCCTTTATGTCGCCATGATAAACATTCCTACAACAAGTAACCAAGAGCAGGAAAGGGTTAATTGGCTCCACTTCCAGGACGCAGTCCGTGGCAGCTTGCTGAATTACTGACATGCTCTGGATCAGCTAGCTTTCTTATGTGGCCCAACCTACCAATCCTGGGACTGGTGCTTCCCACACGGCACAGTCCCTCCTGTACCAATTAACAATCAAGACAACCCCTGACAAACGTGCCCACAGGTCAGCCAGATCCAGAAAATCCATGAACTGACACTCCCTTCTCAGGCAACAGCAGACTGTCTCAAGCTAAGTGAAAGACAACTAGAACCCCCTACCCAACTTTCAAGATCAATGAAAGCTAACAGGGACACTCCCTAGGCCTTCTCTGAGCAAACTGTATATTGTCTGCACCTGGACAGGGCTTTTCTCACCTATGACTGAAATCTGTTTGATTAAAGTGAATGCCCCAACGTGTTCTGTCATGTCCGTGCTGTGACACTTGCATATTTGCTTTCCCTGACTTACTGGTCCTTTGACGTGATGAGGTCAGAGCCTGCAGTCTTCCTGTCATCACTCATTCACCCGGCACTGTCCGGGCACCTCACCCCCTTGTAAACCACAGTCGTGCAAAAAGGTGTGCGCATACAAAAAGGTACAGCAAAACTGATCACTTCAGCGTGACCAAGAAGCAAAGAGAGAAGGAAGAGCTGAGGTCCCCAATGGACCCTTCAAAGGCACGGTCCCAATGACCAGCTCATACCCACCAGGATCCTCTTATTGAAGGAGACAGGTGTGTTGCTGAGAAACACATCTCTGTCCCTAGCAGTGTAAGAACCCCATGTTGTGGCATCGTGAGAGAGCTGGAGGTCTGGGAGGGGGTAAGCTCCCTCAAAGGCATCTTTTAGTAAGGGTGTGTCAGCTGCCATGAAGAACAGACAGTCGCTTGTCCAGACACTCTCACCTGCACATAAGAAATGATATTTCTTTAATTTCTTGGTTGAGAAATAGCAACAGAAAGTTAATTTTGTAGGCTCCTCAGTAGACTAGTGTCTTCTCTGTGACTCGATGTTCTGATTTGATTTTTAAACTTCCCCACAGGCTCATGCTTGTTTTGAATGTTGGATCTTCATGTTGGACTCATTCTGACATCTGTGGAACCTTTAATAGGTGCAGTCCAGCTGTGGAAGTAGGTCATTAGGGGTGGGACCTCTGTCTGCTGTCATGTGATCAATACATCATCTTGGGTTCCCACTGAAGCTATACATGCCCTTCCTTACCTTTTCCACCACAATGAACTAAGATCCCTTTGAAACTGTGAGCCTGCCACCATGAAACCCTCCTTCTGTGTTGTTGTTTCAATCAGGTATTTTGTGACAGTGACATTCAATAAGTAACTATTTTTTCCATAGAAAAGTATGCCCGGTATGTCAGGGGACACAGAGTCCTGCTCAGCTTTTGTGCAACAGAATGACTCATTGTACCGATAAACTTTCCTGTAGGCATCACCAAGGTCTAAGGCCCTGAGATGCAGAAGTACAGGAAGGGTATTCACACAGCCCAGGGGGTTAGTGGGCTTCTCTCTGTGGGACTCTGCTGAAGCATCAAGGGGCTCAGCAGAAAAGAGCAGGGTGAGGGTATAATCATGGCTCTAGACCAAAGGGCCAGTGACCTCTTCCACTCTGCTCTCTGGACACACTCTGGTTGCTAAGCTGAGATCCCCATAGCTGAAGGTATACATAGTTAGAGTACAGACAGCCTTTGTTTTCTGCCGGCAGCCCCAAACAATGACACAGAGACTTCTTACTAATGATGACCGCTCTGCTGGCCTTTAGCTTAGCTTTGCTCCTAACTAGTTCTTATAACGTAAGTTAATCCATTTCTATTAGTCCATGTTCTGTCATGTACCACTCATCCTGCTTCTTCCATGTTCCCAGCATTTCCCTCATGTGCCTAGATTCTTCCTCCTCTACCTTTCTCTCCCCGGAAATCCCGCCTATACCTTGTGCCTAGCTATTGGCCGTTCAGCTTTTTTTACACCAATCACAGCGATCCACCTTCACATGGTGCACAGATATCCCAGAACAGCAGAGGGGCAACCTTACATGGCTCTGCATGTGATATATAAACTAGTATGACACAGACATAAGGCTAGCAAAGTCTCCACCTGGGTATGGTCTAGCCATGCTCGGGCAGGCCTTCTGTCAGTCAGTCTCATGAGAACTCCCCCAGACACATGCAAAAATATGCTTACTGAACCCTCAGTGCGTCTCAGTCCAAGCCAGTTAGAAATCAAGATGAACAATTGTGGGGAGGGGATTCCTATGTGTGTAACAGTCATGTATCCATGTGTGTGTATGCATGTATGCATATGCAAACTTGAACATTCTGTGTGTGTGTATCTGGACATTTTGGTGTGTGTGCTTATGTGTGTGTGAACTCACTCTGATGTATATATGTGTGCGTGTGTGTGTGTGTGTGTGTGTGAACTCAGACACACTGATGTGAGTGTGGAGGAGTGCATCTGAAATTGGACACTATGGTGTATGCATGTGTGTATGTGTGTGTGTATCTGTGTGTGTATCTGTGTGTGTGCTTGTGTATTTGAATTTGGACATTCTGGGGTGTGTGTGTGCTATTATATGTGTGTTTATCTACGTGTGTGAACTCTGACATTCTGGTGTGTGTTTATGTCTGTGTGCATGTGTGTGTGGGTGAACTCAGACACTGTGGATGTGTGCGTTTATGTGTATGCATGTGTATGTGTGTTAACTCAGACACAGAAATGTGTTAGTGTGTTCATGTATATGTGTGTACATGAACTCAGACACTTTGGGGTATATGTATGTATATCTGGGTATGAGCTCAGACACTGATAGGAGTATGTGGACACTATGGCGTGTGTGTGTGTGTGTGTGTGTGTGTGTGTGTGTGTGTGTGTGAACTCTGACACTCTAGTGTGTGCGTGCATGCGTGTGTGTGAACTCCAGTCACTCTAGTGTGTGTGTGCATGTGTGTCCGAACTCAGACACTCTGAGAGTGCAGGATACAGCTTAACGCCTTAAGCTTTGAGTGAAATTTTCTCAGAGAGGCTGTTTGAGCTTTGGAGGGGCCATGAAGGTGTCTAGGATTCAGCTAGAAAGATGGATGAAAGCTCTAAGGAGCAGCATGAGCAAAGGTCCTGCGGCAGCAGGGAGCGTGGATGTTTCCAAGCACAGAAACGAGGTCAGTGTGGCTAGAAAGCAGACACAGAGAACACAGTTCAAGGCGGAAATGAAGGTGAGGCCAGAGTGACCTCACACTGGAAAGACCTCTCTATTCTCGTCACTTTCCCAAGGCAGCAAATTCATGGGCTGCCTCTTGTCTGGCATCCTTGGGGTAGTTTCACAAGCCCCCTTCAGCAAAACCCCACAGTTACCCTGAAAACCAGTCAGATTCACCAGCTATTTTTAAAAGGAAGTTCTGAGAGAAAACCAAAGCATTCTCCTTGAATCACCAACGAGAATTTCCAGGGCTGTGCGTGTTCAAATGACTTACAAGCCTCCTTCATTCCCAGAAATATCAGGGAGTTTAAAATAGAAGTCACCGTTTGCTGCCGGGGGAACTTCAATGCCATGCAAAAAGGTGGAAGGAAAAGGGACAGAGAAACTTTCACTGAGTTCCAGGAGTGCATCTGTTGTATTCAGACAGGAACCCCAACATTCATGCCTCTTCACCCTATGTCTTTCCTCTCTGGTAAAAAGGACCACATTCTATTTCCGTCCATTTGCATGCAAAATTCAAGAAGTCATTGTTTTTTACTGCTGAGTAGTACTCTAATATGTATATATTCCATACTTTCTTCATCCATTCTTCCATTGAAGGGCATCTAGGTTGTTTCCAGGTTCTGGCTATTACAAACAATGCTGCTATGAACATAGTAGAGCATATACTTTTGTTGTATGATAGGGCATCTCTTGGATATATTCCCAGGAGTGGTATTGCCCTAGTGAGGTAAGCCAAACCCCAAAAGAGGAACATGGGATGTACTCACTCATATATGGTTTCTAGCCATAAATAAAGGACATTGAGCCTATAATTCATAATCCTAGAGAAGCTAAATAAGAAGGTGAACCCAAAGAAAAACATATAGACATCCTCCTGGATATTAAACCTTCATCAGGCGATGAAAGGAGACAGAGACAGAGTCCCACATTGGAGCACCAGACTACAACCCCAAGGTCCAAATCAGGAGCAGAAGGAGAGAGAGCACGAGCAAGGAACTCAGGGCCATGAGGGGTGCACCCACACACTGAGACAATGGGGATGTTCTTTCTGGAACTCACCAAAGCCAGCTGGACTGGGTCTGAAAAAGCATGGGATAAAACCGGACTCAGTGAACATAGCAGACAATGAGGACTGCTGAGAAGTCAAGAACAATGGCAATGGGTTTCTGATCCTACTGCACGCACTGGCTTTGTGGGAGCCTAGGCTGTTTGGATGTTCACCTTACTAGACCTGGAAGGAGGTGGGAGGTCCTTGGACTCCCCACAGGGCAGGGAACCCTGACTGCTCTTAAGGCTGATGAGAGAGGGGGAGTTGTTTGGGGGAGGGGGAGAGATATGGGAGGCGGTGGCGTGGAAGAGACAGAAATCATTAATAAATAAGTAAATAAATAAATAAGAAAAAAAAAGGACCACATTCAACGTTTCCACAGACAATGCTGAGGATCCCGTGACTGGTCCAAGACCAGTGTCAGAACCAAAAGCCTGATTCCAGTAGTGTTTCCTGCAAGCCTAAATTTGCGGTCCAGGTAAGATGAGAGAAACTGATGGCCAGGGTGGAGTTGTTGACAGGGCCACCAATGTTATTTGCCCAAGACTGGGCTCTCAAACCCAGGACCAGAGAGATGGCTCAGCCAGTAAAGTGCTGGCTGTGCAAGCGTGAGGACCCAAGTTCAATCCCCAGAACCTGTGTGAAATCAATCACAAAAGCCATGGCGGCCTACATTTGCAACCCCAACTCTGGAGAGGAAGAAATAGTGGATCCCTGGACCTCCCTGTTTAGTTGATCTCTGGTGAATTCCAGATCGGTGAGACACCCTTCCACACAAAATCAGAGGTAGTGCCTGAGGAAGATGGACACCTGAGAGTAACCTCTTTGCCTACACACACACACACACACACACACACACACACACACACACACACACACACACTCATGTGAGCACAGAGAGAGGAGAGAGATTGATTTGAAAATGCATGTGTGTCTCAGTTCACTGAAGTCATGTGACGAGGGTCTATCTGTCAATCAGGTGTATTTCTTCCAAAGATTAAGCTCAAGACTCGATTATTTCAGAGCAATTGGCAGCCATGAAAATCAAAGAGACATGGTTGATTCGTTCCCCATCCACCCAGGAGGGAACAAGAGTGAAGTCTCCTACTGGTCATTTTGCAAAGCTGGCGCTAGAGGATGCCTGATGCTTTGTGCAGTATCCCAGCCTTTTCTTACACATCGTCTTTCATGATCTTTAGAACGACAGAGCTCAAATACCATGTTCAACCAGAGCTATGTCAGAAGAGCCGTCTCATCTCCAGCCTTGGAAATACATGCAGGAAAGGGCAGGAGAAAAGTTCCGGATCACTGGGGGAAGCGTCACATTCTTTGGAGATCAGACGCTAACTTGCAGGTGGGCACTATGTTGCTGCCTTCTCTCCATGCCACAGATGGATTCACAGAGACTGAGGGGTTCCATCCCATGTGGCCGAGTTGTGTTCCCTTAGTCCCCTCACAAGGACCTATGACTTGCATTGACAAGTTTTAAATTCTTTCAAATGCTTTGAAAACATAAAAGATATATGTGCTCTGTTTGGGGGTATGTTGGGTTGGAATTTAAGGTGGCCTTAACCTTTAAAAATACAGATGGTTTCCAATGTTCATTCCTCTTCATTTACTTGTTTGCCTAAATCTCCCTTCCCATTTCAGAATTGGTGTTCATGACAACAAACTGCTGTAAACTCAAACAAATGAAAAAGGAAAAGAAAACTAACCTGAAATCAAGTGGACAAGGAAAGGACTGTTAGAGTTGGTGTTTCCTGAACCCCAAACTGAACGCAGCACCTCACCAAGCAGAGGCCATCGTGCCCCATCTCACACTCTTAGCAAGCTGTGGAAGCACCCTCTCTCAGTCTTCAAGTGGTCCTCTCAGAGGGGAACTGGTTGTAACCCCCATTTTTCACACAACAAAACTGAGGTCCAGAGCCACAGAGCTGGCATGAGGTGAGGCAAACCCTCAGCTCATGCTGTTACCCAGAGCCAACAGGATCAATGTGAATGAATACTTGACCTTGAGATTCTCTTGATAAATCTTTAGGAGACAGGATGTCACACCAAAAACAGCTTAGGCATTACCAGTAGGACTGAGTTCTAATTAATTTATGGCTTATTCAGGTGACTTCCCTATGCCCTGATTTACCCATTTTTAGGTTCTGAGATCATTATCTGAATTGCTGAATTATTAATATATATATAATATAGTTATTAATTGTATACATTATATGTATTAATTATATATATATATAATGAGACTACAGCTTGGTTGGTAAAAGACTTGTCATACAAGCATGGGAACCTGTGTTTGACCTCCAGAATTTACATGAAATTTTTTAAAAGTCAAGGTATCTCCAGCTCTGGAGAGGTGGAGCTCCTCCTGGTACCTCCAGCTCTGGAGAGGTGGAGACAGGATGATTCCTTGGACTTATTATTCGTATAGTGAATTCCAACAAGGAGATAGTCTGTACCAAAAAAAAAAAATAGGGGTAGTGTACAGAGCCTGAGGAACAACAGTGAGATTGTCCCCTGGCTTCTACATATAATTCCACACTCTCACATATGTATCTTCATGCACACACATGTGCACACACACACACACATAAAGCTATAGATTATATAAACAGATGGAAAAGTTAAATGTATATTATATGTACATATAGTATACTATATATAATAGTGTATCACAAGATGCTTTGACATTTTGCTACTTATCAGAATGCCTGTGTTCATCTCTCCATCACCTCCAAACACAGCAACATTATTCACAATATTAGTTATCACAATGGCAGAGTTGTTTGGTGGTTTTTTTCAATTGCATAGAAGTGACAATTTTTATATAGGGCAAGCTATTTCAAACAAATTAATAGTGAAATAAAGAGAATATAAATGGAAATATGGTGGTTTGAATCAGAATGACTCCCATAGGCTCATATGAACGGTTTGGGAAGGATCATGAGGTATGGTCTTGGAGGAGGCGTGTCCCTGGGAATGGGCTTTGAAGTTTCAATAGCCCATGCCAGGCCCAGTCTTACTGTCTCTACTGCAGCTTGTAGATGAGGTGTAAGGTCTCAGCTCCCGCTCCTGCACCATGCTGCCTGCTGCTGCCGTGCTCCCACCATGATGGTCATGAACTGACCTCTGAAAATGTAAGCAAGCCCCCAACTAACTGTTTCCTCTATAAGTTGCCTTGGTCATTGAATTTTGTCTTGGCAATATAATAGTAACCAAGACAAGAACACAATAAAAAAAGCAATTGGGGACTGGACAGTTTGTGGTGCACACCTTTAATCCTAGCACTTTGGAGGTAGAGACAGGGGATCTCGAAAAACCAAAAGAAAAAATAGGAAACAATAATTATTATTTAACAGGACCTTCATATTTTAGCTGGGTTTACTTTGGTTTGGTCTTATCTAATCTGGTTTGAGTTTTTGGGAGAGTGTTTTATTTTTGATAACCGAAAAGAATTATTATTTTTCCAAATCTTTTTTGTTTATGTTTTGTTGCTTTGTTTTTAATTGCTTTTATTGAGCTATACATTTTTCTCTGCTTCCCTCCCTTCCTTCCCCTTCACTTCTACACTCTCCTGTGACCACCACACTCCCAATTTACTCAGGAGATCTTTTTTTTCCTACCTATGTAGATCCATGTAAGTCTATCTTAGGGTCCTCTTTGTTGTCTAAGTTGTCCAGGGTTGTGGACTGTAGGTAATTTTCTTCTTTGAGTTATCCTAGAAGCCACTTATGAGTAAGTACATACTATATTTATCTTTCGGGGTCTGGGTTACCTTACTCAATATGGATTTTTTTTTTCTAGATCCATCCATTTGCCTGCAAATTTCAAGATGTCATTATTTTTTTAACCTCTGTTTAGTACTCCATTGTGTAAATACACCACATCTTCTTTAACAATTCTTTGGTTGAGGGGCATCTAGGTTATTTCTATTACAAAAAAAATGCTGCTAGGAACATAGTTGAGCACATGCCCTTGTGGAAAGATTGAGCATCCTTAGGGTACACACAAAACAGTGGTATTGCTGGGTCTTGAGGTAGATTGTTTCCTAATGTTCTGAGAAATTGTCATACTGATTTCCAAAGTGGCTGTACAAGTTTGCACTCCCTCTAGCAACAGAGAAGCATTCTTCTTACCCCATATCCTCTCCAGCATAAGCTGTCATTAGTGTTTTTGATCTTGGCAATTCTGAGAGGTATAAGATGGAATCTCACAGTTATTTTTATTTGCATTTTTCTAATGGCTAAGGATGTTAAACATTTCTCTACGTATCTTTCAGCCATTTGAAATTCGTCTGCTGAAAGTTCTCTGTTTAGGTCTGTACCCCATTTTTTATTAAATTATTTGTTTTTTGATATCAAATTTCTTAAGGTCTTTATATATTTTGGAGATCAGACTTCTGTCTGATGTGGGGTTGATAAAGATCTTTCCCCAATCTTTAAGCTGCTGTTTGTCTTATTGACCATGTCCTTTGCTTTACAGAAGCTTCTCAGTTTCAGAAGGTCCCATTTATTAAGTGTTTCTCTTGGTGTCTGTGTTACTGAAGTTATATTTAGAAAGTGTTTTCCTGTGCAAATATATTCAAGTGTGCTTCCATTTTCTCTTCTATGAGCTTCAGTGTGGTTGGTTTTATGTTGAGGTCTTTGATCCATTTGGATTTGAGTTTTGTGCATGGTGACAGATACGGGTATGGGCCTATTTTCATTCTTCTACATGTTGATATCCAGTTATGCCAGCATCATTTGTTGAATATGCTTTCTTTCTCGCATTTTATATTTTTGCTTTTTTGTCAGAAATCAGATGTTCCTAGGTGTGTGGATTGATATCAGCATCTTCAATTCGGTCCCATTGGTCCTCCTGTCTGTACTTATGCCAATACCAGGATGTTTTCAGCACTGTAGTTCTATAGTAGAGTGTGAAGTCATGGACTCTGGTGCCCCAGAAGTTCCTTTGCTATACAGGATTGTTTTGGCTATCCTGGGATTTTTGCTTTTCCATATGAAGTTGACTCTTGTTCTTTCAAGATCTGTGAAGAATTTTGCTGGGATTTTGACAGGTATTGCATTGAATCTGTATATTGCTTTTGGTAAGATTGCCATTTTTAATATGTTAGTTCTACATACCCAAGAGCATGGGAGATCTTTCCATTTCCTGATGTCTTCTTCAACATTTTTCTTCAAAGTTTTAAAGTTCTTGTCATACAAGTCTTCCACTTGTTTGGTTAGAGTTATTGCAAGATATTTTATGCTATTTGTGGCTATTATGAATTTCTCTGAATTCTTTCTCAACCCATTTATCATCTGTATAAGGAGGGCTACTGATTTTTTTGAGTTAATCTTGTATCCTGCTACATTATTGCAGCTGTTTATTAGCTGTAGAAGTTCCCTGGTGGAATTTTTAGGGACACTCATATAAACTATCATATCAGCAAACAGTGAGTGTTTGACTTCTTCTTTTCTGATTTGTATCCCTTGATCTCCTTTTGTTGTCATATTGCTCTAGCTAGAACCTCAAGTTCTATATTGAACAGATATGGGGAGAGTAGACAGCCTTGTCTTGTTCCTGATTTCAGTGGCATCACGTTGAGTTTCTCTCCATTTAATTTGATATTGGCTTGCTATATATTACTTTATCAATATGCCTTGTATCCCTGATCTTTCCAGAACTTTTATCATGAAGGGGTGTTGAATTTAGTTGAAAGCTTTTTCAACATCTAATGAGATGATAATGTGTTTTTTTTTCTTTCAGTTTGTTTATATGGTAGATTAAATTGCCAGATTTTCATAGGTTTTACTATCCCTGTACCTCTTGGATGAAGCATATTTGGACATCATAAATGATTTTTTCTAATGTGTTCTTGGATTCAGTTTGCCAGTATTTTATTGACTATTTTTGCATCAATGTTCACGGTCTGTAATTCTCTTTCTAGGAGAGTCTTTGTATGGTTTGTGTCTCAGGGTAACTGTAGTCTCATAAGAAGACTTTGTCAAGGTTGCTTCTATTTCTATTGTGTGGAATAATTTGAGGAGTATTGGTATTAGTTCTTTTTTGAAAATTTTGTAGAATTCTGTACTGAGACCATCAGTTCTGGGCTTTTTTCTGGTTGGGAGACTTTTGATGATTGTTTCTATTTCTTTAGTGGTTATAGGTCTATTTAATTTGCTTATCCAGTCTTGATTTAATTTTGGTAAGTGATATTTATCCATAAAATTGTTCATTTCCCTTAAGTCTTCCAATTTTGTGAGTGCAGGTTTTTGAAGTATGACCTGATGATTCTCAAGATTTCCTTCATGTCTGTTTTTATGACCCCTTTTTCATTTATGATTTTGTTAATTTGGATATTCTCTCTTTACCTTATGAATAGTTTGGCCATGGTTTTTCTATTTTGTTGATTTTCTCAAAGAACCAACTCCTTGTCTCATTTATTTTTTGTATTGTTTTCTTTGTTTCTATTTTGTTGATTTCTGCTCTCAATTTGATTATTTCTTGTTATCTAGCTCTCCTGGGTGAGTTTGCTTCTTTTAGTTCAAGAACTTTCAGGTGTTTTGTTAACTCACTAGTGTGGACTGTTTCCAGCTTCTTTATGAAGGTATTTAGTGCTATGAACGTCCCTCTTAGCTCTGTTTTCCTTGTGTCCCATAAATTTGGGTATGCTGTGTGATCATTTTCATTGAATTTTAGGAATTCTTTAATTTCTTTCCTCATTTATTCCTTGACTCATTGGAGATTCAGGTGGGCACTGTTTAATTTCCATGTGTTTGGGGACTTTCTAAAATTTGTGTTGCTGTTGAATTCTAACTTTAAGCCATGATGATCTGATAGGATACTCAGGGTTATTCCAACTTTTTTGTATCTGTTGAGGTTTGCTTTGTAGTATGTAGTCAATTTTTGAGAAGGTTCCATGAGGTTCTGAAAAGAAGGTATATTCTTTTATGTTTGAATAAAATGTTCTATAGATGTCTTTTAAGTCAATTTGAGCCATAACATCCGTTAGTTCCCTTATTTCTCTGTTAAATTTCTGTTTGGCAGACAGGTTCAGTGATGAGAGTGGGGCGTTGAGGTCCCAAATCTTTTTGTGAAGTTCAATTTTAATACATTGTTTGTTTATTTTTCAGATCATAGCTTAATTGAGTCATTTCTTCAAACTCTTTCCTCTCTCCAAGCCCTCCCTGAAGCCCCTGCCTGACCTCCTTCAAATCCATGGCCTATTTTTGACTCAGAGTCTCACCGTGTAGCTCAGGCTAGCTTTGAACTGCTACTGATGCCCAAACTAAATTCAGCTCCACATTTTCTTGCCTCAGTGTCCATGTTCTTATCTATCCCTGTTTATTTGCTTCTTTGCTTGCTTGCTTGTGTTTGGGAGTCTTTTGAAACCCAGCCTAACTTGAGCTCACCAAATAACTAAGAATGACTTTGAAGTTCTGATCTATAAGATTATTACCTTAGGATGAATTCAAGGTATTGTTTTCTTTTGGGATAAAATATACAACTTCACTCTTTGGGGAAGGGGTTGTTTTACTCTTTTTTTAATGTTTTAATTTATTTATTTATTAAAGATTTCTGTCTCTTCCCCGCCACCGCCTCCCATTTCCCTCCCCCTCCCCCAATCAAGTCCCCCTCCCTTGTCAGCCCAAACAGCAATCAGGGTTCCCTGCCTTGTGGAAAGTTCAAGGACCACCCACCTCCATCCAGGTCTAGTAAGGTGAGCATCCAAACTGCCTAGGCTCCCACAAAGGAGACAGAGACAGAGACCCACATTGGAGCACCGGACAGAAATCTCAAGGTCCAAATCAGGAGCAGAAGGAGAGAGAGCACAAGCAAGGAACTCAGGACCACGAGGGGTGCACCCACACACTGAGACAATGGGGATGTTCTATTGGGAACTCACCAAGGCCAGCTGGCCTGGATCTGAAAAAGCCTGGGATAAAACCAGACTCGCTGAACATAGCGGACAATGAGGACTACTGAGAACTCAAGAACAATGGCAATGGGTTTTTGATCCTACAACTTCAACTCTTAAAGACTGACAGAGATAAGCACGAAACAAATGAGAAGAAAATGTTGGAGGAAAAATACATGGTCTGGGGTCCTAGGCAGGCTCTGGCCCATGATATCCTCTCTAATTTGAGAATCATGTGATATGAGGATCATGTGGCCAAAAAACGTCCTCAAAGTGATGGAAGATGATGCTGGGATATTTTGACTACACAGCCCTAAGGGAAAAAAAGCAGCAGGAAGTTAAGAAGGGCTCATTATCCTTTCAGGTATTTTTGCCTAATTTTCTCCATTTTACAGAGAAGATTTATGCACAGATAGAGAAGAAAAGCATGCTGTCAAGATTTGTCAATGTCTCAGTGACAATGCAAGCATCCAGACCCACTATTGTGTCCCCCTCACTATGACCAATAAAAGTGCATGGAAACAACCAAGAAAACATTCCTCCCCAGAGTGTGAGGAGCAAAGCCAAACTACGTCATTTTCTGACACATCCTCATTTCAAATCAGCACAAAGAAGCAAAGAAATTATTGCCTACTGTGAGCACACGGTTGGGTGTTGAGTAAACAATCAGAAAAAGAACGTGAAATCATCTGGTCAACCTGCCTATTTTATAGATGGAAATAGTCAGATTTCAAAGATGGTAGCTGACCTGCCAGGGTGAAAGCTGCTAACTGGGCCCGAGTGTGCTTCTTCTACTCTACAACAGTTTGGTCACACTCATTCATGTTGTTCCATTTCATTATTTTGTATTCCTTTAACAGTTTCATATAAGTCTATAATAAGTTTTGGTCCTTCTCATCCGCTAGTACCCTGTGTCCCTGTTTCTCCCACTGAGACACTTCTATTTCCCTGTTGTTTTCTCACTCATGGGTGAGGAATGACTTCCATGACTTTTAGGTATCTACCTTGGCAAATGCCAAGATTAAGCTTGAAAGTCAAGACACATGCACATACACACACAATCAGAATGATGCTTATGTATTTAGATTCATCATTAATTCCTGGCTAGTACCTGCTGTATCTAAAATAAGAATGAAATTTCAACTGAGTATTCATTCCTTTTGATAATCCACCACACCAGACATTAGACCAAAATATTGTCTGAATAACCAAAGTGTTTAATAGGCTCCATGACAAACTCAATTAGCATTAGAAGAAATCAAATATTAAGTGAGTGACTTTAGTTAACTAGATTAACACCCAGCTATTACACCTAGCTCTATAAGCAAAGGAATCCAAGCCCTAATAGAACAAATAGAACAAGCCTTGTCTGCAGCACTGTTCACAGTAGCCATGTTACAGAATCAGCCTGTATGCTCACCAACAGATAGCAGATGAAAAAGGTGATGTATTTTCAATATGCATAACTACTCAACCATTAAGAAGAGTAAGATCATGTCATTTGCAGAAAGATGCATGGTCGTAGTGATGGCCATGGTAAGTTACATAAGTGAAGCCCAGAAAGATAAATATCAGATGCTTTCTTTCAAACATGACTCTAGACTTTTGGGAAATGACTTGAGAGCAGAGGGGGGACCATTGGGAAATGACTTGAGAGCAGAGGGGGGACCATTGGGAAGAAGAGGGAGGCCAGCAGGAGGGAGGAGAGGGGCAGTAGAGGATAGAGTGAGATCAAAAGACAAGATACACGTGAATTGAAATTTTGTAATACAGCTCATTATGTTGTGTATGAATGCAAATTAGTGATGAAGTAAACTGGCATATAAAATGAATATGAACACACTTGAATAGTTGACCCATGACTTGAGGAAAGACCATTTTCAATCCGTTAGAGCCCACGACTTCTAACCACTGTGAGATTCTTTTAAATCCCAAAGCTTGTCTTAGCACAGAATGTCTCTTCTCTGTATTCTTTAACCCATGAAATAATTGTGGTATTTTTAGTGTTACAAGTGGGGGCAGGCAAGATGGCACACCAGGTAAAGGTGCTTGTTGCCAAGCCTGGTGACCTGAATTTCCTCCCAGGACATGAATACTGAGAGGAGAAAACCGATTCTCCACAGCTGTCTTCTGACCTACACATGTGCTGTGTGGCACTGGCTGCACACACACATGCATGGACTCACACATGTAGCTGTTTTAAAGCTGGATTCCATAAGCTTTGCCAGGGTCTTGGGGCCTCACTAGCCATTGTCGGCTCTGGAGATGCCTGGATTGATCTTCGGTGCCAGTCATGTCCTGTCTTCCCGTCGTGATGAGAGGTGCCAATGACCCAGACTGAGATTCAACCTCATGCCACATGTGAGACTTGCCATTCAACAGAGAGGGAAACAAATACGAAATTAGTTATTCGGTAATAAATGCTACCTTAAAACTGCAGCCTCTGGAACCATCAGAGAAAAGCCCAGCTCAACTACTGGGCACTGCATAGCATGGTTTGGATCCTGAATGTCCCCAAATGCCATACGTTGAAGGCTTGTCCCAAGCTGATGAAGCTGTGGAGAGATGGTAGGACCTTTAACAGCCACGGGGACATGCACTCAAAGGGACATTAGGCGCTGGCCCCTCCCACTCCTGGCCTTCCAGGCTGCTGGGAGGTAAGCAGCCTTCTGTTTTTGCAGCAATGGACTGCACTACCTTAGTAACCAAACCAACAGGGCCAGGGACCAGGGACTAAACCTTCTGAAACCATGAGACGAAATAAACCTTCCCCTTCTGTTTTTGTCTCAAGTGTTTTATTACAGTGACAAAATGCTGCTCCAAACTTCACATACATAAACCTCGGAATGTTTTTAACATTTGTGATACAGAGCTTCTGTCCACAAAGGGACACTAACAAGAAGAGAGTAATCATTCCCATAAGATAGCAGGCTCCAAGTAGTCACCATGAGGCCTCGGACACAATGACTAGTTGGTAAACTTGAACAATTTATTATTCAATATCATGAAACGTATTAATCCCACAGGATTTGTGTGAGCACCAAATGAGTCAACAGATGTAAAGACTGTGGCTCAAGTGCTGGTCCCATGGGGCTCTGGATAAGCATTTATTTCTTGTCACTTTTCCCAGATGGCCCTATTGGGAACTTTCTGCATGTATGACGTCACTTTTCCCAGATGGCCCTATTGGGAACTTTCTGCATGTATGATTTTTTTCTGCAGGGCAAAAATCGTCATGCCAGCAAATTCCTAGACATCCTCTAGAAAGCCACCATCAAACAACAGTCCCTAGACCCTGGGTCTGCGGACCTCACAAAGGCTTTTGGCACAACACAAAGCAAGCAGATAAACTGACAACTCCCTTTTGTTGCTAAGAAAACCTATTAAAAAATAAATGGAAAATTAGCCTTAGTCTGTGACTAAATGTGGTTCAGCATTAGAAGCTACAGCTAGAGGCCCTGCCCTGTGCTAAAAGATTTTCAGAACTTTTCTGATGTTTATTCATCATGGAGAGGACACTGTGAGCTAAGGATATGACAAGCAGCCTCATGGCCATGAACAAGAATGACCTAACCCCTTCTTACCATGGTAGACAGAGGGGCCAAGAGGGATTGATGGAGGTTCTGAGGAAGACACAGGGAGATAGAAATAACTGGTTCCCAAAGACAGGGAAAGGAGGGCCTTGCAGAGGAAGTTGCCAGGCTCCTTTGGTTACCTTTCTAAGAGATACCAAAGCAGGTCACTGGACAGAGCTGCACTCGGCTGCCATGGTGACTGCTCGTCCTTCCCTGGGTCTCTTCCCTATGACCATCATAGGGAACTCTCACCTAGAATTCTGGACAGACATAATAGAGTGAGGTTGCCCTGAAGCTGGAAGCACGTGAGGAAACAAACCTGGCAAACCTGGGCTCACGGTTCTGACAGAGGAAATGACGTCATCCACGTCTTGGAGGTAAAGGGGAGATAAAAGTGATGAGACACATAACGCGAGAATTAATGAAGCTCACAGTGGCTGGACAGGAGAGCCAGGATAGCTGGGAGGTCAAACAGACAAGAACCAGATCATACATCGTGGGAAGGGTTTAGCCTGCTCTGTTTAAGTGATGAGCCGTGGCGTGTTTTAGACAGCAGGCAGTAGAAAGACATGCCTTTAGTGAAACGCCTTCACTGGGAGTGTTGGCCAGCTTCCTGTGTGACAATAGGTTCTTTGGACCCACTCCAAGCCGTGTTTTCTGAAAACTGAGAAAAGAGAGCTGAAGATATGGAGTCATAGCTCTATCATCCTGGATCTCCCAAGATGCCTATGGCTTCCCCTGCATCACACAGCCCTTCCATCAGCCACAGCTCTGTGCTCAGAAAGGCTGGGTTCTGTGGCCGAACGGCCTCTTATTTAAAAGCAATGGAAATAACTTTTGTTGGCCTTAGAGAATCTGAAGCTGGTCTCACAGACTCTTTTTATAGAGATATTCTTAAGAAGTCTATATTTTTTATTTATTTTTGTTGAGCTCTACATTTTTCTCTGCTCCCTTCTTTGCCTTTCCTCTTCCCCCTTCAGCCCTCCCCCAAAGACCCTATGCTCCCAATTTACTCAGGAGATCTTGTCTTTTTTTACTTTCTACTTCCCATGTAGATTATATCTATATAAGTCTCTCTTAGTGTCTACATTGTTGTCTAAGTTCTCTGGGATTGTGGTTTGTAGGCTGGTTTTCTTTGCTTTATGTTTAAAAACCACCTATGAGTGAGTACATGTGATAATTGTCTTTCTGTGTCTGGGTTACCTCACTCAAAATGATATTTTCTAGCTCCATCCATTTTCCTGCAAAATTCAAGATGTCGTTAGTTTTTTCTCCTGTGTAGTGCTCCATTGTGTACCACATTTTCCTTATCCATTCTTCAGTCGAGAGGCATTTAGGTTGTTTCTAGGTTCTGGCTATGACAAACAAAGCTGCTATGAACATAGTTGAGTACATGTCCTTGTGGCATGATTGAGCATTTTTTGGATATATACCCAAAAGTGATATTACTGGGTCTTGAGGAAGGTTGTTTCCTAATTTTCTGAGGAATCGCCACACTGACATCCAAAGGGGTTATACCAGCTTGCACTCCCACCAGCAATGCAGAAGTGTTTCCTTTTCTCCACAACCTCTCCAGCATAAGTTGTCAACAGTGTTTTTGATCTTGGCCTTTAATACAGGTGTAAGGAATCTCAGAGTTGTTTTGATTTGCATTTCTCTGATGACTAAGGATGTTGAACATTTCCTTAAGTGTCTTTCAGCCATTTTACATTCCTCTGTTGAGAGTTCTCTGTTTAGGTCTGTACTCCATTTTTTAATTGGTTTATGGTTGGATGCAATAAGGCTGTGCAGCAAATACACAGTCACAGAGAAAAACTTTCCTCCCCTCAAGAAGAAGCGAGGGAGCACAAATGCCTGCCGTGGGCTGTGAGCTGGCAAAGGTGCTTGCCACCAAGCCCAACAATGTGAGTTCAATACACTTCTGTGCGGAAGGACAAAACTGACTTTGACAAGTGTTCTCAGATCTGCCCCTATACACCAGGACACATGTGCACACATGTGAGTATGTGAGCATGTACACACACACACATTGTAAAAAACGTATCACTGAAAAATATATAAAAAGAAATCTGCTTTGCATATGACCACGGTCCCCAGTGATGTCCTTGCTCTGCTGCATACGTGGCCTACTAATGAACTCCAATGGTACTCAGAGGCTGCCTCCCTGCCCCCCAGTCACAGAATTATGCAAACAACAATCTATAGTAAATCTTGCTCTGCACCCTCGTGCAGAGGTCTGACTCCACAAGCCTGACCATCTTCAAATTTGGGTGGGATTCCTAAAAGTGACACAAC
The DNA here is from genome assembly GCF_000317375.1 of Microtus ochrogaster. Lineage (NCBI taxonomy): Eukaryota > Metazoa > Chordata > Mammalia > Rodentia > Cricetidae > Microtus > Microtus ochrogaster. The sequence goes on along the minus strand of NC_022014.1, from coordinate 13,510,039 downwards.
TGAGCTTATCATTTCCAGGCAGGAGACAGCCTTCTGCAGGGGGCAAACACGTGGGAGCTCCCTGGCAACTCTCTATTTCCATCACAGTGTTTATCTGGGTCTGGAATTATCTGGCTTGTGTCTGTGTACTGACTTATCACCTGCAGGCCAAAGCTCTGTGGGAGATTTGCCATTAGCCATTGTAACCCCAGCATTTACAATGGAGCAGGGTACACAGTAGATATCCAATGAGTATTCCTGAGTGCACAGTTGTTCTTCATGTGGGTCTTATTCCTAGACAATTATTCCTCACTATTTAAACTAAACAAAAGGGGAGAGACTGTGTGTGTGTAGGCAGGCTCTGGAAACAGAATGCTTGGTTGAAAAGCCCGTGATTGCACCAGGCATAGTGGGTCATTGTGTAATTTCACTACTAGGGAGGAGGAGGAACACCAAGAGGCCAGTCCAACCTGAGCTACATTGTGAGTCTGAAGACAGTCGAGGTTACATAAAACACTGTCTCAAAAAAGCAGAAATTGTGTATAAAGGAGAAGAGGATGAACCCTTACACTGCCACTCGCCACGGAATTCAGAACCAACCATCTACACTGCAAACAGGGCCGGCAATCCTGCCTCCTGGAGATACTCCATGAGATATGTAATCGTGGTAGACACCGTGTGAGATATGTAGTCCTGGTAGACACCGTGTGAGATATGTAGTCCTGGTAGACACCGTGGGAGATATGTAGTCCTGGTAGACACTACCGTGTGAGATACGTAAGACTCTAGGACAGTATCTAGTCAGTGCTTGTACACAAGAGGCCATTGCCTTGACGTTTCTACATGGACCACCCTTTGGTCTTAAATGCATTTTTAAACTTTCATCCCTCCGGGGACAGCCTTTTGAATGCCTACAATGGGGCAGAGTGCACTCTTCTTCCATTTAGAAGGTCAGGAAGCTGAGGCTGAGGTCTGCTGTGTTCCCACCCTCATTTAGTCATCTCGCCCAATCACAGGCTTTGTCTCAGGAAGCTGAGGCTGAGGTCTGCTGTGTTCCCACCCTCATTTAGTCATCTCGCCCAATATCACAGGCTTTGTCTCGTGCACCACCATGTAGACTGGCCCATGAAATATGTGCCCTTGCTTCCCCAAGGCACACAAAATGCCACCCTGAAAACTCCCACTGCTTTTGAAATGGAGAAGGCTGAGAACCAACATCAATATCTTTGGCTTTAACTGTAATTGGAACTTGTAAAACCTAGAGAAAACATTACAATAAAGGTTAGAGTTATCGGTCACCTGTTAGCCCTGATGCATACTGGGACCAACCATAGTGACAGCCATCCCTCACAGGCAGGAAATGACAGCTGCTTCCACACAGTCAGGGATCCCCTCACCTTATCAATCATTCTTGGCTTCTTAATTTGGCTGCGTTTGCCTTAAACTTCAGGCCTGAGCACACACACACACACACACACACACACACACACACACCGCCACACTCCTTGAGTCCTGTCTTTACAAAGCAATAGTAAGCTTCATTTTCAAAACAGTTATCAGCCCCAAATTGTAAGGTGCATGTTTATTTCACTCCCTGCCACAAGGCCTGCTCTTAATAGGCATATATAACTACTTCCTGCCACATGGCCTGCTCTTAGTAGGCATATATAATCATTTGCTTCATTAAACAATCATTTGGCAGCCAAACCAGGACGGGTACACCTACCATCCTCACACTTAGGAGGCATAAGTAAGAGAATCTTAAGTTCAAGGCCAGTCTGGGCTACCAATTAGCAGTCCAATCATCGTGACAAGGGCTAGGGAGGTGGCAATCGTTAGGCACTTGCAACACAATCATGAAGACCTTGAATTCCATCCCTAGAACTCAGGTGAAAAAGCTAAATATGGTGGCACACATCTGGAACCCAGTGCTTGGAAGGTGAAGTGCACATCTGGAACCCCAGTGCTGGGCATGTGGAGTGCACATCTGGAACCCCGGCACTGAGTAGATGGAGTGCACATTTAGAACCCCAGTACTGGGAAGGTGGAGTTCACATCTGGAATACCAGGGTGGGGTGGATGGGGTGCACATCTGGAACCACAGTGCTTGGTGGGTGGAGCGCACACCTGGAACACCAGCACTGGGTGGATGGAGTGAACATCTGGAACCCCAGTGCTGGGTGGGTGGAGTGCGCATCTGGAACCCCAGTGCTTGGTGGATGGAGTGCACATCTGGAGCCCCAGTACTGGGTGGATGGAATGCACATCTGGAACCCCAGTGCTGGGTGGATGAAGTGCGCATCTGGAGCCCCAGTGCTTGGTGGATGGAGTGCGCATCTGGAACCCCAGTGCTTGGTGGGTGGGGTGTACATCTGAACCCAAGTGCTGGTGAAGTGGAGTACACATCTGGAACCCAATGCTGGGTGGAGGGAGGTACATCTGGAACCCCAGTGCTGGATGGATGGAGAGCACATCTGGAACCTCAGTGCTGGAAAGGTGTAGTGAGCTTCTGGAACCCCAACACTGGGGAGGTGGAGATAGGAAGATTCCTGGGAACCGCTGGCCAGCCAACCTAACCTACTTGGTAAGCTGCAGACCAGTGAGAAACCCTGTCGCAGGAAAAAAAAAAAAAGCCCCAAAGTGGATAGTGTGAGATGAACAACATCTAAAGTTGACTTTTGGCTTCTACCTGCCTATACACACACACACACACATACACACACCATACACACAGGCATGCACACACCATACACATACACACACCACATACACACACAGGCATGCACACACCATACACATACACATATCACATATACACACATATACACAGGCATGCACACACCACATACACACACAGGCATACACACACCATACACATACACACGCTACATACACACACATCATCATCATCCTCATTTTGGTGAGAAAACAAACCAAGGACCAGAGAAGTTCAATAACTTCCCCGGAGTCACCCAGCAGTAAGGGGCAGGGTAGGATCCAAATCCAGGCCTGTAGGTCCAAGCCTTTCCTAGTCACAAGTTATCTATGAGTACCACTTAGGTGACCACATTCACAAAGCGGGAAATGCAGAGTCCAAGCCCTTCCTATTCACAAGTTATCTATGAGTACCATGTAGGTGAGTGCATTCACAAAGCGGGAAATGCAGGGTCCAGGAAGAAATCCTTTAGGGTCCCTCCCCTCAGGTAGACATTCAGAGGGATGTTACAGATCCTGGGTTGGGGCTGTGAAGTCCCATGAGCATGCACTGTCTCTTCTTTCTTATTTGGGATTTAAGCATCACTGGCCTCATCTGTGAAGTGTGAGACAAGGAGAAATGAGATATTCTTGCCATGTGTGTTGAGGGACGCTGAATAAGGAAGGGCAAAAGGGGGCACAGAGGAGAGAAATCCGGAAGCTTTGGGTTTCATGGCTGGGAAAAACGGGGGCAAAAGAAACCAGGTTTGGTGTCCCTGAGTGATGTATCCCAGGGGATGACACGGAAAGGGATTTGAGGACCAGACAGCTTTAGTCGGTGTGGATAGCGAGGCTCTCATGATGGACACAGAGCTGAGACCTGGAGGGGAACTCACAACTCTAGATGACAGGGCCGGGAGATCGAGGAGAGCTTTGGGCCCAAGGCAGTTGCTAGTACTCAGGTTACAGAATGTGTGTTTCCTGCTGGAGGAAGAAAGATTTAGGACTGTATCTCATTTTAGTGCCAGCAAACTCAGGCTGACCTCAGAAAAGACTTGGAGTGCTCATCAGGGCAACATAAGACAAGTAATATTTGTTCAGGAGTCTACAAAAAGCATGTGTTAGTCTCCAAATGTAGGTCAGTGGTGGAACATCAGCTAGCATGCACTAAACCCTGGATTCCATCCCCAGCATAATAAAATAACAGGAAACTTAGATTAGACACTACACTACACACACACACACACACACACACACACACACACTCACAAATCCACTCTTCAGAGTACTGTAAGGAAAAGGAACAGGCTTCCTGAGTAGCTTTTCAGTATTTCTTAATTTGAAAATTCTGCCATGATATTCTATGTATCACACAGAGCAATGGAGAGCATAGGCTTGTTCTCTTGGGGTTTATATTTTAATGAGGAAGTCAAGTCATTATCACGGAGATGTACAAATGAATGAGATCATCTGGGATATGATCAATGTTATGAAAAATTAAGCAGATGCAAAAGAGACAGACTGATAAAGCAGGACATAAAGATAGCCATGCAGACACTGAAAGAATGACATTGTTGTGATGGTACATCCACAGATCCTGAGGTGGAGGGGAGCACTGTAAGTTTGGGAGCCAAAAACGAGGCCAATGTAATTAGAATGAGGATTCGAGGCAGAGTGCCAGAGAGGAACCAGAGGGGAAGACAGCAGGCAGAGTCACCCGCTTGCAGGGCACAGCAGGGAGAGGCAGGCGGATCTCCCCCAGGGCAGTGAGGTGGCATGAAGAGGAGTGAAGACAGGGAGTGATCAGCATTTGAAGGGCAGCACAGAAGGGCTGTCGTTCACAGGAAGAGCAGGAGAGAATTAGAGAAGCCTGTCAGGGAGTCATCAGAGTTCCCCAGCAAAGACCAAGTGGTGCCAGGTGAGACGGGGTGGAGAGGTGTGCTGCACACAGGGACAGTTTGCCTCTCTGTCACTTAGGAAACTGGGGGGCAGGCCCACAGCTAGGAGCCTTCAGGTCCCAAGCCTGCGGAGCAGCCTTTTCCCCGCCTCCTACTCAATAGGGCTTCTGCCCTTGGCGGTCAGTGCAGAGGAACAGGTGTGCAGGGTTGTGCCTTCCTCGTTCACCAACTGTTCCTCATTTGGGGAGGAAAAATGAACCTCATACTCGTTATTGCCACGCTGTTTATTGATTTAGGCAAATGCTTGGCAGCACCAATCCATCTTCTGAAGGCTAATCTAATAAGGGCCCACATTATGCCGCATCTTTCTCTGGGCTCTGCGTATGCCACATCCCTTACTCACAGTTTCTGTGAGGCGGGGAAATAAACAAGCCCTGGCACCAATGCATTGAGCAGGCACGCCTTCCTGAAAATGATGGAGCTGGGGTAGCAAGAGAGCTAAAGGCAGAGGCTCTTCGATGGCTGTGTGATGCTTTGCTAGTTACTTAGCCTCTTTGAGCCTTAAATTTCTCAGATCCCCCCAAGTGTCTGCCTCCCTCCCTATCTACCTATAGTATCCTTGTCTTGCCAGTCCCTCCATTTCAAATGTGAGGCATTTAACATGCTGCATGAAGACTGGGGAGCTACCTCAGTGGGTAGAAAGCACTGTGTCACACCATAAGGACTTAAGTTCATTCACATCCCTAAAACCCACATGAAGTTAGACAAGGGAGTATGTGTCTGTAATGCCAGCAATCCGAGATGTCGGGTGGAGACAGGAGACTCCCTAGAAGCTCTGAGTCCAGCTAGTCAGGCATGTACACTGGCTAGCATGAGGGAGGAGCAGAGCAGCAGAAGGAGTCTGGAGAGTGAATGAGACTGATGAGATTGAGTGATGGAGGAACCCACACAGGGAAGCTCGTGTTGGGGATGCTTAGCACATTGACTAGAGATGGAGGATGAGTAACGTGCCTGGATTTAGAGAGATGGGAACGGCTGGAAGTGGGAAGACCGCTTGGGTACTACTTCCAAGGTCCACACAAGAAGTGAAGGCCACCTGATACCCATGTAGGTGGCAGACAATCCTGACAGGTGATGACCCAGAGTCTGCACCTTTGATTTGCACAGCATTCCCTAGTACGTCCTGGAATGTGACTCTCAGAAGATTCACCTCAATCTCTTTCAAAAACCAACTTCGCTGAGGCAGGATTTGTAATCAATAAGTATATCCATCGACTTAGACAATACGCCTAAGAAGAGTTCCTCTCCATCCTGTTCCCATACCGAGTCCTTCTCCAAACCTCAGCTTCCTAGGGCCTCTCAGCTGAAACTCGCCCTCCACCCTGCTGCAGCTGCCTCCTCCCACCTTGGTCAGGTGCTCCTCGGGAAGCCATCACAGTGTGTTATATAACCATTGCTCCTATCCTGGGAGAGCTAAGGGAAGGGGAGAAAGTCTGCTTCACAAGGCATTGCGCATGTCAAGATGATCTTTCAGAGACCCATCGTAGTTCCACATGTTGGCCTGTACCCTGGCTCACCGGCCTGCTGGCCACTTCTTTCCGATACCCTAGAGCAGAACTCAGGCACCCAGGAGAGACAAAAAGAGTCCTTCCCTTTCAGCACCTGGCACTCAACTTGAACGTTTTGTGAGTGTGTGTGTGTGTGTGTCTGTGTGTTTGATTCATTATTCCCTGCTATCCTCTTAGAAAATTGCACCAGAGGGCAACGCCTAATTTCTCAACTGCAAAATGAGGATAATAATAGCCTTTAATTTACAAGTCATTAGTTAGTATAAAATGAAATAATACATATAAATAGGGCTTCTGTGCTATCTGGCCCATAGTAGACATTCATTAGAGAATCTCTGAAGCTGCCTTTTAACAAGCACCTATTCAACTGCCAAGCTCTATGCTAGAGGCTTCCTCTTGCCTTTCCTTGTTTACCACAGCCAGGCACTGACCATGACCCTGCTGGCAGTTGGGCCCTTTTCTGTTCTCAGTTCCGGGGAGCTGATTATGTCCCCCCATCCACCATCGTTCCGCAGTAATTCTTAGCCATGTGACTCCCAGAACACAGAACTTAAAGGTTCCGGGGGAAAAAAAGACTTTACTAAAGTTTGCTCTATAATCAACAAATGTACCTTCTAAGCGTGTATGCTCTGATGGCTTGGGACAAATGCAGGCACAGTGTGAGCAGCAACAGAGCGACCTGCAAACGTCCTGCCAAACATCCTCTTGATGAGCCTGTCATGCCCAACTTTAATGAGACTGACTTCCTGACACCAGAAATTTGATTTATCATTCCGGATTTCATCTAAATGGAATTATATATGGTGCATTCTTCTCCGCCTGCCTTCTTTCTCAGCACAATGTGTTGAACTCATCCACCCTGGTGCACGTGTTAACAGTGTACTCATATGTGTTGTGATTTTATCCCACAAGTAGTTTATCTGCTCACATGAAGGTGGACTGGGGAGTTGCTTCCACCTTGGTGCTATTAGGAATTGTGAACTTTAGTGTACAAGTCTGTGTGGACAGAAATTTCCATCTACCGTGAGAGAGAATGTAGGATTCCATCTGAGGGATCACATGCCATGAAACTCTTTCTGGCTGTAGCATCTCTCCCCTGCACTGTATGAGAATCCTGCATTCCCACCCGTCCTGGACTGTGTTGCTCTTTATAATTTCAGTCATTGGAACAGGCAGTTATCTGTGACCATTTCAACTTGAGTTTCCCTTATGACTAATGATACTGAGTGTCTTTTCCAGCGATCATATGTCATTGATGTGTCTTCCTTAGTAAGATGCTTATCTGTGTCTTTATCCACTGAAGTCTAGTTTGAATCATAAGATCTTTATGGCAGAGGAAGACACATGAACTCCAAAATAATACAGCCCATGGCAACATCCCCGCCCCTGAAATCGAGCTAGCTGTACTAACCCCTATTTCTGACATGGGTGCTGTGAGAGCAGGTGTATCACAGACAAGTGAGCATAGTGGAATAGTTAGAAAGACTTGTCTTGTTATCTTAAACCAACCCCTAACTAGCTAGTTGTGGGTCAAAAAAGTTATGATCCCCATTCCTGCTGTCTTCCAAACAGAATCACTTAATTGTGTTGTGAGGAGAGCAGAAGCCCAGATCCACGTGGTATATGTTAAATGTGCTATATGTAGATACTTATTCTATCCCCAATGCACCCACCCATTGCCTCATTCATGCTGCCTTAAAAGCCATTCCTAGTAGTGTAGCTTTTTTAAAATGATCTGTGACTTTGGCAAGGATCACATATCCAGTCTCTGTTCAGCCCCTTCACATGGCTAGGATTGGATGGCTGTTGGCTGATCTCGGATGATCTTGGATGGTACAAAAGAGTGACCTGGCTCATACTTCTCGTGTAACTCATGCTTCAACAAGTTAGTCTGGGAGTGTTCTCTTGGCAGCACAGAGGGGCAAGACAGAAACCAGAAACACGCAAGCTCCTTTGGCTCTAGACTCGGGACTGGCAGGCTGTCCTACCACAGTTAGACTCAACAGGTGGGGAAACAGCTTCCACTTCTTTGGAAATTCAATATCCTAAATCAGGGAAACCATGTGTTCACAAGGAGGAGCTGAAAAAAAAGCCATGCTCAAAGTGACCCAACTTAACTCCCTGCCTCCATGCCATGATGGCACTCTAGTTCTGCACAGGGTGGAGTGTCTATGATCCAGTTACTTCCTGTCTCAGAATCTCAGAGGGGAAAAAAAAAGTCCGGGTGCCCTGACTTTTGTCAGCTGTGCATGCACACCCGCTCATTAGCAAGTCTGGCAGGCCAGGAGGTGAGATCAAAGCTAAGAAGTTAGGTCACTGTTATGTCATGTTGATGGCACCCCCAGCTCCCAACTCCACTCTGCTTCTCTCTGTCCTGCAAAATGAGCTGTCTCCAGCATAGCCAAGCCTACCACCGCGGTGCTAAGACGAGGTGAAGGTTCTTGCCTCCTGTGGCAGTGTATTAACAAGCGCCTTTTGCTTCACCATCTGTGGGCTAACCCACGCTGGACTCAAATCCTGAAAACCGGCACTGGTCGGTTGCAAAGAATTGAGAAGGTCTGACTTGTTATGGGTCCCTGCTTGGAAGCACGACCCAGTCACAGTGACAATTCAAATTCATCTCTCATCCACAGACCTACAATGGGTGGGGGGCTGGCACATTTGTTTTATAGGAGGGCACCTTCTCTGCCATGTTGGTCTGTAATGTTTTCAATGTAAATGGGCTCTTGGTCCAAGAATCGGAATCAGAATCATCAATTTAGAATTTGAAGTTGGCTTATGCATTCCTTTCTGATGCTGGTCCTGGAGCAGTTTGAGAAGTGTAGGGCTGAGAGCACCTGCCCATTATGAAGAGAAAGGAATAAATAGAAAAAAAAAAATGCTTCAGATGCCTGGTCCCGGAAGCTTCTCACAGTGGTGGTTCCTGGCTCTAACTAATGTGCCTTCTTCCCTATCCAGGTCCCAATATTTTAACTTTTGGAAAGCTGCCTCCCCAGCCCCTTAGTCTAGACGCCCGCACAGGAGTCAACAACTGAATTCTAACGGGGGCAGGACATGGCACCCACACCAAGCAAGAGCATCACCTTCCTTGGGCAGCATTTATAATCCCAGAAATAAACATATGACAGAGCTAGAACCAGTGCATCCCAAGATGTCAGCAGACAAGACAAGGAGAAACACCTTCTCCTCTCCATTAGCCTTGAGGCTGTATGAAAGGAGCCAGGCACTGGTGGCCACCATCTGGTTTTCACAAGGAGAAAGTCTGTGAAAGAAACGGAGACAAGGCAGCAGACGGAAGGGCTAAGAGATGGGAGCAGGGTCCTGCTAGCCATGCATAGGTCCTAGATCCAGTTCTAACTGAAGCAAGAGCTCCAGGAAATTGAACAATTCCAAGCCAACATTCTGTCTTGTCCTTCTTACCCTGTCTTATTTGGTATGTGCTAGAGACTGAACCTGGTCCCTTGAACATGTTAGGCAGCTATGCTTATCACTGAAGTATTTACCCAGCTCCCAAACATTTCTTTTTAGAAAATATTTTCTAGTAAGTATACAAAGTAATGCATTTCTTAAAGGCAGTTTCGTGTGTGTTTATCAATGTTCTTTGCTTACATGTGGTCTCCCATCCTCCTTGCACACAGTCTCCATTCTGCTCGCATATGTGTGTGTGTGTGTGTGTGTGTGTGTGTGTGTGTGTGTGTGTGTGGAGAGAGAGAGAGAGAGAGAGAGTCAAGAGTCGAAATATAAGAGAATATGTTATTAATTTTCCCCCACATATTAAGTTACTTTGGTCTCAGCAAATGTGAAGATGAGTTTCATATTTCTTATAAAAGTCATAACTACGACATCTCTGAAGCCAGGTCAGCCTGCACAATCCCTCCAGACTTTCATGAATCTCTTTTCAGGCTAGGATGCTGGAGGAGTTTCTCTCACTAGCAATCCAGAGTCCTAGTTCAGCTCTCCTCCAGCTGATTACATAATGAGGCGAGGCAGGGACTCTGTGCAGGGCACTACCAGGGAGTTAATTAGACATTCGGCCTGTGCTGGGGCAACAGATGCAGCCCTAACCTCAACATCCTTTGCAAAAATCATACAATAAAAACTATAGGGTTTGTGAGAAAAATCAGTTTAGGGGCCTAGCATTCATTAACTTCATCAGTGAGGGAGTAAAAAGAAACAGGGCCCTAATGAGAGGCAGCACCATTTGTCACGTGTTGAGGGGCTTTCGTAACCACTTCACCAAACATTGCGTTAGCCTGAAAGCCTGTGGTCGGTCGTGGGGGCCAGGCCTGGGACAACTGTTGCGTATGACCGTGCAGCAATGGAAGCTGTGGAGAACGCTGGAACCCTGGCGGGGACGGGAGTGCTTCGTGAACTGGGTGATGGCAGAGGCTGTCTAAGCCTGTCCCTGGCTGCACTGTTGTACTCCCGCATGGCTCAGATCCACTGAGGAGTTTCCTGGAGTCACCAATTGTTTTTCGTTTAATGAAGTTACACAGAAGCGAAGTGAAATCCGCATTATGTTCAGATTACTTCCTCCTATCTCAATCTCACTGGAACGGATCCAAGTTTTCTAACACATGCTGCCATAGAGCCCTCACATGAGCCTATGTATTCTAGTTTTCCGTTTTAGAGAAAGCTGGTAAGTTGTGGCACTAAAAGACTAGTGTTGACCAGTTAACCGCTGCTTACATGCGCCTCTTGCTGGACTGGTCCATCTGAATGCCAGGCTCTCCTCTGACACATGCATAAGGCCTGCGAGTCTCAGGAGGGCTGGTCTATCACAGCTGAGACCTTAGTGAGTCCTCTGCACTCTGTGGGCATCAGGTTCCTCCTCTGTCCAGTGCTGTACTGCCCACTCCACCCCAGTGATCAGATTTAAAATGGATCCATGTCCTCTGCTGCTCATCCGTCTCAACAGTGAGACGCGTTGTCTGAACACAGAAAGTTGGACGCACTGTGCGCTACAGCTCCTGCAGCTCAGTGGACGTGAACTGGCACTCAGCTAATGCACTCACTGGACAGAGGAGGAACTTAGCTGCAATGTGCAGAGGACTTACTAAGGTCATGCAAAAGACAGCAACTAAAGAGGGATTTAAATCTGGAATTGTGGGTCATTTTCCAACATGCCTGGAATAAAATCCACGGGAACCATGGTGCCCTCTAGAATCATTAGCCACTGTTCATTCAAACCACCCTCTCACCATCAACATGACAGTAAACGTGACAGCTTATATTAGGTAACTCAGAGTATTCTCACTCAAGGGATGAGAAAAATGACCAGGCGCCATTAGCTTAGCTCTGGTTCCAGGAGCATCAATTCTCCTGATTCCTCCAAATCAGCTCCCCTGCAAGAAGTCATATCCAGCAAAGGCCTCAAGACACATGGGAGGTTTTGTGGCAGGATGGAATCGATGTGCCTGGGAGTTGAAGTACTAATAGAACAAAGACAACTGCTGCACTTGGTTCTAAGTAAATGCTCCATTCTATAAAGTCCCCAGAAATCCTAGAACCGGCAGTAAGTGATATGACGGATGGCGGTGGCTAAGTACTCACGGCTTTCTAGGCACGGTGCTAAGCACCTGCTGTGACACCCATCTACAGCAGTGTGAGCTTGGTCCTCTGAAAACCCACACACCCCCCTTTCACATATAAGGCAATGGAGCCTTAGAAAGGTTGAGTACACTGCCTATGGTCAGAGGGCTCATGAAAGGCAGATCTGAGATTTGAAACTGACCCCCATCCCCACACCGAACCTTGTGCCTTTGTCTTTCTACTCCTGTGTGCTGGCAAAATTCACAGGAATGATGAAAAATGGTGGGTGTGTTGCTGCAGCATAAGAAGACAGAAGAGGAAGGTACCTGGCAGGAAGGTCCCAGGGAAGACATGAGTCAAAGCCCCTCCTCACTGAATCCTTTCCTCCTTCCTCCTCACTGAATCCTTTCCTCCTTCCTCCTCACTGAATCCTTTCCTCCTTCCGGGAATAGCATTCCACACTTGTTTGGAAATCAGCTCCCTCCCCACTCAAATCCCATGCATTTTTAAAGAGCTGACAATATACTGGGATGCCCAACATGACCCAAGCCTGACCAGTCCAGGCATTCCAACACCACCTCTAGGTTCCATGATTGGCTCAAAGGATGTCCCATGAGCTCTGCTGCTGCAATTGCCATCTATACCATAACTTTTACCTAGGAAGAAGCTCTCTTTCTGCGGAGGTTGCTGGACAGTGTGGCATAAACTACCAAGGGCTCTCATTGCCTACCTGAGGAGGACATCAGAAGTTAGCCGACCAAGATTTCTTCAGCTAAGTTTACCAAGTCACTAAAATGAATCCTTCTGAGCGCATCCCACCAGGAGCACCAAGCGTTTGAGAGACAGAAGACCCAAGAAAGGCGTTCACACCTGGCCGCTGCATTATGTGAGCAGTTTCCTTTTCTGGCAGTCTCCTCCCAATGACATAAACTCTCAGTGCCTGCATTCTCCCGTTAACACAGTGTATGTGGGATCCAACCATGTTTGGTATATAAGGATATTCCTTCCCTTTTATACCTGACATTTATTTCAGTGTATGGCTGTGATGTAGGTTGTTTATGCATTTTGTTGATTGGCATTGGGGTTGTTACTAGCTGGGGACGCTTATGAATACAATGTGTGTGAATTCAGGTGTGTATGTAAGTTCAATTCTCTTGGGCAATACATGGAAACAGAGCTGCTGGACAGCATACTAAAGATATATTGAATTTTAATAAATAGACTTTTAAGAACCTCTTTTGAGCACCTGTATGTGGCTGCCTTTCTAAGCTTTTTCAAATTTGATTCACAAACAGCAATAATCACTGAAGCAAGCTCGAGATGCTCTTTGCTACTAAGAGTAGCTGAAAGGGTCCTGGGGAATCTATCTCCCGGTGGTAACAGCCATACTGCTGATCACAATTTCCAAGGAAAGATGGGCATTCTGTGCCTAATACTGTGCAACATAACATTGAGAATGAGAGTCAGGGGATCCCACATGCTTTGCTGTTCAATGGACGGTATACAGTCACCAAAGATTCCAGTTTAACATGGAACTGAGGGGAAATGCTCCAGGCTTCATCCAGACCAGAGAAGTTATGGTGCCTTAAAGGTAAGGTGGGCACATCCAATCATAAGCTCTTAAGGGTTGGCTCTAGCTCAAGAGGGTGGCTGGCATCCCCTCCCCTTGTGCCCTTGACTTTGGACTGGGGAGATTGTTCAGTGATTAAAGAGCTTGGCCTGCAAGCACCAAGACTAGAGTTTGGAACCCCAGAGCTCATCTAAATGTGTGTGTGCCTGCTAGCCTGGCTGTAATCTAGCCTCACAAGGCAGAGATGGGGCAAGCTGCCTAGCAAGATCAGATTGGTGAGCTCTATGTTTGATTGAAGAACCCTACCTGATTGAATAAGGTGAAAGAATGTTCTAGGAAGCCGGGCGGTGGTGGCGCACGCCTTTAATCCCAGCACTCGGAAGGCAGAGGCAGGCGGATCTCTGTGAGTTCGAGGCCAGCCTGGTCTACAAGAGCTAGTTCCAGGACAGGCACCAAAAGCTACAGAGAAACCCTGTCTCGAAAAACCAAAAAAAAAGAAAGAAAAAAGAATGTTCTAGGATTATTTCTGGGATCAGTCTCTGACATCCACATGCATACGTTGTACACATGTGCCTACCACATACATGTAAAAAATGTGCATATGTGTGTGTGCATGGCGTGCGTGCACACACACACTAAAGTTCATCAGTGACATATCCTTCTCTAGCAAAATGGAAATAATACTGCCAGAGGTGAGTGGATAGTTTCCATTGTATTACATGTTCTACATGGACCATGTGAGTAATTCTCAGAACAATGAATGGAAAGAGCTCCATTATCACGACATTACCTTCAGGAAATGAAGAATCCCAGAGGTTAAGGACTGACCCTCACAAACAGAAAACAGATGGACGTTATCCAAAAAGCTTAGCATTGCTAAGTGATGCAGGAATCCTGTTTCTAGAGTATAGCCAAAGGAACTGAAGCCAGGATCTCAGACACCTGCACTCCCATGTTCTCTGTAACATGACTCAGAGCGTCCAAGATGTGGAGATGACCCAAATGCACCTCAGCAGATAGATGGATAAATAGTGTTGTCATACCCGTACAACGGAGAATTGTTTAGCTTCTTAAAAAGGGAAGAGATTCTGTTGTGTGCTACAGTATGAATGAGACTTGAAGGAATTATGTTAAGCGAAATAAACTAACAATAGAAGAAGGACTCTTACGTGTCCCTTTTAAGAGGTAGTTGAAGTAGTTAAACTCACAGAAACAGAACACAGAGGGGAATTTGGTCAGGGTTGGGGTTGTAATGATTAATCAAGGAGTCTCAATTTTACCGGGTCGCCTCCTGTTCAGTGTCGCCCCTGTACCTAAAAATACCTAATTAATAGCCCTTACAAAAATTGTAGAAGTTGTTAAGAGAGCGGAAGAACTCTCACTGCCCTTGCAGAGGACTGAAGTTCAGACCCCCTAATCCACATTAAGTGACTCACAGTTGCTTGTAACTCCAGCTCCGAGGGACCAGACATCCTCTCTGGACCTCTGTGCATATCCATGTATATGTATCCACATATCCATACACAGACATAGACTCACACACATACATAGATAAAAAGTAAATCTTTAAAAAGTGTAAGAAGAAGCTGAGGGCACAGCTGAGGTGCTAGAGCGTGTGTTTAGCATTCACGAAGCCATAGGTTCAAGCCCCTGAATGGTATAAACCCAGCACGGTGGTACACACCATAATCATAGCATGGGATGTGGGAGCAGGAAGACCAGGAATTCAAGGTCACCTGTCTCAGGAGAGCAGACTGAGAAGACAGACCTCACGCCTCGGTACAATGAAAGTCAAAGAGGAGTGACATGCAGTTATAGGACACCAGATTGTGACTGCCATCGACCAACTGCCCAGCAGGCCTTTAGTAGACACATGCAACTAGTCAGCAAGTGAGGCTCCCTGTCAGTGGTCCTACACTTGCTAACCATGATTCTAACTCCTGATAACATCAGAAGCTACACCCATAAAGTTTCACCCACATGACCACCCAAAAAAGGGAGCCAAACAAAGAGGATGACCTCAACCCTACACAAAGAGCTACAGGCAACAGAACAAAGCGGGGATCTAGAGCGGTAGCCTCCCAAGCCTGAGGAGAACACCAATTGGTTGTCCAGTGCCAAATGCTCATCTCTGAAAACATACATACAAGTAACATTATAGGATGCAACAGGTTATATTTTATAATATGTGCATATGCAAATACATGTGTGCATGCACTAACAATTGATGAACAAGAGGTTATGATATTAAAAGAGAGTAAAAAGCTATATATGTGAGGGCTTGGCAGGAGGAAAGAAAAGGGAGAAATATTATAATTAGAATATACCCTCAAAAATAAACAAAGGAAAACAAAAACCTCTGGAGATTTCAAAGGATTTCAGTGGGCAGGCCAAACCCTTGCACAAGAAGTCGGAACCTCCAGAGTGCAGAGGAGAGCATCAACAATCATCAAAGCGTCTCAGGGATTCCAGAGCACAGTCGTGCTTGAGAACCCATGGGCTAGGTCAGAGTTTTGAAGTTCACAGAGGCCCGCCATTCCAGCACAGTCTGGTGGCACGGGCCTGCAGAACAAACTCCTCGGGAGGCTGAATAGGAGGATCTCAGGCTTAAGGCAAGCCTGGACGACAAGGTACAAGGTGAACTCAAAGGAAGACTGGGAAATTTAGTGAGACACTGTGAAATAAAGGAAAAATAAGGCTTGTGTAGTTCATTGACAGAGCACTTGCCTAGTATGCACAAGGTCTTGGGTACCATCTTTCCCGCCACAGGCCTGAAGTTTCTGCTGCAGCATGTCTGAGTGCTCTCAGAACCTGTGTCTGTGTTTCTACAGGATATTGTAGCTTCAGCTAGTCTGAGGACCTAAGAATCTCTAGCTCTTGAATTCAGGACTGTCCCTGTCTCATAACGAGGTCATTGTAATACATTGTTGCAAGGACTATGGTAAAAAGAAATGTAGGTTGTTCTGGAAACAGGAAAGGAAGCACATCAAACATGAAAAGGTTCAGAGGAACGGTGCCAAGCAAAGGCAATAATACACTGAGTTTTGAAGATACTCTTAAAATACACTTGCATCATTGCCAAGGTTACTGTAAGACATGGGCTAAAGCACCTACCCAACTTAGCTCATTGCGCATAAGTGGAAGAGCCCTGGCAGAGAGAGCCACTCAAGACTCAGAGCCATGAATTACCAACACCCCTTCTTCAGAATCTGTCTCCTCTCTGAGAACATCTGCATTTGATGAAAGATGCCCAGCTATGTGATTCCAGCCACGTGGCTGCTATATCCAGGCAAGCAGAGACAGAGGCTGGCTGGGCACAGGGAAGCATCACAGGAGCCACAGAGTGCCCCAACACACGGAGGGGCCAGCCCAGAGGGGGCGTTGCTAAGGTGATGTATTATTTTGTACAAAGAAATTAGCATGGCCAAGTTTACAGAGGAGGAAACAGAGGCTCAGAGAGCTGGAGCAACTCACTTGCGACTACACAGCAAATACATGGCAAAGACAAGGCTGGGGAATGAGCCCAGCCAGTAAAGCATTTGCCTTGCATGAGGACTTGAGTTAGACTCCCAGAACCTGCTGGGGCGGGGGGGGGGGGAGTGTGGGTCAGGTAGGGTGCCACCAGCTAGGGAGGCAGAGACAGGAGGCTGGGGACTCACTGGCCAGCCAGACTAGTCTACTTGGCAAGTTTCAGGCTTGTAGAGACCTTGTCTCAAAACACAAGTGGATGGCCCTGCAGATCAGCCCCTGAGGTGTCTTCTGGCCTCTGCACCTGCACACAAGGTATACTAATACTGTAGTAGTAACTGGTAACTGACAAAGGTGGTATTTGAATTCAGGTTTGTCTCACCCTCGTCTGCTCTTCCTAACACCCTTCACTGCCTCTCAGAACCCTGCCTGAGAGGCCAGAGAGAGCAATCACTGTGCACACACAGTTTTGGGTTCAAAGCCAAGGAAATAGCTAATGGGCAGATCACCAACTGCGCAAACATGAGGACTGATGTTCCAATCCTTCAAGCACAAAAAGACCAAGAGGTTGTGGCACTTGCCTGTCCTGCCTGTGATCCCAGTGGTGGGGCAGAGATGGGGAATCTCTGCAGCAAGTTAGCTAGCTGCGCTATCTAAAACCGTAAGCTCCCGGTTCAGTGAGAGAGTCTGCCTCAAGGGATAAGGGGGAAGAGTAATAGAAAATGACACCAGGTGTCAGCTTCTGGCCTCTACACACAGTCACACATGCATATAGAGACCACACACATAAATATGCCAAAAATAACAATGCTTTAATTAAAAAGAAACCCTGCCTGCTGTCCACCAATCCCAGCGGCCCTAGCGGGAAGAGAAAATTCTAACCTATGACTCTTTACCTGCTTCCCCAACAGTGCCAAGTGGCCAAGGGTGTCAGGCAGAGTGTTGCCTCTGAATCAGCCAAAGCCTGCCATCACATCCCTGCCTCAGGCAGCTCTGGGCCAGCCGGGCTGCCCAGCACCTGGGTTCCAGCTGCCAGAGGCAGGCAATTGAACACCAAGCTAGGGGAGGCCCAGGAAGAAAAATGATAGCTTCTGTTTCAAAATAGATGTTCTGGGCTTGGCCTCTCCCTGCAGCTGCTGATCATCAGATGGTGCAGATGTTCCCACTGTCCCAGAAAGACCCAGGCTCTGGAGCAGATGAGCAGATTCTATTCAGTCTCTGTACATCTCAGCTGCGCGTCTGCTAGCTCTTTAAAATGGAGAAGCCCGGTCCATTATGTGTTAGTGAGATGAAAAAGAAGGGGCATGAGTCCAGTTCTCTTCTGCCTCTCCTTTCCTGAAAATTTGTTGGAAAATCATATCGCAGAGAGGTTGTATCCCTCTCTATCTTTTTAAGGTATGTTTGTATGTGTGTAGGGCAGTGCCAAAGTCCTCCTACGTGTGGAGGTTGGAGAGTGTCATCCTCCAGTGTCATCCTCGGGAATCTACCCACCTCCTTTGGGATCCTTTGGAATGCAGTCCCTCATTGGCCCGAAGTTCACTAATTATACCGATTTACAGTTCAGTGAGCCTCAGGGCCCCTCCTGTCTTCACTCCCTGTGCTGAGATCACAAGGGCAAACCCCAGCATTTTCCCAGGGTCCTACGGGTCTGAGTCAGGCCCTTGTGCTCATGAGGTAAGCACTTCACTGACTGAGCTTTCTCCAGGCCCCTTCACTCTCCCTCTGTAACAGCTGACAAGCATGGCCAAAATGCTACACCCATAACTTGTGGCTGTGATGTTATGTAGGAAAACGGCCTTTACAAATGTAAGCAAATCTTGACCTTGAGGTGAAGTCACCCCGGGCTCACTGGGGTCACCCCTAAGTCCAATGGCAAGTGTCCTCAGGAAAGTAAAGCAAAGAAGCAGGGTATGGGGGCATACATTCACAGTCTCAGTACTTTGAAGGCTGAGGCAGGGGGATTGTGAGGCACACAGGTTTGCAGGAAGGAAGGTTACCTGAAGACAGGGAAGATGCTGGAGTCAGGGAAACTGGAGCTTCTGGAAGTGAAAAGAAGCAAGAATGGATCCTGGAAGACTTCTGGGAGAGTGTGGTCCTGCCATTTGACATCCATTGTTGAACCCACGCAGGATGTGGCAGCTTCTTACAGCACCTCGAAGACACTCATCTGAGCCCTCTCCCCTCAGTCGCTTCTGCCCACATACCAAGCAGCCACATCTCCCGACTTGCAGGCGTCCTGCCTCTCCTGCTCACCCTGACTCAGAATTGGCTAGCATACGCTTTACTATTGGGAATAATGCTTTGCTTTATTTTTCCTTTCCCAGTTTTACTTACCATTTCCAGGTGGGAAAACCCTCTGACTTCTATCTCTGCACAACAATCACTTCCTCACCAGGGCGCTCCTCAAACAGTCTCTCAGCCACAACACTGATTAGACTCTCTGTCCGTCCGTCTGTCTGCCTGCCTGCCTGCCTGTCTCTCTCTGTTTATCTCTATGTGTCTCTGTCTCTCTCTCCGTATCTGTTTCTCTTTCCTCTCCTCTTCCCCATCCCTGCCCGTGTGTGTGTGTGTGTGTGTGTGTGTGTGTGTGTGTGTGTATGTGTGTGTGTGTTGGAGAGAAGAATGTGAATCCTGTGTTCCCGAGATATTAAACAGCAACTCAACCACGACTTACTACAGGGCAAAACCCAAATATTGTCTCCCAGTGATGACTATATAATATGTCTCCAGATACTGCAAGATTTCCCTGGGTAAGCTAGCAAACAGGAGATGCTAACTACACCCTGGGTGACAGTCATTGTTGAGTGGGAGGAAGGCCCAACACTTATGATCCTTCAGCGGAGATGGTAGGAACAGGCCATCATCACTAGCCATGACATCCAACGAGCAAGTGCAGCTCTTCAGGACATCCAGCCATGCCTGACGCAAAGAACGGGGAGCAGAAATCTATTCAAGTTTCTAGATATGAACTTCTTGGCCCACTATCAATCATCCCAAAAAAGCACAGGCTGGAGAGATATTGGATGGTCACAGTTGATGACACTAAGAATTCTGTACCCTTGAGTATAACTCTGAAGGAGGGGTGAATGGCAGGAATCTGGGACCCAAGTCACATGGAGAGGACTTAGAAATTGTACGAGAAGAAGTCTGGAGGACAATTCCTCCAAGATACAGGGGCTGTTGCCATTTTCTCTAACTGGACCATGCTGTGCAAGGGAAGGGTGATGCAGATACATGGGTCTGTAGAGATGACACCCTAAAGAGTCTCGCTGCCATAGTATCACAGACTGTATGTTCTCTGAAACTGAAGGTTGCAGCTCCAGCTCTTCAGATAGGCAGCTGGATCCAGAGATGTGATCTCTGAGGTAGCCATGATACTACTAAGAGAATTTGTGCCCTTGCAAGAAGAGATAGCAGAGAAGAAGCTGCATCTCGTCACACACTCCCTGAAGCAGGTGGCTCTCTGTAAGCAGTGAAGAGAGCCCTCACTAGAACTCAAATCAAGTGAATATGAACTTTAAGAACACACGTTTCAATTGCTTAAGCCGCTCTGTCTATGCCCTTTCTTTCTTTCTTTCTTTCTTTCTTTCTTTCTTTCTTTCTTTCCTTTCTTTCTTTCCTTCTTTCTTTCTTTCTTTCTCTCTCTCTTGTTTTCTTTCGTTTGTTTGTTTTGTTTTTTGAGACAGGGTTTTTCTCTGTAACGTTGGGGCCTGTCCTGGAACTAGGTCTCCTAGTCTAGGCTGGCCTAGAACTCACAGAGATCCGCCTGCCTCTGCCTCCCGAGTGCTGGGATTAAAGGCGTGTGCCACCATCGCCCGGTCCTCTATGCCATTTTCTTGAGCAGCATAAACAGACTAATGGACAAGCGAAGGAGTTCAGACTTTTTCCAAGTTCCTTCCTTGACCATCTGAATCAGATCTTGTAAGCAATGATGATGCACCTCTATCGGCTCTGCCTCTGCACATGGGAAGCCGGGGCTCAAGCACTTGCGCACACTCGGGAGATAGTATTCATGCATAAAATTAAAATTTTATGACCATGAGAGGATAAGGAGGCCAGGGTTTCAGAAGTTCAAAGACAGCCTTGGCATCATGGTGACTCCAAGGATAACCTGGGCCACATGAAATGCTGTTTCTAAAACTAAGGAGGGGGCTACAGAGGTATTTCTCTCAGTAAAGTCCTTTCTGTGCAAGCAGGAGGCTCTTCCATGGGGACACACACTTATAATCCCATCACTAGGGAGGCAGAGACAGGACAGCATCTCATGGTTTCCTGTCGACCAGCCCAGACTAGTCTGTGATGGAATATCAAGTGTTATTATCAAGGACGATGATAACAACAGCGATTAAAGAAGTAGAACTTTCGGGATTTCAGTGGGTCCCAGATTGTCCAATAGGAGTTATGGCTTTCGGCAGATGACTTAGCAGTTTTGAGTGTTACTTCCTTATTTACAAAGGGGTTATGTCTTAGTTTCATTTGCTGTTGTTGGGATAATAAAATCTGATAAAGCAACTTAGTGGAGAAATGGTTTGTTCTAGTTCACAATTTGAGTTTATCACTGCAGGGAAGTCAAGATGGCACGAAGCTGGGCAACTTAACTAGGAATCCAGAGCAGGGAGAGAATAAATGCATGAACACTGCAATGTGTACTTTGCGTCATGCATTTATAAATGCATGCACACTGTGATACAAACTTTGCATCATGCATTTATGAATGCATGCACACTGTGATGCAATCTTTCCATCGTGTATTTATAAATGCATGCACACTGTGATATGTATTTTGCATTGTGCACTTGTGCTTTGTACACTTGTGCATTGCTCACTTGTGTGTAGCTCAGCCTTTTCTCTTTTGTGCAACCCTAGATGCAAACCCAGGAATGCCGTGCTCACTCTTAGTCTCCCCCAGCACTCTCCAGCCCACAGCCCGGTCTGATCAAGATTCTCTCACTCAGCCTTCTTCCCAAGTGATTCTGGATTGTGTCCATTAGAACCGTTGACTAACTGTTGAGGAAGTAACTACGTGTTGACAATTGGAACTAACCATCCAAACCCTAACTGCAGAAAGGACGCCAGAGACAGTGGTTATGGGAGAAGGAGAGGAAGGACCTGGCACAGAGCTAGAGACCCCATGATGCCGAGCCCGACACTCCTGACAAATACCCCATTCACAGGCTCCCATTCTTCTCAGAACGTAGTTTTAAGTTCTTAATACCATGGAACACCCCCACAATACTGTTCTGCCCTGGAAGCTGTGTTCATGTGTATGTGTGTGTGTTCATGTGCACATACATGTGAAGGCCAGGATAATTTTGTGAGTTATTCCTCAAGTACCATCCACCTTTGGGTTCTGAGACGGGCTCCATCACTAGCCAGGAGCTTGTTGAGGAGACTAAACCAACTGGCCAATGAGCCTCCAGAACCTGCCTCCCCAGCACTGTTTGCCCATATACCACTCACAGATTTTTATGTAGGTTCTGGGAAAAGAACTGGGTCCATCTGGCAAGCCCCTAACCACTGAGTCACCTCACCAGCCTGACAGCTATGGTCTAATTCCCCTGATGTGAACCTGATGTGTATCTCCAATGCCCCTGCCTCCTGCCCGTGACATCACAGCCCCAGTCATTCAAATTCAGGAGCTTTAAAGTCTTGTTTAAAACTAAAGTGTAAAATGAAAAGTTGCAGGAACTAGGGATGCAGCTCAGAAGGTAGAGTGCTGACACAACAAGCACGAAGGCTGGATTGGATGCCGCAGCACTATGTAAACTGGTTGCAGCAACACTAGTCTGCAACCCCAGAAATCAACATCATCCTTGGCTTCATAACAAGTTCAAGGCCAGCCTGTGCTACCTGAGATCTTATCTCAAAAACAAATTAATTGGATAGCTAAATAAAGGAAAATCAATTTGGCCTATGAGCTATAGTGTGTCAACTCTGGAGATGAGCATAAAGCCCACAGAAGGGTGGCTTTGATGCTGCTGATGCTAAGGGTGACGCCATGCCACAGAAGGTCCACTAACCAGGCTTTTGCTGAGCACGTCTTTACAGCCACCTTCTGCTAGGAGCAGACACATATGTGAGGTCAGAGGAGTAACCAGCAGTTGGATTGTTGCAGAATTCCTGTTGATGCACGTATGAAAGCTAGGATCACATTAACCAAGGGCATTTCACTTGCTCTGCTTAATCGCTTCTGGTGACTGCCCTCAGAGGGTGCTAACAAGCAAGGCCAGAGGAAAAGGAGGGGCAGAGGGCCAAATAGCCTTAGGAGACACCCTCTCTATAGGGCACAACTCAAATAAGCCTATTAAAGACCACATTCAGTCCTGAATCCAATAGTCCTATTTAAATTTGTGCTCTGGGAGGGTGGCTAAATTCTTTTTTACATTTTCTCTTAACTCTCTGAGCCTCAGGGTTCTTCATTTGCAAAATGCTGATTGTCTAAGTTAGGTTTTTATTGTTGTGATAAACACCATAATGGAAAAACAACTTGGTGGGGGGGAGTGTAAGTCAGGGCAGGAACCTGGAGGCAGGAACTGAAGCAGAGGACATAGAGGGTGCTGCCTCCTGGCGGCTCCTCCTGATTTCTTAGTTTGCTTTCTTTTTATTTTTTTTAATTTATTTATTTATTAAAGATTTCTGTCTCTTCCCCGCCACCGCCTCCCATTTCCCTCCCCCTCCCCCAATTAAGCCCCCCCTCCTCAGCTCGAAAAGCAATCAGGGTTCCCTGTCCTGTGGGAAGTCCAAGGAACCCCCACCTCCATCCAGGTCTAGTAAGTTGAGCATCCAAACTGCCTAGGCTCCCACAAAGCCAGTGCGTGCAGTAGGATCAAAAACCCAAAATATCTTGGGGTAACTCTGACCAAGGATGTGAAAGATCTATTAGTTTGCTTTCTTAAAGAACTCAGGACCACCTGCCCCGAGGCGGCACTGCCCACAATGGGCTGGGCCCTCCCAGGGGGATCAATCATTACTTAGGAAGATGCCTAGCAGGCTTGCCTACAGCACAATCTGAGGAAGGGTTGTCTCCATTTCTCCATTCCCTTCTCTCCTCTCTGAAGACTCGGCTTTTGCCAAGTTGACAGAAAACTAGCACAATGATAACAGCCAGCAGCTCCCACCCTGAGCTTTGCTGACGCTGCCCTTGGGCACCTAGCTCGATTCCTGCTCGTGGTAACAGCTTTCAGGGCACTTTCCTGTCTGCTGTGGTCTAAATGTAAGACATTCCCCACAGGCTGTGTGTTTGAACACCCAGTGGCTGTTACTCTTTTAGGAAAGTAGTGTGGACTTCAAGGAGGAGCCTGGCTGGAAGGAATGGGTAGTTGAGGAGTGGTAGTTGTGGGTTGGAGTCCAGCCAAGATGCCAACCCAAGCTCTCTGCTTTCTGCTTCGTACTGTGTAACAAGCAGCTGCCATTGGCTCTGTGTTGAAATAGGGGCAGCGGGGCTGCGTCCCCAGCACCCAGCTGCCTGTCTAGCTTATGCCCCAAAATAATTACACGGACACTGTATTCTTTTAATCACTGCTTGACCCATTCTCTTCTAGGCTAATTCTCACATATTAATTTAGCCCATTTCTAATCATCTGCTGTAGCCCACAAGGTGGCTTACCAGGGAGATTCTAGCCTACGTCCATCCTGGGTCGGAGCTTCATCGCGTGTGCCTCAGAAAGCAGAGCTCTCGCCTCTGCCCGCAAGAGTGGAGCATCGTGTCTCTCTGAGGCGTCTGCCCCCGAGAAGAGAGCTGTGGAGTCTCTGAGCTCACTTCCTCTTCCTCCCAGCATTCTGCTCTGTTTACTCCTCCCACCTTATGTTTTAACCTATCAGGGCAAGCAGCTTCTTTATTTAATTTACCAATGACCTTCCTCCATCAGCTCTGCTCTACTAAGCCACTACTGTGGCATTGTTATGACCAGGGTGGACTATATTCCCTTAAACCATAAGCCAAAATTAACCATCCCCTCCTTATGTGGCTTTTATTCAGGCATCCATCGCAGGGACGAGAAAAGTGGCTAGAACACTCACCAGTCTCAGTAACTAAGGAACCCCTTACCAGTCTCATTAACCTAGAGTGGCAGACTTGGCCAGGCAGAAAGTGGTACCTCACGGACTAAGAAGATCCCTTCAGAGCTCTTCAAATTAGTCTCATAGATGGGATGTTTGATGGGAGTACTTAACATCTAGTTAAGTCCTAAATACTGAGGCACGACTCAAGCAAACCGGACATGATCCCAAGCTACTTGTGACTTGGCTTCACTGAGTCCTCAGTTTATGGAGCACTTCTAAGAGTCACAGGCCACAGTCTCCAGGCACACAAAAGCCCAGCTTCTTCCAAAGGCTCTGAGTAGCATACACAAAGGTCTAGAAAGCCAATATAAGCCTAGGCTAAGAGACAAAGGGTTGCCAGTCACCTCCTCCTCTGGGCTATTCCAGAGAAAGCCTGTGTCAGCCAGCCCTAGCAAAGGACAGACAGCCTGCATCAGACTTGTTCCTGGTCAAAGCTACAGGCTTTGCAGCTCATTAGTGCTGGTCCCTTGGAAGACTCCTAACCCTGGGGGTCCTTGATGCTGCTCACAGACTCACTAGAGGCGGGTAAAGCTGTCTCTGATCCTAATACTGATGGTAGAAAGGTCCTGCCTCATGGTCCTCTGCCTGCTTAATCAATAATAGCTTCAGAGAGGGAAGAGAAAGGATAAGAAAGGCAGGTCCCTTTCTCTGTCTCCTTGTGCCCCTCCCTCCCTCCAGAATGCTGAAAATAGCCTAATTAGATTGTCCCCCTGCCTGGGTGCCATGGAGATGACAGGCACAGAGCCTGTCACAGAGCTCACACATCCTTCTGAAAGTTGTTTCTAGCTCTCTGTCTGGCTCTGGCTGATGGTGGCACAAGACCCAGCCCTGCAGGACCAGGAGGAAGACCATCTCAAGGCAAAGGTGATGTGTAAGCAGTGCAAGCAGCAGCAGGACGCTGACAAAAGCATTGAGCAGAGTCACCTGGGTCCCCTTAGGAAGCTATATGTAGCCAGGACAGCCTCAGCCCCTAGCCCATCCTCTGAGACCTGATGACATGCAAATCCACGTCATATGGAGCAGCAGCATTCTGTGTGTGGAAGGCTGAGGATTGGACTAAGTGTATCAGTTTCTTGGTATTTATTTGGAAAGAAAAGAGTGCACACCCTTATCCAGCTACATGGCCCTGCATGGCCCCCAACCCCTCTCAGTCACTGTGCTGTGGCCACATCGGTGTTCTCACTTCAACATGATCCGGCAAGCCCATCTCTATCCTGGTGACTTGTGTTACCTCTTCCTGGGACTCCCCCTAGCTGAATCACCCTCTTAAGTCACCCAGCTCCCCGCTCTACTCTCTCTCTCTCTCTCTCTCTCTCTCTCTCTCTCTCTCTCTCTCTCTCTCTGTGT
This sequence comes from Microtus ochrogaster, assembly GCF_000317375.1. Lineage (NCBI taxonomy): Eukaryota > Metazoa > Chordata > Mammalia > Rodentia > Cricetidae > Microtus > Microtus ochrogaster. The sequence goes on along the minus strand of NC_022014.1, from coordinate 13,483,922 downwards.
GTGTGTGTGTGTGTATGTGTGTGTGGGTGAGTGTCTGTGTGAGTGTGTGTGTTTACTCTTCACACCCACTCACCCAAGAATGTAAACTGCATCACAACAAGGTCTTTGTCTTTCTGTTTCACTGCTATTCATAGCAGATGCTCAATAAAAAGTCTTCAAGGGCGTTAGCAAGAATATCATAGAGGGGGGTTCACTTAAGTAGCATTGACAGTCAGAGGCCTGAAACAGCATCCCCTGTACCAAGCGCTTGATCAGTTTATTACATTACTGTTGCTGTGACTAAAAACAAAACAAAACCAAAGAAAAATTCAAGGAGAATGTGTTTTCTTGATTCTCAACTCCAATTCCAGGTTACAGTACCTCACTGCAAGGGAGCAGAGGCTAGGTCTGCATTGCCCGCTATGTTCACTCCCACCCAGAATAGGCTACCACATGAACAGCACTCCACAAACACCTGTTGGTAGAACAGGGGAGGGATTTGAGGGGCTGCACAGCACCAACAGAACTGCTGAAAATATGGCAGATGACAAAGAGAAAGCTGATTTATGCTGGTGGGGACACAAGAGTGGCTGCATTTAATCACCCAGGAAGTGGATGAGAGACAGAGGATAGAAGGGATAGAATCTGGGTAGAAGTGAGAGCGAGACTTCAGAGACCAGTGAATGGCCAGTGGCATCCAGCAGGTGCAGACAGTGAGGAAAGGAGGGGGATACAGTGGCTGTGGCTGTCCGGTGTCACCTAACTACAAACATCGGAAGGCAGACCACCCTCTTCATCTGTGTCTAATACAGGCCATTCCCTCATTTACTCCCTCACTTGCCCATTGACCAAATAATTATTGAGCACCTATATAAACCAAACAATAGTAATAGTTCATTTATGCTTTAATAAACAAAGTTTCCTGAAGATCAGAGGGTAAAACTAAGCCACTAGAGGCCCAGCAGTAGTATCACATGCCTTTAATCCCACCACTAATAGGGAATACAAGACAAGAGGCAACAAGGGCTCAGTCTGTAGTAGCACAGCCTTGGCAGAGGTAAGGCTGGCTGTTCTGCTTTTCTGATCTTCAGCTTGAACCCTAATATCTGTCTCCAGGGTGTTATTATTCGTGCTACACCAAGCATCATGAAAGATCCTGCTATAAACTACTTAGTGGGTGGGGGGTGGATGATAGATAGATGGGTGGACGGATGGAAGGACAGATGGATGGATGTATACATCCCCAAGTGACTTTCAAAGTCCTTGAGGACAGAATCTCTGTGTCATGCTTCAGTGGTATTCTCTTTGCCCCCAAACACTAGCCAAAGAGACAGAGAAAGTGTTCAATAAATATTGATCAAGTGTCACAGGCAGACTGACATCTTAATGGGCGGCTGTGGAGTGGAGAGAGACCACTTCCCTTCCATTCATCTTCAGTCAGAGTGGATCCTGCCTGACTGTCCCCACTTCTGGTTTAGAGCAAGCTAAAGGATGGTTACCTGACCACATTACCCACCTTCCCACCCCCAGAGTGCTGAAGTGACTCTGATCCCTTCCTTTGGGGAGGAAGGAAAGACATCAGACAAGGATGCTGATTTTTTCTTTCTTCCAAATCCTAAGTCTGTTTACACAGATGGTATGTTAGCCAATATAAGTTGGTCTGAAACACCCCCACCGTGTGTGTGTGTGTGTGTGTGTGTGTGTGTGTGTGTGTGTGTGTGTGTTTCACTGCCCATCTGTAGTCTGAGCTGCCAGAAGACATGTCTTTGTGGGTGACTTTGAATCACAAAGGACTTCAACATTTGTCTCTGAAATAAAAAATCCCAATGTTTCAGATCGTCCTCTGCTGATAGCCATGGCAACTCACCCAAGAACTGCCATGGGGTGGCAATGTACCTCCAAATAGGCATCATTCTGGTGCCTGAGAGCAAGTGTCTGTGTGTGCTGAGAACCCTTTCTTGGTTCTTACAGTATCCACCCTTGAGGCATTTGTTGATAGTTCTCCCCTCTCCCTTCTGCTTCAGCCACAGGGATAAGTGAAGACTTTACCAGAATGCAGCTTCAGAGATTCCCAGGTTGGTACATGACCCAGATCTAACCAATCAAAAGGACCCACTAAGTGGATAAAAACAGAGAGAAAAAAAACTCAGAGTTTTCATGGAAGAGTTTATCCCAGGATTCTAAAGGAATCTATAGAACAAGAGGAGTGTGTTTTCTAGAAACAGAAGAAAAAAATGTAGATTTAAATCCCTCCTCCTTTGTCACTGACCAGCTGTGTGACCTTGAATTGGCGACTAAGCTCCTCTTAGCCTCGTTTTCCTCCTCTCATAAAATGAGCAGCCATTCATGTGCTGCCTGCAAGATGGTCCCACACACAGTGTGTGCTTTCTAAATCCAGACATCTACCCTCTTCTTGTTACTTTCCCAAGCAGCTGATCTCATAAATCATGGAACCTTCCAGAACTCCCAAATCTAAATCTCCAACAACAACCTTTCATCTGAACTCCAGACTCATACATCCAACAGCTGACTTGGCATCTCTATTTGGCTGTCTCCCAAGCAGCTTGAACTTAACAGTTTCTCAAAATGAGGCAGTCACCTGTTCCTCAGAACTACCAACTTAAAACAGTTTCCCCATTTTAGAGAGATGAGTCTGGGGGAGGTGTTACATGCTATCATTTGAGACAGAATCTTTCATTTACCAATTATTATTAGACTGGCTGACTAGTGAGCCCCTGGACCTACTTCATCTGCCCTCTTTCCAGGGCTGCAGATGGGTGTCACTATGTCTGTGTTTTTACATAGGCTCTGGGGAGCATAACTCAGCACAGCAAACACTACCCACCTAACCATCTACCCAGCTCCAGAGAGATGGGCCTTACATGGCCTTCCTCTATGGGTCTTTATAGCCCCACCCAGAAGTTTAGGAAGCGTCTTTGACATCCCCTCTCCCACCCTCATAACTAAACACCACCCAGTCTTGTTTATTCTACCTCTGTGTTTTGTGACTCTCTTTCTCAGTACCCTACTGTCAGCGCTTAAGTTCCTTCACTGTATCAGTCTTAAATTGCTAGTTCAGTCCATTCTGAACCAGCTATCTAGGCTCTTTTGCTCTGGGTACAAAGTGCCCCACAAGGGGATCATACACATGCAGGTGTTACCCAGAAGGTAGCATCTAGCTGGAACAGATGATTGGATATGGCTCATCCCTAGCTGCTGTCTGTCTCTCTGCTTTCTGCCCAGCATGAAGCGAGAAGCTCTTCTCTACCACGAACTTCCATGGCCAAGGTGTTCTCCCCAAGCACATGATGGCAAATAACCATGGACCAAACCCTCTAGAACCATGAAGTAAAATAAATAATTCCTCTCTCTGTCTCCATCAGGCATTTCGTCATAGCAGTATAAGAGGAACTAACTCATAAATCAATCAGGTTAAGCACGTACCCTGTGTAGTCTTCCAATAGCTCTCTTGGTGGGGGGGGGTCTTAGAATAAAATAAAAAATCTTTCTCTTAGCCCAAGTGAAGAGGTCCTGATCGCTATGGAAGCCTCACCTTTGACCCTGTTTTGCCCTGAGTTTGGTAGATGTCTGTCTTGACCCCCAAGCAGGCAACTTCTAGCTCCTGACCACCCCAGACTCCCTGCTGAGTCTTGTCTAAAACTCTCTGAAATAGGAAAATTGGTCACCACCCTGGCTACTTTCCTCCAGTTGCTATAAAGTAGGTTGCTGCTATGCCCTCTGCCCTGTATTAGGGAAACTACCATGTCAGCAGAGCCATTTGTGTTTTATATATGTTTTTATATATGGCCCAAATATATAATTGTACCAATGTTTGAAATATTTGGAATCTCACCATGCTTGTGACAACAGAGCAATGGAAATAAAGTCTGGGGCAGACAGCTATAGACTGGAATCTAGATTTGGCTATTTTCTAACTTATTTCACCATGGTTTTCTTCTACCTGAAATTCTGCCAAGACTCCTCATGACTGGGAGCTGAAGTCCCAAGGCTATCCCAAGATGGTCAGGCCTTGCAAGGTGTGTCCCTGCTTCCTACCCTACAACGTGTTACACCAAACCTTCCATCTGTCCCTCGGTTTCAACCACACTGCTGTCTTTCATCTGAAATTTTTCCCACACGGAAGTTTCTACACTTGCTGTTCCCTCCAAGAAAAATGTCCTTCCACTGCCAATTTAAATTCCTCTGGATTTCAGACCAGCGTCTTAAAACAGACTTTCTGATGGCCTTTCCAGCACTAAGGTGCAGCCTGGCTCTATTCGATGCATACGCCCACTAATGCAAGCTGTGCAGCACAGACCAGGACCCAAACGACAGCTCCTCTCGTCTCTGTCAAGGGTCTGACCACAGTGACATAGAGCAATCCATTGCATCATTTTCCCCACAACATCTTCCATTGGCTCCCCAGGAATCTTACAATAAAACAAAAGAGGTCCTTGTTGCCATGGAAGCCTCACCTTTGATCCTGCTTTTGTCCTGACTTGGAAGTATCTGTCTTGACTCCCAAACAGGCAGCATCTGGTTCCTGAACCACCCAGGTTCCCCACTGACCTTTTTCTCCACACCTGAAGAGGTAGCTCTACGACAAAGGAGGAGCTGAATGACCTTGTCACAGCATGTCACCAAGTCCCAGCGCTGTCTGAACTACCTTTCATCCACTGCAAGAATTGGTTGATTAAGTGGCTTATCAGCCTTGAGGATGACCAAAACTAAAGTCTAGAATGCTTGAAGAGAAAAGTGAGAAAATTCCACCAGCTTATTAAACCACGCTGTCTTAGTTGCGGTTACTATTGCTGTGACTAAACATCCTGACCAAAGCAACTTGCGGGGGGGGGGGGGGGGGGG
>NC_022014.1:13474965-13477870 GCF_000317375.1 Microtus ochrogaster | reverse complement strand
AAATCAAGACAACTTTAAGATACCATCTTACACCTGTCAGAATGGCTAAAATCAAAAACACCAATGATAGCCTTTGCTGAAGAGGTTGTGAAGAAAGGGGTACACTCATCCATTGCTGGTGGGAATGCAAACTTGTGCAACCACTCTGGAAAGCAGCATGGCGGTTTCTCAGGAAATTAGGGATCAACCAACCTGCTTTCTTATAGAACCCAAGACCACCAGTCCAGGGATGGACTCACCCACAATGGGCTGGCTGCTCCACCATAAATCACTAATTATGAAAATGCCCTACAGGCTTGCTTGCAGCCAGATCTTATGTGGGCATTTTCTGGATTTTCTAACCCTGGGTGGCCTAGAATTCTTAGTCTTCTTATTTGGCCTCTCAGGGACTTGGGCTATAAGTATGTATTCTTATGAAGACTCTATTTTGTGTCAAATTGACATAAAACTAGCCATGCCAAGTACATGTCGGTATCCATTGAAAATATCCAATGAAAAGTCACCTTGAGCCTGGTCTGCAACTTAGTAGCCATGTGACATCAAACCTGGGACATGTCTCTGACCAGTTGTGAGGACTCAGTAAGATCTTTTATAAAAAGGTGCTGGCATATAGTAGGGACTCCCTAAGATATACATGCTGTTATATATGAGAGGTCAATGGTTCTCAATCACCAAAGAATCTAACAAAACACCCATGGTCAGGGCCCCCTCCAGGTAATTTGGATCCCTTTTCCCTGAAGCACAGTCTGGGCACTGGAACTTTCCTCAATGTTCTTACCATGAGAATTTGAAATATATTATAGATAAAAACCCCACTGACAACATAACTAATATATCCAACACATTCCCAACTTGCTTTATTACCTATTTATCCATCTACTCCTCTTCTTACTTGCAAACAAGGTGGTGGCTCTGGTATCTATTATTGAGATATCGTCTTACTATGTAGCTCAGGGTGGCCTAGAATTCATAATCTTCCTCTTCAGCTTTAAGGACTTGGGCTATAAGCATGTATTCCTTTTTCTTCATTTTTTATTAAAAAAATACTTTTCATTTTACATACCAACCCTAGGTTCCCTTCCTTCCCCTTTTCCTGCTCCCCACTCCCCCCGCCACCCCAACCACTTATGTTCTCAGAGAGTGTAAGGCTTTCCATGGGGAGTCAACAAGGTCTGAGATACCAGCTCAAGGCAGGACCAAGCCCGTTCCCCTGTATCAAGGCTGGGCGAGGTATCCTACATAGGGAATGGGCTCCAAAAAGCCAGTCTGTACACCTAGGATATGTCCTGGTGCAACTACCAGCCCCCACCCTCGCCACAACAGATAACTGTCACCCACATTCAGAGAGTCTAGTTTGGTCCCAGCTCTTAAACGTTTGTTTGTTTGTTTGTTTTGTTCTTTGAAACAGAGTTTCTCTGTATAACAGCCATGGCTGTCCTGGAACTCACTTTGTAGACCAGGCTGGCCTCAAACTCACAGAGATCCGTCTGTCTCTGCCTCCCGAGGGCTAGGATTAAAGGCGTGCGCCATCACCGCCCTAAGCATGTACTCTTATGGCTGGCTCCACGTTATTTTTAAACATTTCAAAGTAAATGGTAGGTATCAGTCTATCTCCCCACATAGATTAGCATGCTTTCATTTCATTAACCAGATAGAGCTCAACATCTGTTTACATATTTGTCTTCTGAGATAAAATTTATTTAACATGTAATGCTCAAAATATTAAGCATTATATTTGCTTATAATAAGCACTATATTATATTTGATGAGTTTAACATTGCATATGCTGATGCAACTAGTCTATCAAACACAGGGCCAAGCTCCCTCAGCTTTTGTAGCCCTATTCCACATAATCAACCACCATTCTGAGCTTTCTCTCACCACAGGGAGCTTCACACAAGTGCACTCACGTGCATGTGAACACGCACAACACATACATGCAAAGGAAATCAAGGTAAATGGCTCATGAGGATGAACACTCAAAGTTGACCTCTAGCCTCTAGATGCATGTGCACACATGGAACAGTAATGCACACACATGTACAGGTACACTCGAAGCATGCACACACATGTACAGGTACACTCTAAGCAGCAGAAGATGAAGGTAGTTACTCAACACCTCTCTGGCTATTTTCACATTCAAGCTTGCTAGAAAAACGTTTTCCTTTTGGAATTTAAGTCTTTCCCTCTTCTGTAGCATGTACCTAGGTCTGAATTTAGGCACCAGGCTGTGAATTGTCAGGAATTGTTGTAATACTAATGGCAACTACTCCTTTTGAAATATCTGACCCAGGAGCTCTGGTAAGCCCTTCCTATGCACCTCTTCCTGTGACCTCTTCCTAGACAAATCAGTGTCACACCAAACCTTCCCGTGCCCACTGCTACAGGTGGAGATGATGGGGGGGGGGGACAACGATGACAGAATCTTGATGAAGATGATGACAGCAGCAGAGGTGGTGGTGGTTGTGGTTTAAGATTCTTGAAACTTCTCTAGGGCCAGAAATTTACTCAGAAATTCTGGAGAGCTGCTTCTCCAACACTGGTGAAGCCCAGAGCCACAGACTGACATAGGAGCTTTGCACTCTGCCTCAGAGTCAGACAACCTCCAGGGTGCAGTCTGCACAACAGAGCCAGCCACAAGATCAGCTAGCTACCGGCCACAAGATCAGCTAGCCACCAGCCACAAGATCAGCTAGCTACCGGCCACAAGATCAGCTAACACTGGCCACAAGATCAGCTCGTCACCGGCCACAAGATTAGCTAGCCACCAGCCACAAGATCAGCTAGCCACTGGCAACAAGATCAGCTAGTCACCGGCCACAAGATCAGCTAGCCACCAGCCACAAGATCAGCTAGCACTGGCCACAAGATCAGCTCATCACCGGCCACAAGATCAGCTAGCCAC
>NC_022014.1:13465396-13474810 GCF_000317375.1 Microtus ochrogaster | reverse complement strand
GGCCACAAGATCAGCTAGCCACCAGCCACAAGATCAGCTAGCTACCAGCCACAAGATCAGCTAGCCACTGGCCACAAGATCAGCTCGTCACTGGCCACAGATCAGCTAGCCACCGGCCAGGCTCTAAGTAATACCCTTGCTTAGTCTCCTCCCTGCTCTGCTCTCTTTAGTTCTTTACAGGCTTCTGCTAAGGGTGATATCCTGTGATATCCTGTGACATCAATCTCTACCATAAACTTTGCCTCTACAGAAACTGACCTAAGATTTCCCCTTTTTGAAATAGAAAAACCATAACCAAAGAATGATAGCAGACTGCTCACAGTACCAAGCTATAACTGGAAGAATCAGAACTTGATCCAAAGTATATGCCCAAATCCAAACCTCTGATAGGACTGACTTCTAATAAGTCATGGTTAAGAACCATACTATAGGGATGGTCACAAGAACTAAACAAGACTTACGTAGAAGAGAGACTTATAGAAAGACATGAAAGAGTCAGAATCTCCCGCACAGGTGTAAGGTCAAGGTTGATGGCAGACTATTGTGACCACTCACTAAGCCCATTCTCTCTTTGCTGGTCACATAGCTACACTGTAGTTCCCGCATTCCGTGACACTATGTGTAGCTAGAAATTTGGGAGAAGGTGATATTTATGAACATTGATTTTTAGGAGCAAATCATTAACCCTTTCTTTGCCCTTCCCTTGGTGTTAGGAGATACTCTCAGGGCTGTTTCCAAAGTGGATCCCAAAGCACCCTACCAGGTCAACACAGCAAACTCACAGTTGTAGAACAGGCTATTTTGAAAATATTTGTCACTATTTGTGTGTGTGTGTGTGTGTGTGTATGTGTGTGTGTGTGGCCCACAAGTCTATGTTCTATGCATATGCAAGTGTCCACACAGGCCAGAAGTAGGAGAGAGTGTCATTGTGAGCTCCCTGATATGAGTGCTGCCAACTAAACGCAGGTTCTCAAGAGGAGCAGACGGTGTTCTACAGCACTGAGCCATCTCTCCAGAACGTAACATCCATAAGGACACAGAGTAGCATCTGTCAGGACCATGTATGTATCAAGGTCGCCCAAGATTCCACATCCATCACCATATTTTTATAATATCATAGCTTTACAAAGATGATGTCTGATGGTTGCTATGGTTACAAACCAGAATACAAGATTCTCTGTTGTTATATATTCTATATTTGTCAACTCACCTACACAGTACAAAATAATTTGTAACTTAAAAGTCCATACTTGAAGTCATGCTATTCATGAGCATATATGCAGAATGGTAAAAACAAATATGGCTCGCCCACCATTCCCATTCCCTCCCAGCCGAGGAGGGGCCCTCTGAGCCTGAGCGTTCTCATACTTTTGGATCTCATACTTTATCTGTGCTCCTTTTCAGGATCTATCTAGTGCCCACAATTTTGCATCTTCTCATTTCTTCTAGCTGCAGTCTAACACGGGCCCTAAGCACAGAGGTAAGATGCTGCTCATAGAGCACTGTACTGTGTCTCACACAAAAGCTACATCCGTGTTTGAATAAGCTTTCTCAGGTATAAAGTATAGTATCAAGGGCAATTAGCTCAAAGTTTCTAAATCAACAATACCTATGCAGTCAGATGCCTTTATACAGATGTGTACACAGAATTAGGCAATACACTGAGCAGTTGAAAAACATGTTTGGGCCAGAATGAGGAGGGGTGTTGTGACATGCTTTCTTCTGGACATGACCATGGCCACAGCACTCATGAGCTGCTGCCTCCATGGCCACCTGCCCAAAGTCTATGCCATGAGCCTGTCTTTCCATCATGGAGGGGAAGAGCTTTAGGAAGACCTGCCCTTCCCTGATGATGTTCATAGCCAATGGCTTCTGAGCAAGGGAGATTCTTCTTTGGTGGTGTAACCGCTGATAAGTTGCTCGTGATCTAGTAAAGAACCCTTCAACACAGTGGGTCACACAAAGATGGCACGAAATAAGGGGACTTGAGGGAAAGTCATGGATTCATAGGGAGAGTAATGGGGGGGTCCGAATATGTTATGTGCATATGTGAAATTGTCAAAGAATAAATCACTTTTAATGTTACTAAATGCTTAAATGAAGTTCACCTTGGATTTCTCCCAGGAAGAGCTCACTAGTTGAGTGTTTGCAGTGACCTTGGAGGACATTTCTACTACACATAAGTATCTCCTGAAGTTCATGGAGATCTGAATAAGCCCTGATTGAATAAAACATAAATTCTCAGCAAGTCCCCCAATCTGCTTATCTAAAAATGATTCTGCTTTACCATTGGCTGTTAGGAAAGAAGAATGAGCAACATTTTGAGACCCTTAAGTTAATGGAAACCTGGGAGCTGTGGCCCTGAGGGATGGCAGAGCCACTACTCAAAGCCACCTCAGTCATGAATTGCCACATGGAGAAGAACTGCCTTGGACTGTCACATAGCAAGAAATAAATGTCCAATGTCTGTGAGACATTCCACACCTCAGTGTGTTTGTGCTGTAGCCTACCCCAGATAGTGTACATAAACTCCTAGCATTGCAAATGGCTGCTCTCGTCATACATGTATAAAACACAAACCAGGTGTGCCTGAGTCTAAGACAATGTGACATTAAGATAACCTGACACATTAACTCAATAATCAGCATCACTTTCACCCGTGTAGAATTGTGGGGGGAAATGAACAAAACATAGGCATCATCCCTGGCTTTCCCTTTTACTGATACAGGAAAGACACACTCAGAGGCAATTGTGGTGTAGAAATTCCTTCCTATTGAAACATACCAATTTGGAGGGAGCCTCATTAGGACAAAATTTACAAGGCTTAGGAAGTAAACAACTTCCAAGTCTCAGGAAGTCCCTAAAACAATGCTCTCCACAGTGTCCTCCTGCTGCAGAAGGTAACCCAGCAGCCTGTTGAGCTGCCTTCAAGTAGTGTAGGCACAGCGGGGGCAGGGTAGGCTTTGTGAGTCATCACCTGGGCAGATGGGCTTTCCAGCGATGGAGTTGCCCTTGAGCCCTTCACGATCCACCGGTAAACCATCATTCATACTCCAGCAAGTGATCACAATAAACTCACTACTTCACCAGGCATTCTTCAGCTGACACCAGTGCCCTATATATGGAACAAGTAGACATTTGCTCATACCTTACCAGCAAAAGTCACAGAACACAAGACAGATAATACATAGATGGTATGCAGGCAAGCAGGCAGGCAAGCAGATGACAGACAGACAGAAAGAGCAAGCAAGACTGAAAAGGAAGATGCCACTTGTATGACTGACTTAGAGAAGCCCTTTAGTGAGGACCACTATGAAGTAAGTGTATTGGCAAATGCTAGTTGGTGAAGCCAGATAAAGCCAGTTGGTAAATCAGAACTGAGTTGATGAGGGGTCTCAAATTCTGAGCTCATTTTAAACTAGAAATAAGCCAAATACTGTCAATAAAATGGATAAATAACGTATAATATTCAGGGAATTATTATTCAGAGATTAAAAAAATAGTGAACCTGTACACACAGCAGCCCTGATGAACCTCAAAGGTGACTCACTATGATACTATGACTCCATATGTGGAGTGTTCCTGAACATGCAAGACTCATCTGTGGCCAGAGAAGTCAGAACAGTGGTGTCCTCTGGGAGGGTGACTGACTGAGCAAGGACATAAGGGAATGTGTGGATTCAGGGAAATCACCTTCAGCTTGATGAAGGAGCTCGTTGCATGGGGAAAAGCATCTGTCAAAATGTATTAATTGCACACTTATGATACGTGTATTTCACTGTATATAAATTACACTGATTCAAACAAATTCTAGGCTGAAGATTTGGCAGTTGATGGCTTCAGAAGGCAATTATATACAAGTTGAGTGGTTTTATCCACAGAGGACTCAGCACTGGGTACTTTATACAAAGCTAATTTTGGCAGCCATTCTTTCAATTTTTCTGAAGAAAAACACCCCCAATCATGCCATTATTAAGCACTCCAAAACAACAGACCAAACAGAAGCCATTCTGTTTAAAGAAGAGGTAAGTAAAGGAAGGGTCTTCAAAGCGCCTGGACTGGGGCCTCCCTTCAACTCTGCAGACCCTGAGAAACATTCAAAAGTTGGGGGTGGGATTCGGAGATTACAGGTTGATAACCACTGAGAAGAAAGCAAGTAGAGCACTGAGTTTAAGTTGCACAGTTGAGGCCAGCACAAACCCAAATTTGGGGTGAATGGTATCCCCTGGAGGTGCGACTGCCTTGGAGTCTTGCTGGTGAACTAAGTAAGTTAAACAAGCTTGGAGAAAATGGCATATGGTAGCTAGCCTTCAACCATAGCGTCCAGCTCGGGGAGGGGAGAAGTGATAGAACCTCCAGAAAGTAGGAACACAGCCTTGTCTAAGGGAGGAAGCCACTACTCAGCTCCAGCCTAGTAAGGCCAAATCTTGGCAGGGGGGATATTGGTTTTTTCTTTTGTTTTGTTTGTTTGTTTATTATTGATGTTGTTTTGTTTGTTTGCTTTTTTCTTTTTAGGTTTTTCAAGAGAAACCAAAACTCTGAATTTTATAATGATGCTTCCCAGTTTTTGCAGGCTGGAAATTCACTCCATTTTAAAAATATACTACAAACCTCAAATGCACTTTCTCTAAGCCACACATTTGCAGCTTGGGGGTTAAAACTATTGCAAATACACCTGCGCTCCCGGCTCTGAATTAAACGAGGAATGGTTACTGATCCTCTGTGCCCTGGATCCATCCAGGGATCTGGGCTCGATGTTCTGAGAGTCAGGGCAATCCACTAGCTCCTTCCTTCAGTTTGGTAGGCATTATGCAACCAGCCTTGCTGAGACTAGCCCAAGTACAGCTCCAAAGCCCTGAGATCAAGGTTGGAGTTTCTGTGCGACTGCCTACTCCTTAGCCATGTGATGCATAGCGGCCACCACTACAAAGCAAAAGGTACATGAAGTCAGCCCATAGCCCCCACCCTGCTCAGCTCTGGCACCATTCACATGGATACATACGATAAAATCGCCCAATTAAAACGCTTGCTAGGTCATCTGAGGCCTGGTTTTCCTGTGTAAATAAGTAAACAGAAATGAAGGCAAGCAGGTTTTGATCTTCTGCCTCTTAGATCTGTCTGATGGCTTTGAGATATCCTATGCAGCTTGGCAACTCTAGTGAGAGAAGGCAGAAGGCAAGCAGAGCTGTCAGAGAGCCTAGAGAGATGGAAAAACCAAGCATATCACTTCTATGTAGTGGATGCCAGATGGATGCTCAAGAGACACTCGGTCTAGAGTTGAGACAACCCCACTTAGGCCAATGCTTCTCTAGTGTGATCCATCACGCCCCCACCATGAAGCACCAAGCTGCTCCTTAGAAATGTAAATTTCTAGTTCTACTAGATGCCTATTAGGTAGGAGACCTTGATGAGAGACTGTAAATGTTCCATCTTCTTATCCACTCAACCCTGAAATATGCAATCTCTTTTAGAGGAGCTACAAATACACACACACACACATACACACACACATACATACACACACATACACACACATACATACACACACATACACACATACACACACATACACACACACACACACATACATACACACACATACACACACATACACACACATACACATACACACACAAACACACACACATACACACACATACACACATACACACACATACATACACACATACACACACACATACACACACACATACACACATACACACATACACACACACACATACACACATACATACAGACACATACACACACATACACACACACACATACACACACACACACACACACACACACACAAGCTGCATTATTTCTGGAACTTCTGAGATGAGGTAACTGGGGTGATGGCTCAGCTGTTAAGTGTGCTTCCTGCTCTTCCTGAGGCCTGAAGTTCAGTTTCCCAGCCATCAGATAACTCACAACTGCCTGTCACTCCAGCTCCAGGGGAAGAGACACCCTCTTCTGGCACCTATATGCACGTGTGAATACACACATATACACATAAACAAAGAAAAGAAATCCAAGATGGAGCTAGGAATATGGGTGCATGTCTGTGATCTCAATCACTTGGAAGGCTGTGGTGAGAAGACCTTGAGTTTGAAGCCAGCCTCGGTGACAGAGAGACCTGGACAACAATGACAACAAGAGCAAAAAGATCCAATATGGAAACAAGAGCTAGGTTATTGTTGCCTTCACTGCTGCGCTGTGCTAATCTATATGCTACGCTATATGCTATGTTATTTTATGCTGTATTATACTATATGCTATGCTATATGCTATACTAAATGATATGCTATGCTATATTATATGCTATGTTATGCTATACTATATGCTATGTTATGTTATACTATATGCTATACTATACGCTATGTTATATTATATATATGCTATGCTATATGATATGTTATGCTATGCTATATTATATGCTATGTTATGCTATACTATATGCTATGTTATGTTATATTATATACATATGTTATGCTATATGATATGTTATGCTATGCTATATTATATGCTATGCTATGCTATACTGTTGCTATGCTCTGCTAACTATACTATACTATTGTATACTGGTGACTGATATGACATCTCTGCCCCTTGGTTTCTCCAGTTATGCAATGGGATAATCACACTCATGCCTCCTAAATTGTGCAAAGGAGTGAAAGCAGCACAGCATTTGGAGAGCTCCATTCTTGCTAGTCCATGGCAGCATTCAGTACACATCCATAGTCTCTAAGTTTTCCATGCCCTTGGGAAACTTCAGGATGCTGTTTATCCTTTGTCAAACAACCTTCTTCTGCAGCTGTAAGAATTATGTCCCCGAGACAGAAGAACTGGGAATCTGGCCTACTTCTTGGCTCTTGCCCTACGACCTTGGGCAACCTTTTCCCTTCTGTGAGACTTAATCTTCATATCTAAACACATGGGTGCTGACAAGGTTATTTCTCCAATCCACTGTCCTACCTCCTTTATGCTATTGTTGAGAATATCTAAGAACCTCCTATACTACCACTTAGTCAAGAATCTTACTCTTATTTCTTTATTCAACAAACATTTTCTGGAATCAGTGTGGTGGCGTGTGCCTGCAGTGACAGCACTCGGGAGACTGAGTGGGAAGACGCTGAGCTTAAGGCCAACTGGACTACATAGCAACTCCAATCTAGCCTGGCCTACACAGTGGTATTCTGTCTCAATTTTTTTTCCTGAATGCCAGCTGTATGTCAAGCATTCTTCCAGACAGAGATGCTGTTATATATTGTTTTTACTTAATGCTTATTTTACTCCCATTCTGAGCAATAATATCCCTGAACTCACACAAAGACTAAGCTAATATCAGGTGGGTTTTCAAATGCATATTAAGATAAATCTCTAAATAATCAAAGAAAAATAGCCCATTGATATCTGCCTGAAATCTCAAGTGCAGTCAGGAATGCTAAGTGGGTAGTTTTAGCCATGGGGTCTTGGGTAGGATTCAAGGCCCAGTGCGATGCTGAAGCAGGCGCAGCTCTTCCTGTGGAGGGAAGGTTGACGTGGTTCATCTTCCCCTCTCCCAGCCCACTCTGCTGCAGAGATGATCAGAGTGACGTTAATTGAGTAATTATTCAGAATTACAAGAACTTTTTCTGTGCCTGCAAGGAGGGCTCTGTCAGTTTGAGAACCTACTCGAACCTCCTGGTTCTCTGTTTTCAGTTCAGAGTCCAAACTTCAGTCACTCCCATTTGCTTTCTTCAATAAAATGACATGTTTGTTTACACCTAGGGGAGGTGTTTTCATCTTCAAAGAATTGTATCAACTTGCAATGACCTTTCTACATCTGATGGGAAGAGATTCCCAAAACCCATAATCATCCTACTAGACAGCTCTTGCTAAACACATTTAGCACGTTGTGCATAACGAGTCGAAAGTGAAGTTCTGAGCTGCCTTTGAAACAGTTTTTCTAAAGGGTTTGAAGGGAAAACTTTCCCACCAATCAATTAAAATTCCCAAAACTTCAGTAGAAAAATAGGTTAAGGACATGAACTGGTAATTCACTGGAGAAGAAATATAAACAATTAATCAGCATATGAAAAGATATTCAACTCCCGAACAATCAAAGAAATGCAAATTAAAACAAGAGAGCTATAAGGCTTTTTTCTTTTGTTTCAAGTAAAGGGTCATAGCACTGAGTGATGAGTAATGTCTGAGCAAGTGAAGCTACTTGTACTTGATAGCCACACCTTATGTCCTGAGTGTGAATCCTGCTGCAAACCGTCCCTCTGATCTCCACACACATGCCATGGTATCTCTCTCTCTCTCTCTCTCTCTCTCTCTCTCTCTCTCTCTATCTATCTATCTCTCTCAAACATGTGCGTGTGCACACACACACGCACACACCAACACCACACACACACACATACGCACACCACACACACACACACACACACACACACACACCAAGAAAGAAAAGGTTATAAGATAGCAAGGCTCTATTTCAACAGAGTGTAGAAAGGACACAATAGCATTGAATAGTGACCTCTCTCCATGTCTACAAAACAACTCAGTACTGTGTCTCAGGATCTTCAAAGGAGATCATAATCACTGAATAAATTCCCTTTCTAGAAATCCACCTGTTGTAGAACACTCTCCTCCAAGGCAAACACAGATCATTCACACCTAATTGCAAGAGACCATTCAGGTCAGCTTTGTGGATGACTGATATTCCCTTACAGAGGGAGCAGGGACAGAGAGTCACCTTGAGTTTCAGATCACTTTCCCAGCCATTTCTATGGAATTCTGTCCTAATTGCACCTGGCCTTGGGTCTCTACTGGGGCAAGAATATCTAGGCTGTGAACCGGTAATTCACTGGAGGAGGGTTCCATCTGCACAGATGTGGGGATGGTACCATTCATGGTGGGGTCAGCCATGTAAGCAGCCCTTCCCCCCTCCTCTATAAGCCCAATAAACTCATCTCACCAGTTCCCCGGTGGAACTTTGGTGAAACTGAAGTCTGGTTCAACACTGGGAGCTAGGAAAGCGAGGTAGATTTTACATGTTTATGCCTCCCCAGAGAAGAAATTTCTCTAATAAGGATGAGGAAACAAAGATTCTTAAAATACCAGCATAAGAAAATCATGGCAGTTGAAACATGTTTGGTTTAAAAATGGAATATGTTCAGCACGATAGTGGTCCACAGATCAGGACACTCAATGGCAGCATTAGAGACATTCTGGGGCTAGACAATTAGCACTTCGTAGGGACTGTCCAGAGTATTTGGGGGATGTGGGGGATGTCCAGCAGCTGTGTGACTGTCCTGAGCACTGCAGAGTGTCCAGCAGCTGTGGGACTGTCCTGAGCACTGGAGGGTGTCCAGCAGCTGTGGGACTGTCCTGAGCACTGGAGGGTGTCCAGCAGCTGTG
>NC_022014.1:13463064-13465286 GCF_000317375.1 Microtus ochrogaster | reverse complement strand
GCCTGAGCACCGGAGGGTGTCCAACAGCTGTGGGACTGTCCTGAGCACTGGAGGGTGTCCAGCAGCTGTGTGACTGTCCTGGCACTGGAGGGTGTTCAGTAGCATCCTCAACCTCTATCTGTAAGACCTGCCTACTCAGTCCCAGTTACCATAACCAAAACAGTCTTTAGACACTGCCACATGCTTTTTGTCTTGGGATAAAACCTGCCTCAAGAGTCACTGATCCAAGATTAAGAACTTCCAAATCACCAAAATCCTCAACCATAGCAAAAGAAACAATCTGTGATTTGTTAACGCAGTAGACAATTATAGATTTGTTGATTATGTTGCTTTTAAGGAATATTTAAACATGTAAACCTAATCATAACAAAGTGATAATTTCATTTTTATTTAAAATTATTTAAATATATATGTATTCTTAGAAAAGTAAATCCCCCAAAAGAAGTCCAACTAATGTCCTCTGCAATTCCCTCAAGAGAGTAGAATAAACGGCAGTTTTCATTTTAAAACATCCAGTGGCTCTGTAAGCTCAGACAAATGATTCTAGTCTAAAGTTCTGACTCCGAACCCGAGTGGTGCTGATGTCTATGACTTTAACCTCCTGGTCACTGGAACTTCTTCTGCAGAACAAAGTAAGTTAGTGGCCATCACCGCACAGTCAAGAGGAGGATGAATGTGCAGGTCGTGAGTGTATAGAGGAAGGCCACTTCTCATTGCTTGCTATGCCTTTTCCAATTAATGTTTTTTTTTTCTTAAAAATACAAACATGCAGGATGACAAGCCAGGAGCCTCTCCCTCGCGTCTGTGGAGACTCTCTGACATGGGGTGATTGCTGAGTTGGGGGTTTGGCACTGAGCAAAACTTGGTTAGTGAGGATAAAGATAGTTGGAAATGCCGGCTGATAAGAGGGGCCAGCCTGTGTGGAAATGTTATTTTGAATGGACAGGTTGGTGAACAAGCTTCAGATCAAGATTATCCATGTGCCAACTGCCATAAACACCTCCCTGCCTCATGGCACACACTTCCGAGACAGAGCCTTTTGAAGAAGCACCATGGCTAACATGGAGATGCTTCTGTGTGTGTGGCCATCTGTTTGCACTGAAGCCTGCATGGCCACGAGTCCAGAGCCACTTGGAGAAGAGCCTACGGTAGCATGGGTGCAGCCACGGGCCTGCAGCGCAGGAACAGGGGCAGCTTCAAAGTCTTGCGGTGTTGTCCTGCAAGTGTGTTTTCCAGCCTGCACCTCTTACCTTGATATGATTAGAGACAGGGAGAACCCTGTGTTCGGGAACAGCCCCTCAAGAGGAATCCTGCCTGCACTGCTTAGTAACTGTTAGAGGCCATGCTGATTATGTCATGGACTAACAGCTTCCTGTCTGAGTCTCCAGGAAGTGGACAATATCCCTACCATATGCAAGGTGTTTCAGACGATTCCTGGAGCTCTGCAATGAATAAATGGCATGAATAATTCATTTGGTAAAAAGTTAATCCAAATACAGATTTAGAGTAAATTATTTAGCCAGCTATGATAGCACACACCTTTAATCTCAGCACTTGGGGGGCAGAGGCAGGTGGGTCTCTGTGAGTTTAAAGCCAAACTGGTCAACAAAGCAAGTTCTAGGACAGGCAGGACTGCTACACAGAGAAACTCTGTCTCAAAAACAAAAACAAAAATATTCATTTTGTTATTTGTGTGTATGTGTCTAGTGTGGTATGTCCATGTGTGCAGGAATACCTCCAAAGCCAGAAGAATGTGTCAGATCCCTCCAGCTGGAGTTACAGGCATCTGTGCACCACCCCAAATGGGTGGTTGGAACTGAGCTCCAGTCCTCTGCAAGAGCAACAAGTACTTTAAGCACTGTGCCATCTCTCTAGCCCCAGGAGCTTGTGCGTGGTATGGATTAACAGATGAGACACAAAGGCCTGAGAACTTTTCAGTCCTATTAAGAATTCTCAGGGAAAGGGAGCACGGGCACCTTTAGCTTTTGCAACAGGCTGTCCTGTGGTCTACTCGTCCCCGCCCTGCCCCCCTCCCCAAGTTCTCCCTTTTGTCTGCGGGTCATTGGGCTACCAGGCGTCCATGTTTAGATGCTGAGGAGTTCCATCTGGACGGGTGAGTGTCTGCTATCCAAGGGCGGATTGTCCCGGAAGAGAGCACAACCCCCCTCCCCCAGCTCCTTCTGCAGGGCTGTCTTTCTTACCCACAACCCAGCCCCCCAGCA
>NC_022014.1:13455906-13457766 GCF_000317375.1 Microtus ochrogaster | reverse complement strand
TATTAAAAAATAAATAAATAAAAAAATAATTAAAAAAAAAGAATTCTCAGGGGCCTCTGGGCTCAACGTGATGCTTTTGGCCATGGAGCTCTCTTCCCTTTAGAAGTTATTGACCTGGTCCAGGGCCTAAGAGATGCTTAGAAGACCAAGATGACTGACCATAGTCCTGGGCCTAAGCTTTAGGGCAGATGTGAAGAGACGGGTACATTCTATTCGAGTATGATGCTGTCCAGTGACAGAGGAGGCAGAGTCTTCATAGCTATGTGTTCAGGCCTGGGGGCAAAAGGACCTAGATTTAACCCCAGACCTCACAAGCCAGGGCAACCTGGGCAGGCTCCTTTGCCTCACTACACCTCAGTCTTTCCATCTATAAACTGGGAATAGTAGTACAGCTTTTTTGTCATAGAGCTGGGGGTACTAAGGAGGAAATCCTTAGGATCCCATGCCTGACACCAGATAGGGTTTAGTAAATGTTGCCTGTTGCCACTATAAAAATCTAGGCAATTGGGAATTAAAGAGAAGGCTCAATTGATAAAGTATTTGCTATCCAAGCATAAGAACCTGAATTCAGTTCTCGGGTTTTTAAAAGAAAATTAAGAACCCTGAGTAGCAGTGTGTGTACGTAATCTCAGTGCTGAGGAAGGAGAGCTTGAAGGATCCCTGAGCCATTGCCAGCCAGTCTACCTTTCAGGCTCAGCGAAAGGTCTGCCTCAAAGCTAACATGGAAAATGTGATGGTTTGAACAAAAAGGTTCCCATAGGCCCATAGAGAACTGCATTATTAGGAGGTGTGGCCTTGTTGGAGTAGGTGTGGCTTTTATGGGGGAAGTGTGTCTCTTTTTCTTCCTGCTGTCTGTGGATCCAGGTGTAGGACTCTTGGCTTCTTTTCTAGTACCATGTCTGCCTGTATGTCACCATGCTTCTGGCCATGATGATACTGGACCAACTCTTTGAACTGCAAGCCAGCCTCAATTAAATGTTTCTTTTACAAGAGCTGCCATGGTCATAGTGTCTCTTCATAGCAACAGATACCCTAAGACAGAGGCAATAGACAAAGACCCCCCGGCATCCACCTCTGGCCTCTACAGACACATGCATGCATTTACACAAGAACACATGCACATGCAGATACTCACACATAACAAAATCTAGGAAATCAGATATATAGACGTTGGGAAGACAACCTAATTCTATGAACTGGATAAGGAATCAAAACCTCCCACAGAGGTTTGTCCAGAATGTGGACTGAGAACTTTAGGCTCCCGACATCACCTCTCCTGGATTCCTTCCAACAAGAGGAACAAGAAAGGAGGGCAAAGAGCAGCTGTGGCAGAGCAGGGGTCTCCAAGCATGATCAGGGTCTTGAACCCCTCAATCTCCTCACAGTAGATGAGAGAAAGGCCACTTCTCTGGGACATCTGTTTGCCCAGGACCTTGGGTCACCCCAGGTACATCTCAAGCTGAAAAGACTCCTGGTGACCTCTAGCAGAACCCAGACCAGAACATCTGGGCAGAAAGAAGTGTTTGTGGATTTTGTAGAATAAGGGGCATACTGTACTATCTAGGAGGAAATCACTAAATCATGCATTGAGACTGGCCAGACCGCTCTCCCAACTCCACATACATAAACCCACATACATAAATACACATATGTTACACTTCTCTATGACCCTTGTGTGGTTATGTACACACACACACACACACACACACACACACACACACACCACACCACACTTCTCTATGGCCCTGTGTGTGGTTATGTACACACATACACACACACACACACACACACACACACACATACATACACACACACCACACCAGACTTCTCTATGGCCCTGTGTGTGGTTATGTACACACA
>NC_022014.1:13444746-13455806 GCF_000317375.1 Microtus ochrogaster | reverse complement strand
ACACCAGACTTCTCTATGGCCCTGTGTGTGGTTATGTACACACACACACATACACACACACACACACACACACACACACACACACCACACTTCTCTACAGCCCTGTGTGTAGTTACTTGAAATAATGATAGGCAAAACACTGAGCAGCCTAAGCAGCGAAGATGCCCACACACCAGAGTCAGACATGACCACAGCTTTAGAGGAGAGTCTGAAATTTAGTTTAAAAATCATAGAAGGTTTAGAGAACACGGGTAGAGGTTCTGGCTAGCAGGACTTCGGGCATCTGGCTATTTTCTGATTATAAGTACTCAATTTTTTCATTAAAGTGTGGGCACACTCCTGCATCCCAGCCATGTTAGATCAGGTTTCCTAGGGAAAAACTGAAATGAGGATTTGAATGTCAGTGGTTTATTAAAAAAAAAAATCTCAAGTCAAGCAGGAGATAGGCAGGAAGCAGATGATGCAGCAGAGAAGAAAGAAAGGCCAGCAAGGCAGGAGACTTTAAACAAGTCCTCAGATGACAGGTTCAGTCTGGTTCAACAAGGGCCCAAAGAGCACGGTAACTAACTGTTGACAAAGTCAAGTTTACATATTTATGCATCTAGTAATCATCAGTCAAAGACTGTCTGGAAGCAGGGTACAAACTTTCAGGTATTTCCAGCTCCCCGCCCCGGTGTGTGTGTGTGTGTGTGTGTGTGTGTGTGTGTGTGTGTGTGTGTGTGTGTTGGTGCACATCTGTGTGAACATGTGTATGTATAAAGAGCAAAGGATCATTCCTTAGGCACCGTTTACTGTTTGTTTATTTTATTCTGGTTTTTGTTGTTGTTGTTTTGAGACAGGATCTTTCACTGCCCTGATACCCATGAAGAAAGCAGGCAAGACTGACTGAGTCCCACCTCTGCCCCCCAGCACAGACCACCATGCCCAGCTTCTTTTTCTTTAACTGGGTTCTGGACATGGGCTGTGGAGCTGGAATTCCGGCCCTTGTGCTTTCAGAGCGAACACTTTCTGGCTGAGCTCCCTTCCACAGATGCACAATAGCTGCCTTCCAGCTCTTTTTTTTTTTTAGTTACAATATTTATATCTACTTTATCTTTTATCATAACTAAGGAAAATGAAATAACTATAAATTTTTCAATTTCATCAAAGACTCCAGAAGGATATGATATTACCTAAGTAAACAGAAAATACATTGTAAGCAACTTCCAAAATGCTAGAATTGACAGAGACATCTCTCTGCCTGGACAGTCACCCTTATTCTGTAACACTGGAGTGTCCATCTTCAGTCTACAGGCCCATATAGTATCCAACAGACTTTTTCATGAAGCAGAAAATTTCAAAGACAGTTTCACTTATATTGGCACTATGTCAGTCACTTTCTTCTGTATCCTGCAGAATGTCTCGCAGACACTTTCATGAAGCAGGAACCCTGCAGGATCATCTCACCTTTAGGCAAGTTCAGCAGTCATTTCTCTGCAGGTCCTGTATGTCCAGTTCATTAAGCAGTCCAGGCAAGACCAGCTTCCTGCCAAAATTGCTAACCAACTCTATAAGAAACCTTTTTGATGCCCATCTTCCTCTTGAAGTAGCTTGATGCTGCCAGGAGCATATATGTCTCATTGTCACAAAAAGTCTTAAGTTTTTAAACATTTTAAATGCCATATTCTTAAGGCCACTGAAAGATTTGAAGAATACCTATCTAACTGAAATATATCTCTATACATCTAGAAAACCTAACTAACATGACTACAAGCTTGACTATTATAGATGAATATCTATTGGCCTAAGTTTCTTAGTTATACATTATATCCAGCTCTTGTCATTCAAGAAAAGCCATTCCCATGGCCTGAGAGTGTGCCACAGAAGCACAACTTGTCCTGGCTATTGGGTGTCAAGGCACAGGGAAACTAGAATTGGAAACCACTAAATGATAAAAATGGTGGTAGGAGGCTTGATAAGAGCCAGCATTGTCTACAACACCAGACAAGAATCAAAATATCACATTGGAGGGGAAACATGGCAGCAATTTGGACTGCAATTCTCTGAGCATAGGCACCACCCAGATGCTCAGCATTTCTCCAAGTAGGTAAATTCATTTTGGGATGCCCTCTGAACCTCAGCCTCATTTCTTTTGATGTCAAAGAGTAATAAAGAATTTAAATGTGCAGAGTGCCTACCGTGTATCGGGGAGCACACATAGGGCATGTCCAACCTCACAGCACCCTTTCATGGTGCTCAGAATCACCCCACTTTATGGGCATGCAGAGGCCCAGCAAGTTTATGAAATCTAAGGAATTCTTCCCAGAGAGAGGCAACTAAGAAATTCCAATAACTCTTGAGCTTCCAGACTGCAGAACTTTCCAGCACTCACCTGCTCTTATGACTGACTATGTGTGTGTGTATGTGTAGGTGCATGTGGGGATGTACACCTGTGTGTGCACATAGTTTACAGGCGATAACCTCAGAGGTCCTTTCTCAGGTGCCATCTACCTTCCTTTTATCTTGAGACACGGTCTCTCACCAGCCTTGAACTGACCCAGTAGCCTAGACTGGGGTGGTCAATGAGCCCCAAAGATCCACCTACCTCAGACCCAAAAGTCCTGGGGTTGCAAGCAGATACCATTATGCCCAGCCCAGCCCACTCGTGCTCTGGAGATTAAACTTAAGCCCTCATGCTTGCAAGGCAGCATTTTACCAACTGAGCTCTTCCTTATCCTGGTCAATTAATTTTTAAGTGACAAACACAAGTGGTATATATATATTGTGGATAATATGTTTTGATGTAGTGTAGAAATAATAGTCTTCTTTGATACAAATATGAACAGAAGACAATCATTAGGTAGAATCACATCCAACTCATCTCATTCCGGAGGCAGTCCAAGAGAAATTAGTCAGAGTAAGAGGACCCAGTCAAGCAAGGGACATTTTCAGGGCAAATCTCAGCCTCAGTTTGGTTCCTTATAGAGCTCTTGAACACACACTGCACTGTAGAGTCTGTTACAAGTAGAGGCATACAACAAGACTGACATATACCCATAGCAGTTAAGTGCCCCAGGGCACTCTGATTGCCCAAGGAAATGAATGCCCTAAGCAGTTTCTTGGGGAGATGCGAACAAAAGTCTCTTCACCCCAGACAGACCACCTACAATGGAACAACAACGACAAAGTCCTCCGAGGTTGAGCTTGGTGAACTATTGGTGAACTCTCTGTGTTACTTACAGAGGCATGGCCACTGCAAGGCAACTGCACCACTGGAAAGCCTCCCTTGCATGGGTCATGACTCACAACAGCTGAATCCTTGGAGCTCTTTGCACAGCTTACATTCGGCTTCACCAAAAACTCTCCTCTCCCCAGCAATTACTTAGTGCTTTTCTGTGAATCTTGTAGGTTTTAGGAACATCCTCAACCTTGAAAGTTTCCTTAGATCTCTAATTTCCATGAGCCTTTCTCATAAAACGTCAGTTCAGAAGAAATGTCTGCACAATTATCACAGGAGAAAAGCCAGAGGCGAAGCCCTAAGAAGCCTGCCAAGGAAATCATAGGCAATCTAGATAATGTGCATAGCCCACCCAGGCACCTGTCACGCCTATCAAAGGGCAGAGCACTTCCTCAAACTCTAGCCTTTAAACCTGGAGAACCAATTTCCCTTCCATCTAGGTGGAAGAAATACGTATCTTTTTCTGATGGTCTAGAGATTATCTCCAGGACCATTTAAAGGAGTTGATTACTTAAATATGGCTTTAATCTAGGGAAAGTATCCAATTTCTCACCTCTAGAGAGAAATATGCACAATCTGGGAACTTGTCTGTGAGACTCCAACTTTATTCACATAGACATCAGGAAATAAGGGGAAATTTGACTTTTCTCCCGACTTCAGAAAATTGAGCTCATATTTTTGGGAAAAGATGAAAGGCAGCTGAAGTTTAACGTAAGGTCCTCTGGAAGAAGCATGATCGAAAACATTATAGGGGATTTGTTTTTAGCACTGCATATTCGGAATACGCCCTTCGTTTATGCTGCACAGCACCTCTGCTCTGTCCTGATGCTAGAGGTGCCAACACAGGGGGAGCCTAAAAAAGATGCAAATTTCTGTGTGGACAGCAGACTGACAAAGAAAACTGGTTGGAAAGCCAGGGAACCCAAGCTGGAAAAGGCAAGATGAATATGAAATGCCAGGTGAGGAACTTGATCTCTAGACTCTATGTTAATTATTGGACACTTAAATAATAATAATAATAACCATCAGCAGCAAGTGGAGCAGGAAACCACAGAGAGGCCATGAACAGGAGTCAATGGCTGTAGCCAATAAGCACGAATCAGCTAAATCATGCACCATTTGGTTATAAGAAAAAAATAAGACAAATAGCCCCGGATCAAGGGGATTCTTATCAGAAGAATCTAGTGTGAAAAACAGAGTTTAAAAGTCAACATCCAGAGAGCTCAGGGCTCAAGCCAGTCTCTGCATTTGGCTCCACATATAGCACATTGTTTACTGAGGGCCCTATTGTGTATCAGAAACCATGCTATATACACAAAAAAAAAATCCTGAAATACAAACCTGTCCATTTTTCAGGTGCAAAAGCCAAAGCTTTGGGAAATTAAGGAAATTTCCAAACTTACACAAGTCACAGAGTTGGGAGTCAATGTGTCATCTAAAGTCCCACCCCTTACACTGTTCACACAGCTGTCTGAATCTCTCTGCTCCCTGACCCCTGCTATCTCTTCAGACAGATAGATATCTGTCTGTCTGTCTGAAGGTCTGAAGGTCTGTGGGCTGGCTTTCTCCCATCTCAGTAGGCTTGTAGAATGGCAAAATAACCTTTCCAAACCTGCTTCTAAATAATACCCTAAAGACAGTACCCCATAGGAAACTTGAGTCCATTATCAATCATTGCATTGAATGGCACCCAGACCACCTGCCAAGAATGTCAGTATCTTTGGATTCAAAGTCACTACTAAATTTCATCTAACAGAGAGAGGGCACATACCATGAGGCCCATGTGGAACAATGCAGACAGCTTTCTGAAGCTGGCTTTCCTTCCACCATGAAGGGGTTAGAATTGAACTCAGGCAGTCAGGCTCGGTTGTAAGCTCCCTTGCCAGCTAAGCCATCTCATCAGTCCTTGGTCCAAAGTCTAAAGAGACAGACTGCCTTTTCTGCCCTTCTTCTGTGAAAATGGGGTAGCTAGAATATAGGGCAGGAACAGTGTGACTGTGAAATGGGTGTGTGGATAGGAAGCGCTAGACCTATATCCTAATATAATCCTGTCTTTGTGCATACCGCACCTTCCTAGGTGCCAGACATTCACCATGCTCAAGAGTTCACGGTACCTAATACACACTCCGGAAAGCCACCATACCCAGTAGGACGAGTGCGGTTAACAAGGCAAGATAACGAAAAACACTCCCAGCTTGCAGAAGGGGGCACCTGGTCTAGCCAGGGAAGTTAAAAGAGACATTCTAAACACAGAGCCATAAGAACCGAGTCTGACAGATAAGCATCCATGTAGAGGAGGCTAGTGCGTGCCTCACTGCAGGACTCTGGGACACTGGCTAAAAACAGAAGATAAAGGCTTCAGAAGAGAGTGCCAGAAAACAAGGCTTAAAAGATAGATCAGAGCCAGGCTATGGGCAGCAGTCTGCTCAGCAGAGGAACATGTGGTTTCTTGAGTGGTAATCCAATCCAACATGCCGCTGCCTAACACAACTTTCATGGTGATGGAAATGTTCTAGTCTGCGCTGTCCAACAAACTAAATACTTTGCATTTGGCTAATGTGACTCAGGAGTTGAATCTTTAATTCTATCTAATTTAATCAATTTCAATTTAAATTGTTACATGGAGTAGTCAGCTGCCAAGCTGGACAGCTGAAACTAACAGTTAAGTTGTCAACCCTAGAAACAGTCGTGATACTGGTCCAACACCAAATGAACTTGTGGTTCTGAGGAAGCCCTCCCATGGTACCCCAGCCGACCTACTCATGGCCGTCTCTGGCCTTTGCAAGCACTCCAGGAGGCATACCACAAGCTTCTGTGCAGCTCGTGAGTAGGTGGAAGCTTGTGAGCAGAGGGGTGATCTGCTTCCTTCTTTGGAGAAAGATATTTACTCAAGCTGCCGTAACAAAGTAACAGTGATAGAGGCTTGCTTCCTCACAATTCCTGAGGCTCAGGAGCCCTGGACGGTGCCACAGGGTGATCAGACTTCACTTCTCTGTTATCTCTCCTCCATGTGCCTGTGGATGAGATAAGGACACTAACCACAGAGTGTAAGAGCCTGCTCATAGAACAGACTTCACTTCCCTTACAGGACTGCCTTAAAGACCCTTTTCTACAAATGAAACCACAGGGTGAGCCAAGGGGATTACGAGTACAATACATGATTTTGAGGAGACAGGGCACAGTTCTACAACAAAAACTCAGCAAGTTGAAGACCAGGACTTCTAATTCTAATTCTGAGCAATATACTGAGCTCTAGCTGCGGTTCTTAGCTCCTCCCACCGTTGCCGGCCTTCATCACAGAACTAGAGAACACAGTGACTAGATGAACGGAATGCAGCAGAAAAGTCTGAAGGATGAATTGGTCAACTAAAAGACGAGATTGAGGAAAAGTTGCAGAAATAACCCATGATTGACTTTGGGGGTCACGGGGCTGTTGGGAGACTTCTGGGGCATCCTGACCATGAAAGAATAAACCAGAAGGCAAGTTGCAGACAGTGTCCCTGCTGCTGGCCTGCCGTCACTCCAAGAGAAACAGTACTAACCTCACAGCCTAACTCTATAGTGATATTTTATTTATATTTTAATTAAAAAAAAAGGCTTGCCTAAAGATCAGAGGGGCAAAGCTAAGCCATTAGAGATCAGATAGCAGTGGCACACACCTTTACTCTCAGGATTTGGGTGACAGAGGCAGATGGATTTCTGTGAGTTCAAGGCTACACTGGGCTACACAAGATCAAAGCTGAAACAAATCCAGGTGGTTGTGGCTCATACCTTTAATCCCAGTACTAGGGAGTCACACTCCTGGGATTAACAGCACTAGAGGGAATGTAAAATGGAAGGAGAGAGAGGTTTAGTCTGCAGTCACCCAGCCCTGGTAGAGGTAAGACTTCTCTAGTGTCTTGACTGCTTTCTTTTTCTGGTTTTCAAGTTGAACCCCAGTATTTGTCTCTGGGTTTTTATTATTCATGCTATACAGCTCAGCTCTCCTGCCAGGGATAACTCAGGCCAGAGAGAGACTCTTGAGTGTCCTGTGCCAATCAGGGTGGGAGCTCTGCCTCCTTGTGTTCATTCCCTCCTACCCTGACGTCACCCTGGGTGATTGACAAGCCAGGGCAGGCCCTCAGCATCTACACTGACCATCACAGAAGTCTGATAATCCAGAATTAGCTCTCAGCCCCCAAGGCAAGCTATTTGAAGAGCACCTTTCCAAGGGAAAACAACACAAGGATGACAGAGTCCAAAAAAAAAAAAAAAGCAAAAACATTAGACCAGATGGGCTTAAAACAAAGGTTTATTATGTTATTAAAGATTTTTAAAGTAATGATTGAACAAAATAAAAAGAAGAAAAAACTTCAAAGAAGCAAGTTTGAGCATTCAGAAATGAAAATGTTGATGGATAGACCAGGATCAGTGGACAACTGCCCTCAGAATACATAAAGCTGAAGAGTGAGCTGATCAACCGGAATGTGAAATTGAGGAATCTTCCAGAAGGAAGCGTGACAAGATAGAGAAAATGAAGATATACAAGATACACAAGAAAGACTATCATAGATTCCCAGAAAAAGAGTAATAATTAGAAGGAATGAGGACCTTAAGTAGACAAAATATTTCTCCATTTTTTAAAGTCCCAAAGACTAGAAAGTAGGAAGAATGCATATCTATAGTAACTGGAGTGAAAGCAAAAAGTTTATCAAAGATAAGAAAGCCCTATACACTTGGAGAAGAAGCATATCAAGCATTTGTTGTTGCTGTTTTCATGGGAAGGAACACTAGAATATTTCATTAGCAATAATGATAATGTTAACAATACATGAGATAATATTTTAGAGAATTTCATTAATATGGCAAAACTATGTCCAATTTAAGCTGTCATTCAAATATGAAACTGTGATAAAATATTTTCAGACATAGACTATCTCAGATATTTGCCATAGAAAATTTTAAATTAAAACACTCTTTGGGAGCTAAGGAGATGCCTCAGTGGGTAAGAGCACTTGCTACACACACAGAGGACCTGAGTTCAAATCTCTTGTCTTCATGTAGGAGGCAGGGTGCCTGCACATCTGCCTGTAGCTTCAGTGCCATGGGGAGTGGAAACAGAAGGATTTCTGGGTTTTCTGGCTGCCAGCCTAACTCCAGATCCAATGAGACACTCTGTCTCGGGCAGAAAGGTTGAGAGTAACACAGCAGGATGCCCAACGTTCTCTTCTAACCCCCACATTAACGCAGGTACATGTGTGAACCACACGTACGAACACACACATTGTGGATAAATTATCTAAATAAAATGAAAGGACACCTGCAAGAAATTATTCTAAGTGTGTAGATTAAGGGAATCAAACACCTTAGTAAAATGTGATGCTATTTTCAAAGATAATAACCAAGGACAAGAAAAAAAGAGAAATCATGCTTATAAAAACACAGGATTTTTGTTGTTGTCTTTAAAACACATTTTCACTATGCTGAGGATCAAACCCAGAACCCTTGTGCATGCTAAACTGTTCATGTTAAGCAAGTCCTCTATTGCTCAGCTCCATCCTAAGCCTGGACACACAGTTTATAGACTCTGCTCAAATTTCCTGAACCAGCAATATCAGCACTGCCTCAGCTTGGAAAGCATGCACCCACAGCATGCTGGGATGAAAAGCATGCACCCACAGCATGCTGGGATGAAAAGCATGCACCCACAGCATGCTGGGATGAAAAGCATGCACCCACAACATGCTGGGATGAAAAGCATGCACCCACAGCATGCTGGTGTGGATGATGTGATCTCATGAGGTACCACAGACAATGTATGCATTGAAAATAAAAAGTTATTGGTCGATACAATGTCAACATAATGGCGTAACGGATGAGGAAGTAGGGAGGGGAGACAGAGAGATGTGGTGCTACACTGAGTTCTTGCCTCACTAGAAGGGAGAAAGGAAATTTCATTTATAAAAAAGAAAGGGAGGATGAAAAGCTAAAAGTGAGACATGTTGAAATAAATTAAGATGGATATCTTACCGTCAAAATAAATGAAGTATAGCAACAGCCATTACAGATGGATTTTAGTAAAAGGGAGAAAAGGACCCAGAATTCCAAAAGATAATGTGCAGCAGGGCACACATTTCAAAGAGCAGAAAACGACCACAATAGAAGCACAGATATTCAGTAATACAATGGAAGCAGTACTGCATCTGAAGGAAGTAGATAAATGATTGTTGATGACGAGCCTTATGCTGAGATGCGTGATATTGTTAATGTTTGGGCTTTTGTCAGGGGTATGCTTACTGAATCATTGCATATGACTTTAAGCATTAAACACAATTAATTAGACAAAAGAAATTCCTACATGGAATAAGAGAGTGAGACATCAGTAATTATAAACCATTCAGTTTTGTGTTCCTGTGATGCAAAATTAACTTAAAAAAAAAATCCAGCTCCTGTAAGGGTGCTTTTAGTACAGCAGGCACTGCAAAATCTTATGGAATAAATAAGGAATTACTTTGGCCACAGTGTGGAAGATTGAACAGAGAGCAGTCAGACAAAGAGTATGTGCCAGGAACCTAGGCACAACTTGATATAAAAGGGAGCCCCTGCAATAGAAAAGAGGAGGGTGGCATCTGGAGATTTAACATAGATGAGATGCATCAAAATTGGACACGAGGTTCCAGCATTCCCCAAACAGGGCAGGAAGCATCCTGTGATTCAAAGAGGCTCTGTCCCCCCACATCTCCTCATGTAAACTTTCCAATATACAGAAAGTATTGAATGCTGAGCATGTACATACTCAGCTCCTTGAGTCTACGGTTAATACTGGGTGTAAACACATATGCCTACCTCCAGTCACCCCTTCAGACAACCCTCAATCTAGTGTGGTTTTACTTCTTGTGTATAAGAAAGAGATTCTATTTTATTGTAATGGGAAGAAAAAATTAAAATAAAATTGCCCACTTCCTTAGATACTTGGATTTTAGAAAAACCAAATGGTCTCCACTGAGCTCAAACTGTAACTGAAAGCCAGAAATTCCTCCAGAGCTACTCATGACATCACCATTTACACTAGACATTAAGAGTTTTATTCTAGAAGCAGATACTGCTCTTGGTGGTTGTTTAAGAGAATTTTACAGAGATGGTAATTCTCCCTGATGATAGCCTTTGGTTTGGGCTTTGGATATCAACGGACAAGTACATAAAATTATTTACCATGATGAGCATAATTAAATTCTGAGGGCTTCAAATAATACACGTGTTAGTTACAATCAAAAATCAACTCTTTAGACTATGTAGCACTTTTCGATGTAAGGTCACACTTAGGAATAATCTCTCAGGAGTGGGGGGGGGGGCAGAAGTCAAGCTTCTTCCGTTCAAATTAAACAGCAAGTGGTCCAAGGAGTTCTATCAAGTCAACAGTGCTAATGAAAATTAATGAGAGTCAGCGATATTATAGTTGAGATAGAAACAACATGGAGCCCTAGCAAGTCAACAGCACCATTTTGGTTAGTGATAGTCAATGATGCTTTGGTCTAGATATAGACCACACACATGAGTTCCAAGTTGTTTTCTGGAGAAGAGCATCACGTCACTGAGTCATCTGCTTGTTTAGGGGCACTGGCATTGCCCCCCCTTCCTTTTCATCTTTTTCACCGCATGGCCCCTCTACAACATCCCTCACCTTATTCACGCACACTAAGCGAAGTGTCAGTTTCCCCAGCTCTTACGTGGTTTCCCAAGTTAATCTGTGTGCTATGCAGCACCAGTGCTCTGTCATGAACTCCAAGCGAAGTGTCAGCTTCCCCAGCTCTTACGTGGTTTCCCGAGTTAATCTGTGTGCTATGCAGCACCAGTGCTTCTGTCA
>NC_022014.1:13427503-13444646 GCF_000317375.1 Microtus ochrogaster | reverse complement strand
TGAACTCCAAGCGAAGTGTCAGCTTCCCCAGCTCTTACGTGGTTTCCCAAGTTAATCTGTGTGCTATGCAGCACCAGTGCTTCTGTCATGAACTCTCTGAGAGCAGGACACTTGCCTTCATTTCTCCATCTTCAAAATCCACTATCATCCA
Source organism: Microtus ochrogaster (assembly GCF_000317375.1). NCBI lineage: Eukaryota > Metazoa > Chordata > Mammalia > Rodentia > Cricetidae > Microtus > Microtus ochrogaster. The sequence continues at coordinate 13,444,495 of NC_022014.1, read as the reverse complement.
TCAGAACCAAAGACCAGTAGAGTCTGCACTATCAGAAATCTTATCAATCTTCAAGAAAGGGGACAATAATGTCCTACCTTGTGCAGTACCTCTGTAGGTAAATGCCCACAAGCTATTGGCCACAGCAAACCATAGGGTTATGCTTAACAACATGAAAGCTGGGGGAAAATGTTCAAAACACTGTCTGCTCACCCTGCCCTGTCTACTCCCGATAATTCCTCCTCCACAGAAACTGTGAAGTCTTGTGTTTATTCTCCAAGCTATTTCCTCCAGAAAGCCTGGCCTGGCCTACCACCAGGCATTCCACAAATCCCAGATACATCTGCCATTTCCACATGTTGTTTTACTTTTTGTGTCTAAGTGACATTCAAGGACGAACCATGCTGAAACCCACATGGTTTCACTTTATTATCACTCTTAATAAAGTTATTTTTCTGTCTTTCACCAAATCAGAGGAATGGGAAGTCATCACCACACTTTAGAAGGCTTTGAATGATTTGGGGAGATCCTAAGAATGGAGACTGGATCTCTGGTCCAAATATCTAACATGACTAAATTGAAGAGGATTTAAACATCTTTCCAAATGCCTTTATTCCATTGAGATAGATGGTAGCTAAGAAAGAATTATCTGTGAAAGGCGTCAGGGAAACGGCTCAGTCAATAGAATGTGTGCCACACATGCTGGCCAGTCAGTCTAGTCAAAGCACCAAGGTCAGGGTTGATTGACAGACTCTGAATCAGAAAAGCAAAATGGGAGATGTTTGAGAAATACACCCAACATTACCTCTGGCCTATCCATACACAGTCAGGCACACACATGTCCATACACACAGCGGATGTTCCACTTGAAGATGATGTCACATACACCTGGTAGTGTCCCCAGTGGACAGAAGGAAATCTGAAGGGCCATCTTCTGCAAAAGTTAATGAGCTTCTTTTGCTAAAGCAATGAGTGGAAATTTGAGCAAAGAAGGCAGCTAGCCAGTGGCTCCAGAATGTTGCCAAGTGAAACTAACTGAGAATCACAGGAAAACTGGGGTTTGTTGGGATTCTCTGTGCTGTCAGATTTAGTGATAAATTCAAGTTGAAATGGAAATTTCTATGGGTTTTATGTCCACTGACAATAACACTGTTCCAATAACTGAAGCTGTCATCCTTCTTTATAACTTGGGCCACTAAGTCTGCCTTCATGTCCTCTCAGGGTGACCAGTGTCTCACCAATACCTGGGTCATTATCCAGCCCCACCCGCTCAAAAGTCGTAGCTCAAACTCTCAGATCCTATCAAGTTTGTCTCAGGCCAGTCCGATCCAGAGGGCCAGGCTTTTGTACACCAACTAATGTTTTTCCCTGCTCATTCCCATTATCGTTATTGACAGACTCGGTAGCTGTTATCTGACTGCTCCATATTTTGCCCTTGATGTTATGATAGCTGTACTTGAACAACTAATACTACTCGCTTGCATTGGAGCAAATTTTAAGGATCAATAAAAAGACTGTACATACTTAACCATGAGCTGTTGAATGTATCTTATATAATTTTGATTCATAACAGAGCCAAATACCTGATCACAAAGGTATCAGCAAATATTATATGGATAGATGGATAGATACAGGCACTTTACATGTTGGCTAACAAGACACAAGTGTTGGAATCTCGGCTGACTTCATAGCAACCCAAAATTTTAATGTACGTATAGAAACAGATTCAGATAGTTATAGATTATATAGACACTGATGAATACAAATATAGATAGATTAGATTATATTTGAGTTAAGCTATAGATTAAAAAGATCAATATAGGTAGTCCTGATTTTGAAATAATTTTTACATGGAACAACCTAAAAATCTGTGTGGAAAACTGTCGTTAATGAAGACTTCACTTAGAACTGGGGACCCCTAGATATGACTTTTGTGTATTTGTGAGCTATAATCTTAATTTTTAAAAAGTACAGGCAGTTTGCAGGAAACCCAGATTACTCTTGTCTGCATGGCTTCCATGCCCACTGGATAACACTTTAGTGCATGAACTAATTAAGGTCGCTCTCACCTGGCCGAGGTGTTGGTAAAGCCTCTGCCTTGTGATGCCAACTTCAAGCATATGCGTATAAGGACTGAAACAAGCCAGCTTTTCACTGTCCTGCCACAGGAACCACAGGGCTCCCCTGGCCCCTGGCCTCTTCAGGTCACGTAGTTCAGCTACTAAGAATGTTGACTGTTGCATCTCCATTGTTTACCACCAACAAATTCCAACGACTTTTTGCAGAAGAGCCTCCACCTAAACAAGCATTTCTCAACCTGTGGGTCGAGACCCCCTTGGGGGTAGAATGACCCTATCATAGGGGTCATGTAAGACCATCGGAAAGCACAGATGTTTGCATTATGATTCCCAACAGTAGCAAACTTACAGTTATGAAGTAGCAATGAAGTAATTCAATGTTGAGGGTCACCACAACATGAGGGACTGTTTTAAAGGGATGCAATGTTGGGAAGGTTGAACATCACTGCCCTAGTGCCTCAACCTTTCCTGAGTTCCCTTCCTGGATTCTAGTTCTGTAGAATGAGAGCAAGGGCACTTTCCTGCCAGAGTACAGAAAGGCATTTGAAGGATACCAACCACCACACTAACATCTCGACAAAGTTAGAGCCTTTCCCAGGGCCAAGGAGCCAGCCCTTAGGATCCTTCCTCCAGAATACACACAACCAAATTTCCAATCCAGCTTTTCATCCCCTGGATCCAAACCAGCAACACCACCCCTACATAAAAGGACCTTCGCAGCAAGATTGAAGTACCAACCTTGCTCAGGAATCAGTCACTCGTAGGTAAAGTGTTTGGAAAACCCAATGTTTTACACAGGCGTAAATGACACAGCCCACAGCTGTCCTCAGCATCTGCAGATTTTCCCGAGTGTATTTTCTCAGCAAGAAGAAAAGAGTGGAAAGTAAACAGATCTCTCCATGGTCAGTTAACTGAGCAGCCTCTGCTGAAACCAAGATCCTTCCCCCTAAGAGGGCACTTGTACAGGAGCTGCTGCTGGGGGCTTAGCCCTGGGCACAAGACAGCACTTCGTGGAAGTCCTGTGACCTCTGGCCTGGACAGTCTTTCTACTCCTTTTTTGAAATGCTCTGTGGGACTTGAAGTGGGGAGGGGTGATCTAGACGTCCCACTTAGGCTGAGCACTCTGCAGACAGGAAGGACCTTTATTAGCTTCTTAGACAGTGGATGTGGGTGGCGGGGGTGGAGCTGCCTCTGCTGCTCCTGCAAATCCATTCTCCTCCAACCCATCGTCCTGAGCTGCTCACAGTCCCTGGATCATTTGCTGTTGCATTCACTGTCCGACTTGATAGCCACGGCTACAAATAGTTGTTCAAGTTTCAACTTAACATTAAGTTAATGTTGAATGAAATAAACAATTCACTTTCTAAGTTGCATTCAACAGGTGTCCACTAACCAACAACCGTATATAATTAGTAGCTGCCACATTAAACAGGTGTAGAGCAGTTTTATCACCATGGAAACTTCTACTGAACACAGCTAACTCAGACGACCAGTCCACTTCTTACTGGACTCTGTAAGATGACCCTCTACATCCCTCCTTCCACATCTTCACCTCATCATCTTCATTATGATTCATACTCACTAATCCTTGTCACCTTGACTTTCAATGCACTTGTAGAACCTGTTGCACATTTTTCCTGCCTCAGAACCTTTGCACCAATGGTTCCCCATGGTTAGAACCCTCTTCCACTCTTTTGATGAATTTCTTCTTAACGTTAAATCATGTCCTAATTCCAAATATGTCTTTTCAGGCTCCTTCCCTGAGCTCTCTGCATTTTCAACACCAGTGCTTACAACTAGTGAAAGTATTCATAATTATTTATTAGTTTATCTTGTTATCCATTTCACATACACACTGGCATGTGCACACTAGCTCACGCGCGGGTGCGCACACACACACAGACATGTCACCAGTGTCTAGAATAGTGTCTGGCATAGGGAAACTCAAGAAACTGCTTTATGGAATAAGTAAGCTAAATGTAATGCAAATTCAGGCCTAGAATCCGTGGGACAACTCTCTAAAGAAACAGCTAATAGAAATAATTCACAGATCCAACTAAATCGAGCTGAACACGGGCCAGAATAGAGAGGGGGAAGTCTGCTTTCTCTCTACTTCTTCTTCCAAGATTTTCTGCACTTTGGCTGCTTTGATTAATTGCTTCAAAGATCCAGACAATGATAATGGCCTTGTGATAATGATGGAAGTAAAAAAAAAAAAAAAATAGGGCACCAAGCATGTCCCCTGGTGCTCAGGCTCCTGGGAAGAGACTATCTACAAGGACAGCACAGTGTGAGTAAGGGGATTCATGAATATTTTAAGCCGCAGCATTCCCAGAGCACAAGAAGGAAGCCTGCCTCCCCAATTATGCATTAAATGAGGCTGCAGTTCCCTCCCAGCCCATCCCCAAGCTTCGGAGGCTGACTCACGCTTCATGGGAAGACCTTTCTTCCATGCAAGTCTGGGAAGTCAGCCAGCAGGCAAGCGGGTTTCTGCCCGCCTCCCAAGCCCGGCAGGACACAGCCTCTGTCTCTCACATAGCCTCTTTCCCTGTCTGTGATCAGACAGAGGCATGGGGGTTTTCTAGACTACCCTATAGAGCCAGGGAGAGGCCAGGCCTACAGCCTCCTCTTCACCTTGACCTTTCGAGGGCAAGCACGAGTGGCAGGCACCGTCTTTGAAGTATCTGCCCCAATATTTTAGACTTATCATCCAGGATGTAAAAATAGGTATTTCTTGGGCCAGGAAGATGGCTTAATGGTTAAAATACTTGCTAAGCAAGCATGAGGTCTGGTGCTCAGATCCTCAGAGCCCACATAAATGCCTAGCGGGTATATTGGCCACCTGTAGAGCAAGCTAGCTAGTCATATTGACCATCTCTGGATCAACTGATGGAGTTCACTTCAGTTAATTAGATGGAAGACTCCTGACAAACACCTCCAGCTTGTAAGCACACAAACACACATGTACACATGTGCATGCAACCTACTCACCAACACATGTGCCTACAGACAAGCAAACATGCATACATACACACACCACATGTACCTGCATGAGACAAACATGCATGCATACACACAGCATACACTGAAACAAAATATGAACATGTCTTAAGAATGGGGGAAGAGAGAATCCTTGGAGCATCCAAGTTTCCTGGCATGACTCCAATGTCCCCTGGCAGATAGAGAATCCCTGAGTGTGCTGCTCTGGAGCCTGTACTTCCCCAGCAATCCATAGCTGCCCCAGAGGAGGAACAAGTCATTTGTCAGCAATTATCCCATGAATGCCATCTGTGTGTCAAGCCTCTCCCTTATTGGCCTGTATTCTTCTAAGTCCATTTTAACACACACACATACACACAGAGGGGAGAGGGTTATTCTTTCTTCTACTATAACTGAATTCTTCAAAACAGGAAGAAAAATAAAGAGTAACCCAGTGAAGCCTGACTATGACTCACTGAACTCAGCAGGTGAAAAACCTAACTGAGTCTAGTGGTGAAGGCCTGTAGTCCTACATACTGAGTGAGGAAGCCAAGGCAGGAGAACGGCATGTTCAAGACTAATCTAGACTAGAGTGAGTTCGAAGCTAACTCTATGAGACCTTGTCCCAAATTTCAAAACAAGTAAAAATAAGACTGGAGATGTAGGCCAGTGGCTGAGCACTTGTCCAGTACACATGAAGGTCTGTGTTCCATTCCCACTGGCTGGAACAAGCTAATAAACAAATCCAGTCACCCAGCCATTTCCTCCTCATCCTTGACTCCAGGGTCCCACTCTCCTCAACTTGGTGCTGCTTGTTCTCACATGCATCTAGCTTACAGCCCCTCCGCAAATTATTGCAGTTTTCAATGTTTTACATTTTACTATGGCTCCCAGAGTTCCTGTTTGCACATCAGAGTTGAATGCAGAATTCTCGCATACTCATTCAGTCTCTTCTAATATACAGCAGACGTGGGGAGCACTGGAGAACAGCGCTTGTTTTGTAAACCACAGTGGCAGATGTCAACAAAGTGCATAATCACTACCCAGCATTTGTGAAAGTCATTTCCAGAGTCCCAGCCACGATCTCACATCTTTCCATTCCGGAGCCTCCACCTGGTAATGACTTACACAGATCTTTCACCACGAACCCATTGCTGCTGGATGTGAATAAGCAAGCAGCAAATACCAGGAGCTGTGGGCCCCCCGCCCATGCACCACCTCTTCTTATAAATAAAGTTTTATTTGAACACAGCCACCCTCACTCAGGAACAAGGCACCACGTTGCTTCTGAGCCCACAACATTCCATCTCAGGCTCTTTGAAACAGTGTCTACAGGTCCCTGTTAAAGGCTTTCACACAACCTGAGATGCACAGCAGGCACGTTTGGTGTCTGCTTCTTTTGCTCCACAGCGTGTTTGTGAGATTCGTATATAATTGTAGCCCATCGTTCTGGTTGATAGATGATACTCCATTTTGTGTTTACAATGCAGTCTATTTACCCATTCAACTATAGATGGATGTTTGGGTTGCTTCCCATGCGGGGCTCTTATGAATAATGCTGCAGACAACATTTTGTTCATGTCTCCTGGGGCAGTCCATCCACTACAATCACAGCAAGGTAATCTATTACATTAGTACATCATAACATAGCTATTTGCTCACCTGATAATAGATGTGGACGCCAGTAATTTCCAAAGGAGTCTACGCTGAAATTACCTGGCAGCTTCAGAATAATGCCTAGGTCACACCCAAGCAATTGTAATTTACTTGATGTGGGTGGGATGTTCATAGCTCTGGGCTTTGGAATTTTAGAAATTCTCCAGTTGGCAAAGACAAGGTGAAAGGGAGAAGGGAGCCTTATGTATCATTGATAGAAATAATAATTAGTGCAGCCACCATGAAAAGCAGTTTGGACATTCCTCAAGAGACTAAAAATAGAACTACTAGCTGTATCTGTCTTGGTTTATACCCAAAGGTGTCAAAGTCAATTATAACTAAGATATTTACCCACCCATGTTTATTAGAGCCAAGTTATTTAATCAGCTACAGGCCCTTCAACAGGTGATGGTTGATTAAAATGGGATATATAATATAACAAAATATTATTCATCCATTAAAAACAAAACCGTGTCATTTATAGGGAAACAGATGAAAACGAAGTCATCTGTTAAGTTGGGTAAGCCAAGGCTCAGAAAGTCAGGTGTCAAGTTTTCTCTCACTCATAGACTCTTTTAAGAGACGAAGACAGAAAGAAAGGGGAGGAAAACTGGTTAAGAATAAGAAGGGACCGGGCAGGGGGAAAGTGTGGGTTACAGGGATTCAGATGCTGGAGGGGCCGGAAGTCACTCAGAATGTAAACTCTGTCTAAGGAGCTGAGTTGATCCCGAGTGCACAGAAGAAAGTCAGACGTGGCAGTGTGCACTTTTAATCCCAGCACTAAGGGGGAGACAGAAGGATCCCTAAAACTTACTGGCCAGCCAACCTAATGAATCCCAAGTCCCAATAAGAGACTCTGCCTCAAATCATAAGACAGAAGAGTCCTTAAGAATGACACCCAAGGTTGACTTCTGAATTCATATGCCTACACTTGCATGTATGTGTGCACCCAAGTACATACCCACAAACACACAGTGAAGATGATGCTGACATTGCTGTCCTGAAGGATAGAGATGTACATCCATATAGATATAGAAATGGATGAATATGTGAATGAATTATCCTAGACTCCTATTTTTTAAATCACCATGACTATTAAGTTTATTAGTTCCCAAGGCTATAACACATAGTCACACATTTTTGAACAACTTTAAAGAAGTCATACCCAGTTGAGTTTTCTGACAATATCCAACTATAAACAGGGCAGAAATTCTAACACTGGCTTCGTGGCAAACTTCGGTGGCTTCTCTGAGATGAAGACAGTGAAGAACGCCCTCACCCCGTCATGTTCTCTGGCTGGCCATCTGTACTTCACAGAAAATCCGAGCAATTCTTTCCATCTCAAACCAGACTGTGTCTGTGAAACATTACCCTTGACCAAGTCACAGCACCAGACTTCAAACATGGCTGTTATATAAACACATCCTCACACCAGATTCCTTCAACCTGAGCTTTCGAGAGAAAACAATTACTTGCTAATACTGCCGTTGCAAACCTTTCCTGGTACTGTGTTTAAATGGCTTGGGAGGTCTCAGGAGCTGAGGCCTGGTGGGCAGATATGAGTCACTGAATTCTTTGTTTCTCAGTAAGTCATGATATGACAAACAGACACATTTCCCTTGGCCACTGCCACACCCTTCTGACACGATGAACTGAGTTATCTCTGAAACCACGAGCCAAAATGACCCTTCCCCCATAGGGTTGTGTCTGTCACAGTGACTCACAGTCACCAAGACCAAAGTCACATCCCTGCTTCTCAGTAGAAGCCCCTGGAGGTCAAGGCAGTCTGCATCTCTGGTCTCTGAAACTCAACTTTTGTTGGAAAAGTTTTGTTTTTGTTTGATCTTTCTTTTCTTTTTTATTTTATATCCCTCTGCCCTGATACTGGGTCCTAAAACAATGTGTTCCACATTCCTCACAGGTCACACAGACCGCACTCCCAACACATGCTCAAAGACAAGTTCTGTGTGGTACGTGTGCTACCCAACCCACAGCTGCCGCTAGCCTGTAACTGCAGTAGAAACAACAGGCACAAAAGTAGGGCCCATGCAGAAACGGGTTTTGTTTGTGTGTGTGGAGGGGTTGCCTCAAGTAGCATACAGAAAAGACTAGAAGGCTGTGGACCAGACATAGCAGCAGGATTAGATGAAAGTGACAAGAACCATGCTCCCTCCAGGCCTCTCTCAGCATCCCTGGGGAGGAAATGTGCTAGACTATAAGAGATTAAAGAGATCAGACCCTGAACAAAGATGCCAGAAGGCCCCCAACCTGGTCAAAGGACCATCAGTCAAGTCCTGCTGGGAGAAATATTTTCTCAAAGGATAACTCAGTATGTGGCTACTGAATCAGCCAGCTAGGAGTACTTCAGCAAAATACAAGTTGGTAGCTTAAACAACAGAAATGTGTTCCTCCCAGTTCTTGCAGTGGTTTGAATAAAAATGGCCCCCATCAAGAATGGCACTATTAGAAGGTGTGTCCTTGTTGGAGCGGGTCTAGCCTTGTTTGAGGAAGTGTGTCACTGTGGAGGTAGATAGTTCATGATGGCGTGCAGGCAGACGCGGTGCGAGAGGAGGACCTGAGAGTTCTTAAATCTTGACCCACAGGCAACAGAAAGTGGCTCTCTGGGTGCGGTTTGAGCATATATTAGACCTCAAAGCCTGCCTCCACAGTGACGCACTTCCTCCAAAAGGACCACACCTGCTCCCACTAAGCCACACCTCCTACTACTAGGCCACACCTCCTACTACTAGGCCACACCTCCTACTACTAGGCCACACCTCCTACTAGTGCTACTCCCTTTGGAGGCCATTTTCTTTCAAACCACCAGAGTTAGTAGCCTCGGAAAACCCAGAGGAGCAGAGGCCATAGACCCGGGGTGGAACCTTACTCTGCCTGACTATTCATGGGGTTCCTTTGAGCCTCAGTTTCCCGTACCTGTCTTATACTGATGTTGCCTTGAAAACTGGGGACAACAGTATGACCTCAGCACACCACTGTCCTCCATCTGGCTAGAGAGAGCCTGCCCTGTGTAGGCAAGACAGGCAGTGTGCCAGGCCTCAGGAAACAAGTCCAGTCCCAGCCAGAGGCCTCCATGCTGGGAGCTTTGCACTAACATCGCCACAGGACAGACCATACTGATCCTATTTTAATTACTCTTCCCAGGCCAAGGCTCTGGCCTCTTGGAGTCCTGTCCTACTCATGCTGGAAGACAGAAGTTGCTGGCCAAGAAAGGCTAGCTTGGGCAAGGGCATGCAGTCACAGCTGACAATGACCCAAGCAGTCAAGTTCAGCTGAAGCCTGCACCTGCGAGACACATGCTGCTCACAGGAGAGCAGCGACTGAAAGTTCTAGAGCTGCTCACTCCTGTGCCTTCGGGGCTGGTCCCAGATGGCTGTCGGGCAGGAGGGGGACTCTGTTCATTGGAATTCTGAAGTCTATGAGGTCTCCACTCACCCCTTCTTCGGCCTCCATCTCTTCACCTACCTGTTCAGCCTTCAGGGTCTGATTGCCAGGACATCCCACAACTCCTCAACCCTATTTTTGGTCATTCTGCTGTCCCCCCACACACATTGCCACATGCCTCTGGACCTTAGACCCTTGCCATCCCTGCCAACACTTACACTGGCTCTTCTCTCAACTAGCCCATCTCTTCCAGCTCACATCCGTCCCCTCTAAGAACCCTTGCTGGCTGCTTGCTGGCTCCCTGTCTCCTAGCATCAAGGCACATAGCAAACGTGCATTGTCTCTTTGCATACCTGATGCACCTGAAGTACCACAGCATCATCTTCCCCACTAGGTCTCTAGCACGGGGGCTGGAACACAGTAACGGCTCAGCTGTGTGAGAAAGCAAGCTAGGATGTGCAGTTTGCCATCCTAAGGAGAAAGGACACACTGTTGTTAGCTGAGGAGGATAGATAGCATGAAACCCAGCTCATCACTCAGGTCCTGCCTGATCTGGCTCTATCCACTTCTCCAGCCCCACCCAGATGTTGCCTCCAGAATGCTTACATTTCAACCTTCTGATCCTTCACTATTCTGCTCCCTCCTCTGTGTCTTACTGGGGCCTGGCACCTTTTCGACTTACAGCCCCATTATGCTGTATGAGAGTAGCAGTGCCTGGCCCTTTAGACATCAGCTCTGAAAAAGCAACTCTGCCTCTTAGTCACTCCTTGGATGCTTTCTACCACAGTGCAGAATAGACACTCAGCAAGTAACATTCCAGTTAATAAAGCCTTTCCCTTTCACAGGGCATCCTCCAAAGGGGAGCTTGAACAGTTCGCCTCGCTTCCCTGTGCCTCCATTGTCTTGCTCACTGAGCGATGTTGACAAATTGTTGTGAGAAACAAATGCTCAGTACTGGGAGTGTGGCTGGCACCCTGCATACAGCAGGCATTAAATAAAGTCAGGTAGCTTCAGCCTCTAACTAGGAGAGCTTCCTACACAACCAAAGACACTGATGACATATTGCTACTAGGGTTACGGTGGCTTCAAGTAGTAAGCTCCACTTGTTCAATATATGGTGAAAACATCAAGGTCACAGCTGCATATGTATCTATATATACATGGACAAGTGCGTGCACACACACACATGCACCATCAGTATCAGACTAAGGAGCATTTAAAATGATCACAGATGGGAACTATTAATGGTAACCATGCTCCCTCTAAGTCATCACTGAACCTTTGCAGGGGGAAGGGGTGCGCATGTGCTAATGGCACACATGAAAGTCAGGGCAGAATGCTGGGTGTCCTGCTCCATAACTCTTTGCCTTATTTCCTTGAGACAGAGATTCTTAATGGACCTGGAGGTAGGCTGGCGGTCTGCAAGCCCCAGAGATACGCTGGCTCTGCTTCTCACAGTGCAGGGAATATAGGCACACACACAGCCGTGCCCAGCTTTTCTGTAGGTGCTGAGGATTTGAACTCAGGCCCTTACCTACCTACTGTCTCAGCAGGACTTGTCACTGAACCTCTGACCACAACAAACACTTTGTAGAAATGTCTGTGGAGCGCAAAGAGGGAAGGAGAAAAAGCACATGCAGGAAAGGGGAGGGGAGAGAGGGAGGAAAGGAATGGAGAACAAGAGGAGAAGACAAGGAGGAAGGGTGGGGAGGACAGGGGAAGGGAGGGGATAGAGGAGAGACGGGGGAACACATGATCTGTAAGCCAATGTCCGCATTAGACCCGGGACACAGAAGAAGAGAACAACAAACAGCAAAAGCACCCTGCTTGCAGTCTGACCAGATGATTCATTTGCATAAGAGAACATAGCTAGAGTTCAAGGCTGAACAAGATCAGGGCCAAATGCCAACGGGCACACCAGGCAAACAGACACACAGGGAACACAAGCTCTGCTCTGACCTATTTATAACAGTTCTTCAAAGATTCCATAAATACGTAGTACAGACTACTATATAATTAGAAGCCGTGATTCTTACTCCTGAGGGGAACCTTCCCATGTGAACACTTAATTTTCAATGTAAATTCACTTTATGTGGCTTTTAATTGTGAAAAGGGCATTTTTTAATTTAAAATAAGCATCATTAGTTTTCTTTTCCAAACCCTGTATTTAGGTGAGCATGGGCATGAAGCATGGGGGTCTGTTCTGCTCAGCTGAGCCGAGCAAGTCAGCAATCCTCCACGCCTCAACTTTCTCTTCTACACAATGGAGCTCAGGGAACTCATGGAAGATGGCTGGCTCTAACAATCGCGCCCTTCTTTTCTGGTGATTATAACACAAACAGAGACCCGGGAGACTAGCACCCACTTATGCCCCGGTTTTCCCAAGTCTGGGGGTAAAAGATTGAGACCGAGGTTCCTTGTGAGATCTCTAGGGAATACACAGTCTGTCCTCCCCAGTCCTTCCCACTGCCACCCCAAAAGCATCTCCTCAGCGAGTAGACTCACTCTACGATTCAATGAGCCACTCTGCTCAGCCCCTCCCTGAGAACTAGCCCTCCCACCAAGCTGCTCTTCCATGGGACCACATTCATTATTAACTGAATAAAAACATTTATAGGATCTTTTTTATAAATGGTCATGGGAATCCAGGGCTAAGCAAACAACCCAAATTAGCTCTTAAAACACAAACCAGCCTGTCCCTCCTACATACAACACTCTCAGGGCTTCCCATTACCACAAATATCAATTTCTTTTATTGCAGCAGGTGAGCTGTGGTCCCCGCTCTTCCTTGCTGACCTTGGCTGGGGTCCCTCTCGCCCTGACCCCTATGCCTGGCCATACTGGCCTGTCTGAAATCATCCAAAGTAAAGCAAATCCTCAAAGTCAACTTGCCAGAGGACAAAAACTACAGGAGGCCCTGTTTATCTTCAAATTCTTCACCTTCCGGAGCATCCAGCCTTTCACCAAGTGTGGGCTGCAGGCAGTGAGATGGCTCCGCAGTAAGGTGCCTGCTGGAGGGCTGCTGATGCATTTGATTCCTGGCTTCCACATGTGTGCTGTGCCATGTGAAAGTCCACACACAAATGCAGACAAAATAAATAATTTAAAATGTAATAAAAATTGAAAAAAAATTAAGTAGGTTGCCCATAAAGACCCTACATCCATATGGGCAGCACTAAGGGACTCGGCAGATTATTAATAATTAATTAGAATTGCGAGGAAAGCGTGTTAGGGGAGTTCTGGGAGAGCTCGAGGAGGTAGATGGGGTGAATATAGTCATGATACACTGTACATGTATGAAATTTTCAAAGAATAAACAAAAATATTATATTTTAAAGTATTTGGAGAAAACTATTTGCACTGAAAATATGTTTTTCTTACTTTTTCCATAAACAATATAACAACTCTTTCTATAGCATTTAGATTATGGTAAATGCTCTAAGTGATCCAGCGATAATTTCAGTTTTCACGAGGACTGTATAAGTTGTACGCAAACACTACACCATCTTTTAGAGGTATCTGTGTTTTTTTAATATAGAAAGGGTATTCTAAAATCAATGTCCCTTGGATACCAAAGGACATTTCTCCTCCCTGTTGATATAAGTTACTGAGATGGTGGGATATTTGTTATGCAGCACTGTTGACATTAACAGCTGACTGATGTAGTATTCTGGTAGTTCCATTTACTAGATACACAATCTTCAGAAAGTCACTTAACCTCTTTGAACCTCGGAATGCTTTACAATTTTTTGAAGATAAATTCATCTCTTCTCCACTAACTTCATGCTGTGACTGTGGGACAACAGATGAAAAAAATTTTAAAAACTGTAAAAAGTGATTGAAAATATAAAATAACATTACCAGCAGGCACTGGTTTGACCTGGCAACAGAGCATGGCTCAGCAGTATAACCCAGGACATCCGCCATGAAGCTCATCATGTCCCCAAATGTCAACAAGCCAGGAATCAAAAGTCATTTTCACTTCTGAGCGCTTACCTGAGGGGAGCCATCATGGGTCCACACAAGTTAGAACTGTGGAAAATGGAAGCAACCTCCATGTCCAGCAATGGAAACCCAGCTAAATCTACAGAATGCATCACATGATAAAATGTGCTATAGCACCACTTCTAACACCCTCTTCTGGAACCAGAACCCACCCACCCCATACACACACATGTGTGTGCACGCATGCACACCCACATACACACACATACATGCATGCACAAATAAAAACAAAATAAATCTTAAAAAAGAAAAAGTCAAAGAAAATCTCAAATTGCACTTGCTCTTTGGACCAAATACCTCTGCTCCCCTCTGCTCCATATAATGTGTGTGCTGAAGCTCTGTGACACTGTGAGCCCAGGCATCTGGCCAGAAACGGTTCTGTTTGGGAAGGAGTAGAACCTCTGGGAAGTCAGGTCTAGCTGTCAGATTTGGGATGTAGGCCTTGAGGGTTATACTCTGGTCTACTTCCCATCTTGTCTGTATTTCCTGATCCACTAAGCTGTTGGCAACCCTTACCCAATTTCCCTCTAGCCTGGAATGACCAACCTCTGCCTCCACCATGATGGACTAAATTCCCTCTGAACTGCAGGTCAAAAAGAGAACTTTCCTCCCTAAGATCACGTGTGTCAGTAGTTGTCATTGAAGCAAGCCCTGACCCTCAGCACAAGAGTGCTTAAAGGTGGTGCTTTGGGGAGAGTTAGGTTTAAATGAGACTGTAACTGTAATAAACATCTGTTATTGTGGGACAATGGTCTGTACCCTGTCAATTGTATTTTAATAAAATGCTGATTGGCCAGTAGCCAGGCAGGAAGTAAAGGCAGGACAACCAGACAGGAAGTAGAAGCGGGTCAATGAGAACAGGAGAATTCTGGGAAGAAGGAAGCAGATTCTGCAGTCATGACCCAGCCACAGAAGAAGTAAGATGTGACTGCCTCACTGAATAAGGTACCAAGACATGTGGCTAGCATAGACAAGAATAATGGTCTAATATAAGTTGTAAGAGTTAATAAGAAGCCTGAGCTAATAGGCCAATCAGTTTATAACTAACATCGACCTCTGTGTGATTTCTTTGGGACTTAACAACTGCGGGGACCGGGCAGGACAGAACCCCTGTTATTCCAGCCCTAGTCTGTGGAATTCCATTACAGCAGTCTGCTGTGAACTGTTATTTATCCCCATGAAATCCGTGTGCTGACTCACTACCCCTCAATGACATGATATTTGGAGGTGGGACTTTGGGGAGGAAATTAGAATTGAGTGAGGTTATAAGGGCAGAAGTCTCATGAATAGAATGAGTGTCCTTAAGTCACCAGCCAGCTTGCTTTCCTCTCTGCTCTCCGCTATTGGAGAAGTTATCAACCTGCAACCTGGAAGAGACCCCTGACCAGATCCCAACTACACAAGCCCCTAGACCTCAGTCCTCCGGCCTCCAGAACCGTGAGCAATAAATACCAGTTGTAGCTAAGCCACCCAGTCTACAGAGGTTTGATCAGCATCTTGAACGGGATGAGATAAAGCCCAAGCACACTGAGAGAATTTCTCAAAAAATGACTGTAACAGAGAACGTTTTTACCAGCTACTTATAGAAGTTTACAGACCACCACTGAAGAAGCATAAATCCTGAAAGAAAAGTTATAGGGAGAGGGGGTGACTCTTGACTTAGCTAAACATGCTCAACGTTTGCTGATCAACGTTGGTTCTCTATGAGTGAAAGGTGACACTAAGTCAAGGAATCAAGTATTCAATAAGCCATGTTTTTGTTATGGCTTGAATGGGAAATTCACTCCCCAAATGCTCACAGGCTGAAGGCTTGGTCCCAGAAAGAGCACCACTACTGAGAGGTGCTTGGGTCCCCAGGGCTCTGAAATCATCAGTTACTTATTAAGCCATCGATAGGTTAATTACAATGTGATGACATTTTTGAAAAGTGATGGAAATTAGGAAGTAAACTCTAGCTGGAAGTAGGTCACATGGGACACTGGTGGAAAGAAGTGCCACGCCCCAGCCCCTTCCTGTTTCTTCTCTTTACATTCCTGCAATCATGTGAGCAGTTCTGCTCTGTCATACCCTCCAATTCATGATGCTCAGCCTCAATTCAGACCCAGAAGTACAGAGTCAGCCAGATGTGGACTGACCACCCTGACATCACCAGACCGGAAGTACAGAGTCAGCCAGATGTGTACTGACCACCCTGACATCACCAGACCAAGAAGTATAGAGTCAGCCAGATGTGGACTGACTACCCTGACATCACCAGAACCAAAAGTACAGAGTTAGCCAGATGTGGACTGACCACCCTAACATCACCAGACCCAGAAGTACAGAGTCAGCCAGATGTGGACTGGCCACCCTGACATCACCAAAACAAAGCTTTCCTGCATTGCCATTTCTTTCCAACTTTTGCCATAACAAAATGTCCAGCTAACACAGACCTTAGGCCTGCAGTTGAGTTGGGGCATTCTAAGCCAGACCCATTTGAACACTATGAACTGGATGCCCGAGGGTCTCAGCTGCTGTGGGGAGGTCCTTGGAGCTCTGCCTCACCGCATTCTCACGACATTAACAAGAAAAGATCTGTAAAGGATCCATGAGGGCCAGGGCGAGGAGGCCCTCTGAAAGCTGCTCCCCAGTATTGATTCCGAGCGTCCTCAGAGGATGTATCCTCCAGAAGTTCTTTGCCTGTTTTTTCTGAGAGGAACACCCCACATAAACCTTTACAGTATTTCTCATTTTATTCACAGCCCCTACCACTCCTGACCATGCATACTTTATTGACTGATCTGCCATTCCTCTCCTCCATTACTGTGTAAGTCAGGCACTGTCCTGGCTCACGTGTCCATCAGTGTGTAAGTCAGGCACTGTCCTGGCTCACGTGTCCATCAGTGTGTAAGTC
>NC_022014.1:13400334-13427403 GCF_000317375.1 Microtus ochrogaster | reverse complement strand
CACTGTCCTGGCTCACGTGTCCATCAGTGTGTAAGTCGGGTACTGTGCCGGCTCACGTGTCCATCAGTGTGTAAGTCAGGCACTGTCCTGGCTCATGTGTCCATCACTGTGTAAGTCAGGCACTATCCTGGCTCATGTGTCCATCAGTGTGTAAGTCAGGCACTGTGCTGGCTCACGTGTCCATCACTGTGTAAGTCGGGCACTGTGCCGGCTCACATGTCTGTCAGTGTGTAAATTGGGCACTGTGGGTGACCCATGAAGGCTCAGCACATGGTAAGAGTTCAGCCCACATTTGTGAGAGGCAAGAAGGAAGGAAATGTCAATTCTAACTCAATGGAACCAACAGACTTTGACAGGGGGCAGTAACGATGGATGTGACCGTCCTAAAATACTATGAGTAACAGTTAGGGAAGACTCAACCATGCGCTGATGCAAGGCCCTCTAGAAGATTCTCTGCATCTACAAGGAGAAATGGGGCCACAGGGTAGCCAGAGGAAATACTCAGGCCCAGTGGGGAGATTTGAGTCCATCCTAAACAGGCCACAGAGAGTTCTCTAGACACTATAAAATCATTTCAATAAAGCAATTCCACCTTGAAAAACATGAGCTACGGAGCTTCAGTTTCTCCAGAATTTTGTATTAATTATTTCCTGGCCTAAGGCATTCTATGTTAATTGCTCTCAATTGAAAAACTCCATGTTTATGTTTGTGTTAGCAAAAGGCTGTGGGGATATGTCATTTTTAAAAATCATTTAAGTCCTCAAGACAGCGCCTCCATCTTCCAGAGCAGACCAAGCTCACAGACCTCCAGCAACCAAGCAGCCTCTTCAGAGGACATATTGACATACATATGTTCCTCCCCTCCAGTTCTGAGAATGGAGTAAATGTTTGGTTTTGTTTTCCTTCCTTCTGTGTATTTCCCCATCTTTAGCCTCTATTGCAAGAGAATTTTATAGTCCAAGCTACCAGAAGTAAAGTTTCCTCCTCTGGGTGTGAACCGGAGTCTCTAGGGGTCAATGCAAAGGCGAGAGCTGCAGCGATGGACCAGTCTGTAGTGCTAGCCATAAGCACAAGGCCTTGAGCTCAGCTCCTAGCAATTGTAAACAGCTGAGCTGAGTAGGCGCACTTAGAATCTCAGCGCTGGGGGGGTTGGCACAGGGAGATGGCGACTAGGAACTCATTGACTAGTCAGTCTTGACCAATAGGCAAGTGAGGAGTCCCCAAAGAGCTATTGATACTAGAATCTTCCACCAGACTAGTTCACAGGACCGGCAACATGACTCCAGGAACCCATCTCAAGACTGGCTGCTCAGAACCCAATAATTTATTTTCTAGAGCAAGGTCACCACACCACCACAGGGGCCAGATCCAGTAACTTCATAAATAAAGTTTTCTTGGAACGCCACCTTACCATTTTGCTTATGCTTGATCTGTGTCTGAATCTTCTGCACGACTGTAGGGCTGAAGAACTACAGAGACCAAAGGACTTGCCAAGTCCGCAGAAGCTGCTCTCTCGCCCTCTGATATGTGCTTTCATGAAGAGCTTGTGACTTGACGCTTCTGTTCTAGAGTGATATTGTCCAACAAAAATATGAGAGGCATGAAGCAAATTTCCCAAGCAACCACATACAGAACAAAAGGAAACAAGTCAATTTTAAGAAACTGCTTTATTTAAACCGGTATAATCAATGTATTATTGTGACAACACATAATCCAGTTACATTTACAAAAATTAATGAAGTTTGGCTGGGAAGGTGGCTCGACTGGAAAGGTGGCTGACTGAGAAGGTGGCTCGCTTGGAAGGTACCTCAGCCATTAACATGCTTGCCTTACAAGTGTGAAAACCTGAGTTCCATCCCCAGAACCCATGTGGAAAAAGTCAGAAGAGCCCATAGGCATAAAGGCAAGCCCTACCTGGATGGGTTCCTGGAGCTAGAAGGATGATGTGGAAGGAGGGCATACAGACAGAAAACCCCCAGCAAGGGAGTGATGAATAGCCATCGTGGTCCTGCTGCTGCAGGCAGTGCTTAGCATCCCTTCATTCTGCACATCTGTTGCCTGGATGTTGATCAACGTCATCCATAACTTAGCAATACAGTGAAATGTTCACTCCCAGCAACCCTGACCAAAGGAAGCTCAGCTTTAGACACACTGGGAACAGAGAGACTCCTGCTCCTACCAACATTTTCCTCAGCATCTCTTCTGTTCTACTCCACACACAAGGCACCTTATGCACCTAGTACAATGCTGCTGGCTTCCTCAGCAGACTACTGCCTGAGCGTCACTTATACCATGTAGTTCATCTCTTTGAAATCAAATACTGAAAGACAGGTTGGGAAAACTTTTTCTTAGACTGCATAATGCTTTATTAACTTTAATTTTTAATTGTTTTTATTGATCTATATATTTTTCTTCACTCCCCTTTCTTCCTTCCCCTCCCCTTCTACCTTCTACCATGATCCCCAAACTCCCAATTTACTCAGATCTTATATTTTTCTACTTCCCATGTATTTAGATCCACGCATATCTCTCTTAGAGTCCTCATTGTTGTCTAGGTTCTCTGGGATTATGATTTGTGGGTTGGTTTTCTTTGCTTTATGTGTAAAAGCCACTTAAAGGGAGTACATATTATATTTGTCTTTTTGAGTGTGGGTTACCTCATTAAATATGATGCTTTCTAGATCCATCCATTTGCCAGCAAATTTCAAGATGCCATTATTTCTTTCTGTTGTATAGTATTCCGCTGTGTAAACGCACCACATTTTCTATATCCATTCTTCAGTTGAGGGGCATTTAGATTGTTTCCAGGTTCTGGCTATGACAAACAATGCTGTTATGAACATAGTTGAGCACATGCCCTTGTGGTATGATTGAGCATCCTTTGGGTATATACCCAAAAGTGGTTTTTCCAGGTCTTGAGGTAGGTTGTTTCCTAATTTTGTGAGAAATTGCCATACTGATTTCCAAAGCATCTGTACCAATTTTTATTCTCACCAGCAATGCAAAAGTGTTCCCTTTACCACACATCCTCTCCAGCATAAGATGTCATCAGTGTTTATGATCTTGGCCATTCTTACAGGTGTAAGATGGAATTTCAGAGTTGTTTTGATTTGCATTTCTCTGATGACTAAGGATGTTGAGCATTTCTTTAAGTGTCTTTCAGCCATTTTACATTCATTTGTTGAGAGTTCTCTATTAAGGTCTGTACCACATTTTTTATTGGATTATTTGTTCTTTTGATGAACAATTTCTTGAGTTCTTTGTATATTTTGGAGATCAGTCCTCTGTCTGATGTGGGGTTGGTGAAGATCTTTTCCCATTTTGTCTTGTTGACTGTGTCCTTTGCTTCACAGAAGCTTCTCAGTTTCAGGCAGTCCCATTTTATAACTGTTTCTCTCAAGAGTCTGTGTTACTGGAGTTATATTTATGAAGTGGTACTAATGCCTTCAAGTGTACTTCCCACTTTCTCTTCTATGAGGTTCATTGTGGTTGGATTCATGCTGAGGTCTTTGATCCATTTGGACTTGAGTTTTTGTACATGGCAAAAGATATGGATCTATTTTCATTCTTCATGTTGATATCCAGTTATGCCAGCACCATTGTTTGAATATGCTTTCTTTCTTGCATTTTATATTTTTTCTTTCCTTATCAAAAATCAGGTGTTCATAGGTGTGTGGATTGGTGTCAGATCTTAGATTAGGTTCAATTGTTCTTCCTGTCTGTTTTTATGCTAATACCAGGCTGGTTTCAGTACTGTAGCTCTGCAGTAGAGTTTAAAGCCAGGGATTGTGATGCCTCCAGAAGTTCGTTTATCATACAGGATTGTTTTGGCTATCCTGGGTTTTGTTTCCTTTTCCATAGGAAGTCGAATATTGTTCTTTTGAGGTCTCTGAAGAATTTTGCCGGGATCTTAGTGGGAATTGCATTGAATCTGTAGATTGCTTTTGGTAAGATTGCCAATTTTACTATGTTAATTATACCTACCCAAGAGGATAGGAAATATTTTCACTTTCTGGTGTCTTCTTCTATTTCTTTTTTCAAAGATTTAAAGTTCTTGTCATACAGATCTTCCACTTGTTTGGTTAGAGATACTCAGAGATATTTAATGCTATTAGTGGCTATTGTGAAGGGTGATGTTTCTCGATTTCTTTCTCAGCCTGTTTATCATTTGCATAAAGAAGGGCTATGGACATTTTAAAGTTAGTCTTGTATCCTGCTACATTACTGAAACTGTTTATGAATTGTAGAAATTCCTTGGTAGAATTTTTGGGGTCGCTTATATAAACTATCATATCATCAGCAAATAGTGAGAGTCTGACTTCTTTTCTGATTTGTATCCCCTTGATCTCTTTCATTGTCTTATTGCTCTAGCTAGGACCTCAGGAACTATATTGAATAGATATGGAGAACGTGGACAGCCTTGTCTTCGTCCTGATTTCAGTGGGATTGTTTGAGTTTCTCTCCATTTAGTTTGATGTTGACTGTTGGCTTTTTCTATATTGTCTTTATTATATTTAGGTATAGTCCTTGTATCCCTGCTCTCTTCAAGACCTTTATCATGAAGGGATGCTGTATTTTGTTAAAGGCTTTTTGAGGCATCTAATAAGAGATAATGTGGAATTATTTTTCCAGTTTGTTTATATAGTGGAGTACATTGACAAATTTTCATATGTTCAACCATCCCTGAATCTCTGAGATGAAGCCTACTTGGCCATGGTGGATGATTTTTAGGATGTGTTCTTGGATTCGATTTGCCAGGATTTCATTGAATATTTATTGAGTGTGGCTTGGATATCAGGGTAACTGTAGCCTCATAAAAAGAGTTTGGCAATGTTCCTTCTGTTTCTACTGTGTCGAACAATTTGAAGACTATTGGTATTAGTTCTTCTTTGACAATCATGTAGAACTCTGCACTGAAACCACCTGACCCTGGGCCTTTTTTTTTTAAACTGGGAGACTTTTGATGACTGTTTCTATTTTTTTTATAGCAGTTATAGGTTTATTTAATTTGTCTATCGGGCTTTGATTTAGTTTTGGTAAGTGATATTTATCCAGAAAATTATCCATTTCCTTTTAATCTTCCAATTTTGTGGAATACAGATTTTCAAAGAATGACCTCGTGATTCTCTGGATTTCCTCTGTGTCTCTTGTTATGTTCCCCTTTTCATTTCTGATTTTGTTAATTTGGATATTCTCTCTTTGCCTTTTGATTATTTTGCATAAAGCTCTATCCATTTTGTTGATTTTCTTGAAGAACCAACTCTGTGTCATTGATTCCTTGTATTGTTTTCTTTGTTTCTATTTGTTTATTTCAGCTCTCAATTTGATTATTTCCTCCCATCTAGTCCTCCTGGGTGAGTTAGCTTCTTTTTGTTCTAAAGTTTTCAGGTGTTCTGTTAATTCACAAGTGTGGGATTTTTCCAGCTTCTTTATATAGGCATTTAGTACTATGAATTTTCTTCTTAACACTAATTTGATTGTGTCCCATAAATTTGGGTATGTTGTGTGGTCATTTTCATTGATTTTAGGAAGTCTTTAATTTCTTCTGTTATTTCTTCCTTTACCCAATTGGTGGTTCAGGTGAGCATTGTTTCATTTCCATATGTTTGTAAACTTTCTGGAATTAGTGTTGCTGTTGAATTCTAATTTTAAGCCATGGTGATTAAATGGATACATGGAGTTATTCCAATTTTTTAATCTGTTGATGTTTGCTTTGCCACCTAGTATGTGGTCAGTTTTTGAGAAGATTCCATGAGGTGCTAAGAATAAGTTATATTCTTTTATGTTTGAATGGAATGTTTTATAGATACCTGTTAAGTACATTTGAGTCATAACATCTGTTAGTTCCCTTATTTCTCTGCTAAGTTTCTGTCTGACAGATCTGTCCAGTAGTGAGAGTGTGGTGTTGAAGTCTCCCACTATTAGTGTGTGGGGTTAATGTGTGATTTAAGCTTTAGAAGTGTTTCTTTTACATATGAGGGTGTCCTTGTATTTGGGGCATAGATGTTCAGTACTGAGATTTCCTCTTGATGGATTTTTCCTGTGACTAATATGAAATGTCCTTCTTTGTTTCTTTTGTTTGATTTCAGTTTGAAATCTATTTTGTTGGATAGTAGGATAGCTATACCAGCTTATTTCTTACATCCATTTGACTGGAAAATTTTTTCTCAACCCTTTACTCTGAGGTTGTGGTGTGTTTCTTATATTGAGCAGAAGGATGGATTCTGTTTTTGTATGCATTCTGTTAGCCTGTGTCTTTTTATAGTTGAGTTGAGTCCATTTATATTAAGGGATATTAATGATCAGTGAATCCTAGTTACTGTTATTTTAGTTTTCATTGTTGGCAATGTTATTGTGTGTGTGTGTGTGTGTGTGTGTGTGTGTGTGTGTGTGTGTGTGTGGTTTTTTTCTTCTCTTTGGGATTTGCTGCTGTGAGGCCATCTATTGTCTATGTTTTTGTGCATGTAGCTAACTTCTTTGGTTGGAGTTTTCCTTCTAGTACTTTGCATAGGACTGGATTTATGGCTAGGTATCGGTTAAATCTGGTTCTGTCATGGAATATCTTGTTTTGCCTGTCTATTGTGATTCAAAGTTTTGCTGGGTATAGTAGTCTGGGCTGGCATCTGTGGTCTCTTAGTGTCTGCAAAACACTTGATCAAGACCTTCTGGCTTTCATTGTTTCCATTGAGACATCAGGTGTGATTTTTATAGGTCTGCCTTTATATGTTACTTGACCTTTTTCCTTTGCAGCTCTTAATATTCTTTCTTTATTCTGTAGACCAGGCTGGTCTCAAACTCACAGAGATCCGCCTGCCTCTGCCTCCCAAGTGCTGGGATTAAAGGCGTGCGCCACCACCGCCCAGTTTAGATTTAATGTTTTATTTGACTGACGAGTCTATTTCCTCTATTATATCTGCAGGACTTGAGATTCTCTCTTCTATCTCTTGTATTCTGCTCGTTATGCTTGCATTTGTGGTTCCTAATCATTTTTTCATATTTTCTGTTTCCAGAATTCCCTTGGTTTGTGTTTTCTTTATTGTCTCTATTTCAGTTTTCAAATCTTGTATTGTTTCTTTCATCTGATTGCCTTTTCTTTGTTTTCTTTAAGGATTTGTTGATTTCTTTCAATATTCTGTTTATTTTTTCCTCCATTTCTTTAAGGGAATTTTTAATTTCCTCTTTAAGGACCTCAAACATTCTCCTAAAGTTATTTTTTAGGTTATTTTCTTCTGCTTCATATATATTGGGGTGTTCAAGTCTTGCTGTTGTAGGGTCACTAGTTTTTGTTGGTGCCGTGTTGCTCTTTGTGGTGTTGTGTTCTTACCTTGCCTACCCATCTTTTCCTCTGATTAGTGTAGTTGGAGCTGTATTTCTGGTGTTAAATTTTTCAGATGCCTGTGGATCCAAGGCCCAGATGGTTGCCCTTCATGGTGCAGTTGGGGCCACAGTTCCAGTCACCACTGAAGTCACTTGGTGTTCCCGGTGGTTGCTGTGCGCTTCTGGGGGATCACACTGCAATCCTGGAGGTCATTCAGGCCTGCTCCCATTGAGGTCACTTGCTTTGGCCTGATCCCACTGAGGTTGCTGTCTCAGGCGTGGTACCACAGAGGTGGCTGGCTTGGACCTGTTCCCACAGATGTCCCTGGATTGGGCCTGCTCCTGCAGAGGTCCCTGATTTGGGCACAGTCCCACAGAGGTCTCTGGCTCCAGCCTGCTCCCTGAAAGGTCATTCCCTTGTACCTGCTCCTGTGGAGGTCACTTGCTCAGGCCTCCTCAGGCTGAGGTCACTGGCTAGGGCCTATTCTGGCAGAGATTGCTAACTTTACATTTTCTAAATGCTTCTGAGAAAGGAATGACAGCTGGGCCTCAGCTCAAAATGGCGATCCTACCTCCAGGAATCTCAATGAGACTCGTAGGTTGGGGAATCTTCAGGTGTTGAGAGGATGCGCTGGAAGCAAAACAATCATGTAAATCATGTATTTCTCTTCTCAGCACTATATTTTTTTGTCCTGGAAGCCTGTAAGATACACAAACCTTTTCTAAACCTAACCAAGCCCTGAAAGAATTAAGATCTCATGATGAAGCAAGGCAGATGAAGTTAAGAGCCACATCCTCTCCTATCCCAGAAGCCACCAGCATCGGGCCACTTGTCTGGTGTCTACTTTTCTACATCGTCTATATCTACCACCTTCAGGTTATGCTTTCTGTGTGTTACCCTTAAAGGAAAGATAGTGTTGTCATCATGAGTGATTTTTTGTTTTGTTTTCTTTTTTGTTTTGTTTGTTTGTCGAAACAGGGTTTCTCTGTGTAACAGGCCTAGTTGTCCTGGAACTAGCTCTTGTAGACCAAGCTGGCCTTGAGCTCACAAAGATCTGCCTGTCTCTGCCTCCCAAGTGCTGGAATTAAAGGCGTGTGCTATCACCGCCCAGATGTGTGTGTGTGTGTGTGTGTGTGTGTGTGTGTGTGTGTTTTATGGTGTGGTAGTGCATGTTGGTAATCCTAGTGTTAAGGAAAAAGAGACAGAAGCTTCCCGAGTCACTGGCCACACAGTCCAGCTTAACTGGCAAGTTACAGATCAGTGGAAGATCCTTTCTCAAACAAAGTAGACACTACATGAAATGTGGAACCTGAGGCTGTCTAGTGACTTCCACAATCGGATACATACATGTATATCCACACATACATAAACACACACAAACACATTAAGAAAATAATGATATTAACGACCTTTTCATACTAAGCCTTTACAATCTGGTATGTATTTTACATTGATGGCACATTTGCCCTCAAACTTCATTGCTACAGTGACTTTGGGCTGCCATATTGGAAAGGGCCACTCTTGAGTCATCCATGAATAAAGAAAAGGTGTCTCATCCCATACAAAGGCTTCACGTCCCTGTCTTCATCAGGAATCCACAATCCATGACCACTGGTATACATTCATGGCGGCAGCATGGGGCTAATTGGTGCAGTTCACTTCCCAGCTCTTCCCATGGGTCAGGCTGAGGTTGGGCTCCGGTAAAGACCCTTCCTCTTTGTCCCCTGCCTGCTCTCTGACCACCACCCTTCCCTTCCAGAGCTCTCCCAAGGAAGTCCTCGCACAAGAACTCCATTTCAGGCTCTGCTTCTAGGGAAGTTGTCTGAGTTTGGGGAAATCAGAGAATAAATATTTGTTGAGTACTTAGCTATGCTAAGTCAGACACTAGTAGCTATTGTCTTTCTTCACAGTTATAAGGTGGGAAATACTATCCACATTTTAACTATAAAGAAACAATAACAGTGAGGCATAGTGGTGCATATTCATGGCCCCAGAACTCCTGAGAAAGAGAATTTGAAGATTAAAACTTGCTGATTAAAAACCACCTATGAGTGAGTACATGTGATAATTGTCTTTCTGTGTCTTGGTTACCTTACTCAAAATGAAGCATAAAGCAAAGAAAACCAGCCTACAAACTACAAATCCAGAGAACGTAGACAACAATGTGAACCCTAAAAGAAACATACATAGATCTAATCTACATGGGAAGTAGAAAAAGACAAGATCTCCTGAGTAAATTGGGAGCATGGGGACCTTGGGAGAGGGTTGAAGGGTTAAATGGGGGAGGGGAGAGGCAGCAAAGGGAGCAGAGAAAAATGTAGAGCTCAATAAAAATAAAAAAAAACTTGCTGAGGCTACATAGTGAGATTCTATATCCCAGTTACAAAATAATAATAATTATAATAATGTAAAAAATGAGAAGAAAGAGAGGTGTTGAGGGGAGATATATGGGAGAGAGAAGAGAGGGGAGAGCAAAGGAGAAGATGGAGGGAGAGTAGAGAAAAGGGAAATGGAGGGGAAGGAAGGAAATAGGAAGCAGGAAGGAAGGAAAGTAGGGAGAGAGGAGAGAGGGAGGGGAAGAAGGAGGGAGGGGAGGAAAGGGGAGGAGAGCATATACAGCCATATAATAACATGCTATAGAGTTATTTAGTAATATCTGCATAACAATGAATAATAATAATGAAATTATATATAATATATTATATATATGAATATATAACATAACAAATATAATAATAATAATGGAATGCTTGAGGTATAAGACCCATCTGGAAAATAAGACAAAAGTAATCATGTGAATATGTGATTTTTTTCCAAATATGGCCAGGAAATTAATACTAAAAGGATTTTAGGTATGATCTAAATGATTTTGTCTCTCTAAAATTTCTATTTTAAAATCCTAACCCTCAAAGTGATGACATTAGAAGGTGGAGCCTTTGGGAAGTTTCTAGATTGCGAGGGCAGAACCTCACAAGTGTCACTCAGGGTCTTATAAAGCAGGCCTGAGGGAGCCCGCTTGTCCCTTCCACAGTAGCAGGATGAGGAGGAGGTGCCATTTTTTTGCCTGCAATCTCATGGTATTCCATACTGGCCTGAAACCCACAGTCCTCTGCTTCTGCCTCTTGAGTGCTGGGATCACAGACACCTACTGCCATGTCTAACTCAATAAGGCACTATGTCTGAGAGAGTGGACCTCACCTGCTGGCACTAGAACTTGGGCATCTCAGCATCCACAGCTGTCAAACGGGTTTGTGTTGTCATAGGACAGTCCAAGCACACCGAGACAGCGGTATACCAATATAGCATCACCAATCGCTTTCTGTGGGCATTTAGACCAGATAAGTGTTGGTTTTGCCAGCACCAGGAAAGTGTCCCTTTACTGATCAGCGTTGGATCTACTGAATATATTACCATACAATAGCTAAAGAGCTTGGTTTGGTTTGGAAGTGACCAGACCAGGGCTCAACTCCCAGCTCTCTCATGGGTTAACATCTCGAAACTTCAATTTTTACCTCTGTGAAAGGGACAAGGACCTGAAGCTCTTGGCAGTGTTACAAAGAGTATGAATTTGTCTTTGAAGTGCAGTTTCCTCTCCAGCACAGAGTATGTTCTCAGTAAATGGGAGGCCAATAAACAGCCACTAGATCGTGCTGCCTCCGAGGTCAGTTTCATGTGTCCCCAAAAGCAACTCATAGATTTCCACCATGACCTGCAAAACTCCCAGTTCTGCCAGTTCAGGTAGCCCCAAGCCCCACAGCAGAGCTGGAGATTGACAGCTGTGGGTCCAGATGTTGTCCCTACTCAGCAGGATCTTTCTTGCGCCCCTCTTTGCATAATTAGACCACTTGAGTTCATTTGTGGGCAACATCCCTCAAGCTTACCAGCTTCAAGGGGCAGGAAGTTCTTTCCTTCACGTGATTAATGACACTTAAATTGGCCCAGTGACAATGAGTTATCCTAAAGGCATCAAATATTTAGCACTGAATTCTCCTTTGATAAAAATAGTCTACAGATTTTGAGAATTATCATCTCAATGTCCCTGTGAACAAGCACATGATATCTTGCTTTCTGTCCACCCGCATCAGGAATGGAGATGGCCTTTTCTCTCTGGTGCTCCTGTGAAGGCAGAAACTGTCCTTTATGTCTTTATCTGATGTCACCAGACTTGTTCATGGTGGTGCGATAATTGCTTTTGAATGTGTTTGTGCTTCAAACACCCAGAACTGCACTCCCCTAAAGAAAGCATTGGGTTCTAAATGCAATTCTTCCCCACAAATGAGCCTCAGGGGCCTTCTGCACACAGACTAGCTACTACCCCAGATACAGATACTCCTTGGAGAGAAGTCTCCACCCTGCATCATGTCCCCTTGATGTGGTCTTTTTTTTTTATGGTTGTTTTATTTTTTTTTTAATTTATTTATTTATTGAGGATTTCTGCCTCCTCCCCGCCACCGCCTCCCATTTCCCTCCCCCTCCCCCGATTAAGTCCCTCTCCCTCATCAGCTTGAAGAGCAATCAGGGTTCCCTGACCTGTGGGAAGTCCAAGGACCGCCCACCTCCATCCAGGTTTAGTAAGTTGAGCATCCAAACTGCCCAGGCCCCCATAATTAAAGGACAGTGAGCTTATAATTTGCAATCCTAGAGAAGCTAAATAAGAAGGTGAATCCAAAGACAAACATATAGGCATCCCCCTTGATGTTGTCTTATACCTCCTCCAGGTGAACTTGCTTTCCTGTCTCTGGGGACAGACTCTGGCCCCTTTCCCACAGTTCGCCAGTGATGTCGACCCCGAGGTCTCAGTGGCTACAGTCCCCTGATAACATACCACTCCTTACGCCCTTGCCTTGTTCCAGTCCACCTTACAGTACTTCTTGAAACCACCTCCCAAATACAGGAAATTTTCTCAAATCTTTATCTCAGGCTATTTGCTTCTGGGGCAACTAAATGGAAGTGGCCTCACCAGCATGTGAACATTGAAAAAGAGCCTTCCAGGCTTAACAAGAGGCAAGAAGGTGTGTGGAGTTGGGCGGTGGTGGCGGTGTATGCCTTTAATCCCAGCACTTGGAAAGCAGAGGCAGGTGGACTTCTGTGAGTTCAAGACCAGTCTGAGCTACAGAGCGAGTTACAAGATAGGCTCCAAAGCTACAGAGAAAAAAAAGTGTGTGGCAGAGCATATGGGTGACTTGATATTTCATGTTTGGTGATACCCTGGGAGGTCTGCCCTTTTCTGAAGGGGAAAGAGGAGGAGCTGATCTGGGGAAGAATGGAGTTGAAGAGACCAGGAGGAGAGACGGGAGGGGAAACTGCAGTCCACATGTAATAAACAAGGGAAGAGTAAAGAAAAAAGAAAAAACACACGGGTCCCTTGCTACTAAAGCCGGCATGATGATGTCACAGAGATCTCCCCCCCCCCCCCCGAGACTTTTAAGCCCATGTCTGTTGCTAATACACCAGTCCCTCACTTGCTTCAGTCCTGGCAGTCCTGGCAGCTCAGCACACAAGGGGGACCTTTCACAAACCTAGGGTGTGCTCAGGGTCAGAGGGCTTCCTTGGCATGCACAGGCTCTTGGTTATATTCTAGAACTAAAAATTTTAATTTAAAGGGAAAAAGGGCACTGCTTTGGGCTCAGCAATATTCCTGGAAAAATAATAAAATAAAAAAAATAGAGATTTCAAAAGCTACCATGTAAGTGCTTGCTGTGCATCTGAGAGCACACCCACACATCCATTGTTTAATACTCCTAAATAGAAACCGGAGACCGGAGAGATGGCTCAGTCAACAAAGGGTTTGCCTCACAAGCACAAAAACCTGAGTCTGACCCTAGAACTCGTATTTGAAAAACCTGACTTGGGGGCATGTCCTTGTAATCTTGCTACTGTGTAGGCAGAGACAGGCAGATCTCTGGGGCTCACTGGACAGCCCCCAGCCATTAGGAGAGCCTGTTAGAAAACAACAGTGCTTGAAGATGATGCCCGTGTACAGACGTGCACATGAAGAGTGTCGCTGCCTAGACGGCAAGACAGCACAGATGAAGAAGATGGAGTGGCCAGTTCATTTAGTCAAAAACATTCATTGAACATCTATTAAGTGCCAGGCAATGCAGTAGAGAAAGATATGAACGCTAAGACTCTTGTCTCCCTCTTAGTTCTTGGGATGAAACTGTGTGTGGGATACACATTATATGGGCCCCTGTCAAGATCTACAAATAGAGGAATGTGCTTTTCATGTTTAGTTGGGTTTGGGGGGCTTTTCTGGTTTAGTTTTGAGACAGTGTTTCATTATGTAACCCATTTAGCCTTGAGTTTATGATCCTCCTGCCTCAGCTTCTCAAGTGCTGGTATTGTGTACCACCATGCCAAGCTAGGTACAAACTACAACAGCCATGCTCATGACAGAGGTCCTAGCTGTCCAGTGTCCAAAAAGAGACAAACAGCCTTGCTTTCATGTATTCCGCATTAATCACATCTATTCCGTTACTGTGATGGCATGCTTGAGAAGACAGCTGATGAGAAAGGTTTGCCTTGGGTCACAGCTTCACAGGTTTCAGTTGTCATACACTTTCATTGCTTTGAGCCTAAGGTAAATTCAGGAACTCACCGTAATGGCGCAGCATTTGGTGAAGGAGGCCACTCATCTGACAGACAAGAAAAAGAAAGGGGACAGGGGAAGTGGAAGGAACAGAGAAAGAGAGGAAGGAGGGGGCTAGAGACAAGATTAGCCCTTCCGGGGTACCTTTCCAGGAATCTGCTTCCTTCCACAACCAGGCACCTCGTATTTTCTACCAATTTCCAACAATGCCAGCAAAATCACAAACCCATCAATGCACTGGTCCATTAGCTGGGTCACAGTTCCGATGATGATTTCCACAAAACCCCAGCTTGAAGTTTGCTTTAAGAATCCAAGCTTTAAAATCCTGAGTCTTTGGAGAAAATTTCCGATTCAACCCAGCAAATCCCGAAGCTGCGGCTCAAATCACCGCTCGTTGTTAATCAACCCCTCCTTCCTTCCGCATGGGGAGAGGCGCTGGCTTGTTTATGCAGCCAGTTTACACATCTTATCATTTATTTATTCCACCTCATTTCACAAAGGATTTCAGCGGCAAGCAAAATATAAATAAACAATCACACACTGAATACAGGAAAAATATAAATTAGTACAGAGGTATGTGTGTTTTGTCATTGTTGTCTATGTAGAATCTCTTCCTGAAGATCTACTCTTTAAATATCACCGACACAGATAGGCAGATAGACAGTCACACACACACACACATGCACACACGCACACACATACACCCCTCCCTGTTACATAGAGACCTCCACTCCACCTGTGAGATTTGGGCAGATGACTCCACCCCCTCAATTCTAGCTAGCCAATCAGAGCACTGCTTCCCTTGGTTCACATTACTTCCCACAAGCTAGTCATAACCCTCTCTGTGGTTTTCAACACAGCTGTAGAGAGATATCCTCTTTCCCTCCCTGGACTCTGGATCACTAAAACTCACTATAGACTCTGGTCAGGACTACCAGTAGTAACATGACCATTTCAGGAAAAGAACTGTCTAGAAATTAAGTCAAGAAAAATTACATACCATATACAAAATATACAATATCTATAGATGAGGAGACAAATCCCTGGAAACACTGGAGATCTAGCAGAGTCTATACATCAGATGTGGCCCAATGCATTTTTTTTACATTAGATTTTTGTCACCAGGAACTCCAAGTCCCTGCCATAGTCCATATCCTATATGGTCCAGGATACGTGAAAGATGCCAAACAGGCAACAGGCGATGAGGAATCCTGAAGCTTCAGTTTTCCGTGTGCTCTTTCAAGCAGAGTGGGAAACTGATCAATTACATTGTTTTTCTGAACTGTGAACATTCAAGAAGCAAAGTTCTTTCCCTGACATGCACTTCTCAAAGCATGGTAGGCTTTGTAGGAAGGAACACTGGGCGGAGAACAGAGGGTCAGTTGGTAGAGTGTTTGCTGAGAATTCAAGAACCCCTGAGTTCAGTCCCCAACACTACACATAACTAGCATGGAGGCACAAGCCTATAATCCCAGCACGGAGGAAGAGGAGGTAGGAGGATCGTGGCAGTCTTGGCTACATACAAAGTTCAGGGACAGACTGCATGACATGAGGCTCTGTCTCAGAACAAGAGAAACACGGAGTCCAGCAAGGATGGTGACTTCACGGATTGTCATCCTGCAGGAACTCCAATAGGAAGACTTACAAGGCTCCTGATAGGTTCTGCTATGGATCCCAAGGGACTCGCCTTCAACTTGCACTTGATTGTGTGATAATAGAGGTGATGTGCTCTGAGTACACATGATCCCAGAAAGTGTCTGTCCAGCTGAACATTGTAGGGACTGCCCCCTCAAACTAGCCACTGCTAATTCTCTGCCCCTTACACCAATTTCCAAATGGTCTACTCTTGTCTGCTATGGAGGGAAACTCAAGAAGCTGGGAACCTTCTGCCCTCCAGCCGTGGGAAGTGTTATGCAGATACACTGGCAAACATTAGGGACTGTCCTCCAGAGTGTCCCTGTTCCTCATCTCCTGCTTGTGGTTAAGCTGTTTCGATCTCAGGTTCCCACCAGGCTGTCACTGCACTGAGGGAGCTCAGATGACTCCAGCCCAAGTAACAGATTGTTCCAAGCTACTTGTCCTTACAAACAAACAAACAAATATTGCATTGTGCCCTTGCACTTGATAAAATCCATTCCAACAGCATGACTCACTCAAGTGCCACACACAAGGGCAAATTTCAGACACAATGTCTGAAATTGCACTGGGAAAGATGGAATCTTCATTTTGTTTTTCCTTTTGGTGTGACTGTCTCCAGAGCCCCCTGTCTTGGCCTCTGCCTCATAACCTTGACAGTGAGCATCACAGGTCCTGTGACGACACAGCCCAAAGTCCCTGTCCAGGCTCAGTGCATCCAGCCAAGCTTTCCTTTTCTTCTCAGCAGGTCCACGCAGCACTCTAGGCATAAATGCAGTGCTGGGCTTGTGCTGGGGATAGAACTCAGGGGAAGCACACTTGTCTAACACGCACGAGTCATTGGGTTCAATCTTCAGAACTACAAAAGTATGATATTGAGGATGGTCAATTCTTAAGAATTTTAAAATGCCAAAATTATCTAGTACTTACCCTATGGGAATAATTAATAATAATAAATAGGACTTGTAATGCAACATCTCTCAAGTTATTGTCCATGACCATGTGTGTCAGAATCAAATG
Organism: Microtus ochrogaster; assembly: GCF_000317375.1. Classification (NCBI taxonomy): domain Eukaryota; kingdom Metazoa; phylum Chordata; class Mammalia; order Rodentia; family Cricetidae; genus Microtus; species Microtus ochrogaster. Next base: position 13,410,841 of record NC_022014.1, on the reverse strand, counting down.
GGCAGGGGTAAGTCTAAACATGTGTCTATTACAGCCTGGGTTTTAACCACAGCCTGGTCTCCAACCATAGCCTGGGCACTAGCCAAGCCTGGGTTCCAGACCTCTACTGTTGTCCAAAGAGAACAAAGATCTACTGAGACAACTTTTAATAAAAAGGACTTGCAGAGTTCCCTGTTCTGTATTGCTAGGTGCTGTGTATCACATATTTATCATTGCTGGAATGTTCCATGACTGTCATGATAAATGGCAGGGACATGCAGATAGAATGTGGATAAAAGGAGGCAAACACAAACTAGACACATTAGGATTTCAACTCTCCAAACAACTATTTATACCAGTGACAACTTCTCTAGAAGTTGTAAATTAGAGCCATAATAGTACATAGTAAATGATATTCATTGGCCAACTGTAGGATTCCATTTAAAGCGCAGTGGCTTTCCCCATACAGATTCCATCAGTCAATTCCACCAAATACTGGTGAGGGACATGAACTGCATATACATTGAAGTTGTACAGAATGCTTTTTTTTTTTTTTTGGTCATTATTCCTTAACTGAGACTGTAGAGCAGCTACTTAGCAATCATGTCTCTAAGCACTGTAAGTAACCTACACAGGATAATATGAGAATTCTCTGCCATTCTGTGTATAGGAAACTTGAGCATTTGCAGCTTTCAGACTCTAGGACAACCAACTCCCAACGAGCGCCAAGGGACAAGCATACAGTATGCCCAGTGCAAACAACCAACCTGGGAAAAAACTGATGGGCAATGAACGACCTTCAGAGGAAAACATCCTGGGCCTCTCTCTTTTCTTTTGCATTCTTCTTCCCTAAGGCACCAAGAAAATGTGTTCTCCCAGTGAGCATTCACCCAGTGTTTTCAGAGAGCATGGTACACGCTAGACATGCTAGGGAACACTTAGAAGTGCTTAGCATCCTCATAGTCTTCATTCTGGTCAGAAAGGAAAGTTAAGAGGCACAAAGTAAAAGGCAAATCAGCAAGCAAGACCATAGGGCAGACCGAGAGCCGTAGGACTGCGGGTAAGCGAGGAGAGAGCAGAAACGGATGGAGCACCGGGAGATAGTTCCGGGCGCTGGGTAGAGAGGTGGGCAGAGAGCAAGCTGAACTGGGCTGTGTCTGAGAGTTCAGGACAAAAAGGGGACTGCAGTGTGAAAGGGGAAGCACGCCAGAGCTGCACTGGGAGAGATATCCACAGCCCCACTATGGCCTCAGGCTCTCTGAGGTCCTGCGTTTAAGGACCAAGAACTGACTTGCCAAAATATATAGACTATAACAAAGATAGCTGTCTCCTTTCCTTTCCTGCATGGGCTCCACCTCTTAACCTGGGTGCCCCTCTCACAATCACTCCCAAAGAGCAAAGGCTCATGAAGTCCATACTCTCCATCTTGATCACGACATCAGATCATGTGAGAACCGTCAGTGCCCACCCACTGAGGCCCACCATTGGATCTGGATTCTGCATTCTCCCCTTCCAATCATCCCGTCTGGTACCAGCCATCCAGCACCATCAGTCCAGTCTCCAGGAAAGGCAATAATGTAAGTGCATCTTTGCCTAAACCTACCGGTCGGGCAAGCATCTCCAATGTCTGCTGCTGCAGACGGAATGTCTGCACCTTGCGTCCATACTCATACACTGAAAGCCTAGTACCTAACATATCTAGGGACTTCTTGCCTCTGAGAAGCCCCACTAGAAAGTCACCCTCCAGTACTTTGGTTTTGACTTTCCAGCCTCCAGGACCATTAGACAAAAATATTCTGAGGGGTAAGTCACCTAGACTGTGGTACGTTTTATGAAGTCCAAGCAGAGTAAGGCACTCACTACAGAGTGAAGTCAAACAAGATGCAGGGATATTCATAAACATTAACAAGTGCATATCTCTGGAAGACCAGCCAATAAACTGCTCCCCATTGGTGATTCTGGAGAAGGGGAGGGGCAGGAGGATGGAGGAATTCAATGTTCGGTTTCTTTTCTTTACTTTTTTCCTGCATGTATACATTGACCTACTCAAATACATTAATTTTAAAGATGGACTACAAGAAATGGACAGATGGTTGGCCAAAAGATATTGCCTGAAAGCCCAAAGTAGCTATCCTACGTAAATTTAAGATCAACAACCATCTAAAACTCAACATAAAACTCCAACAAACTCTGAGCACAGGTCAGTGGGAAGCTGCAAAACCTGCTTCACAGAGGGTCTGCTATTTAGATGAAGGCACCTGGGTGCGCTTTCTGCGATGTCAATGACAACAACTGGGCACGGGAAAACTGTGTAAGCTGCGCCGATTCCTAGCAAGGCCATGCAAGTTTGCAAATGGGCAAAATCATGATGTACCTCCCACGGCGACAAAGAAAGAGAATGGGACAGGGAGCCTCATTTTAGGCAGAGAGCTGAGGTCAGAAGGGGCAGCTACAGTCGTGTGCCAGCCAAATTCTGCAGAATGGCTATTTCTTTGGTTAAGCACCAGATGATGTAACTAACTTGTATTTAGGGGCCAAGTTATATGAAAAATGCATATCTTTAAATGCTAGAATCACACTGTGGAGCAGCTCGTGGGAAGTGAATGTGTCTGAGGCAGAAGCAGACACATGTCTCCTGTCTCATTTCCAGCATATGCTCATTGTGTGGAAAGGGGACGGGAACACTTAAATTATTTCTGTTACAAGCTCGTACTCCCCACCACCACCACCAATTCTCTTCTCCACATCCCTGAACTGAGATCACAGAGTTGAATTCACACAACCAAAAGGCACTTATGGCTCACTGTACTCCATAGTAAGGGAAGAGAACGCAGCACCGGGCCAGCCTGGCTCCTCCTCCAACCATGGAAACCTAGAAGATTACTGCAATCGGATCACAGCTGCTCAAGCATCCCTGGTTTCCTAGCAACCCTTAAAAGGCTCTAGTGAAGTGTTGGAACAAAGACTTCATGGGTAAGGTAGTGGCAGCTGTGCTTAAGACTGCTGGAGTTCTTCTCTAAATGATCTTAAAGGTCTCTCCTCCCTACCATCCCAACAACCTCACAAGACTCCTGTTAGAAAGGTTGTCAGGCTTGGGCAAGAGCTTCCGAAGTCTCAGTTCTGGATTTTCCACCTTGCCTCTGAGGCTTTCCACACATCTTTCTCCATAAGTCCTCATATCCCATGAGAAGCCCCTCTGGCCAAGCGAGGCCAGTTCTCTCTGTCTGCCAGCAGCTTCCTGCAAACATGCTTCTCCATGGGCTCAAGTGACCACTCACACCTCCTTCTCAGCACACTGCATGGCCAATACTCCCCTGCTGATTACTTGGCTATCTCTCCTCACGATCATGCAAGTCAGATTTTGTTGAAGACATGCTATAGGTTTCATGATTGTCTAATAAAGACACAGAGAAACACATCCCCATTGTCAATGAGCACTCCAGGGACTAAGGCCCAGGCCACGGAACCCTGCAGACAGCATTGTCATGTTGGTGAAATTGAATGGTATGGAAATTACTTGTATAGATGTCAAAGTCTAATTAACTCCAGACCACAGGATATGTAGGAGGAGAGGCTTTGCTGGTTTCCCCTTGAAGTACCCAGAAGCCCATTTTCTGCTTCTTCTGATCATCATCTTGGTTTCTTTCTGTAGACTTCTCTTATTATCCTTATATGCAGTGAAACTAACCAATAAAACGTTGACCTCTCTCAAGGCTAAGGGTTGAAGACGTGACTCAATGTGGAGCAGTCAGACCCTTCTCTGGGCCCTTAAACTTAAATGGGCACAAAGAGAGAAAAATGTTTGGAGTGAGTCATGCTTTCAAGCCAGCTCTGAAAACAAACACAGTTAGAATGGCTGGTGCTGAGCACGTGGTGTGTACTTAACTTACAGTCTGAGGGGATACAGTCTTTCGTGGCAGCAGAAGCAGGAGCTGCTCACACTAATCTCAACAGGACTGGAGTGGGGCTAGAGCAGGAGCCCCATCTCCTAAGGTTCTACAGTCTTCATACTAGCGCCTCCAGCTAGGGAGAGGCCATTTTATACTAAACCATAGCATAGCGCATGTCTGTAATTGTGCAACCTTAGTACTCCAGAGGCTGAGACAGGAGGATAGTGAGTCAAAGTCAGTCTATGCTAAGTAATAAGAGCATCTCATGAAGAGGCCTGGAGACAGCAGAGGAGAGAAAGGAGTACTGCCTGTGCTCCTGCCTTCCAAAGCTGGGACATTCATACATTTCTTAGATCTATGAATCAACCACATTCTTCCAAAAATTAGGTTTTTTACCTTCTGTAGGATTGATTTCTATTGCTTGTCACTCAACACTGTGACATGGACTAGTGACTGAGCCTTAAAGGGGAAGGGGTACTGGGCAACAGAGAGGCGAGGGAAGGAACTTACTGATGGCTTTAGCTTTTGCTTCCTTTTGCAGATGTTTTAAAGGGTTTGGAGTGCACATAAGGCAAACTCCTTGTCGATGAAATCAGCCTAGAAACAGGATGGATTGCCTTGGGACATAATGAGCTTATCACCACAGGAGGTGATTAAGCAGGGCCAGGTAAGCATTAGCCCACTAACATTTTTCAAAGTTGGCTCTCAGAATATTACTTCCCCCAGATATCAATAATTGCTACACCAGATGTTTAATAGATATATCAGCTTGAAAACCAGAAATAAGCACCCTTACAAATGGCTTTGTTGCATCTTTTTTAGAGTCTCTCATTTATTTGTCCAAAGAGCTCTGGTTTTGCAGAATTTTTCTAAGGAGTAGTGTTAATACCGCAGCCACTGGGAAGCAATACTGGATGACCAGACCAAGCACTTAGGCACAGTAGAGACCTAATAGTGTAAGACTTAGTAGTGGCTCAAAAATTACACATTGGGGCAGGGAGATGGCTCTGGAAAAGAAGCAAGCTGCAAAAGTCTAATGACCTGGGTTTGACCTCTAGGGCCCATAGAAAACGCTGAATGTGGTGGTGTGTGCTTCTGTAATCCCAACACCCCCTTCCACTATGAGAAGAATGACAGAGACTAGAGAACTGCCCGGGAGCGCATGGGCCAGGTTTGCTGTAACAGAAGAGCAGGGAACAGTGAGCGCCTGCCTCAAGAAGGTGGAAGGTAAGAAGCTATTCCTAAAAGTGTCCTCTGACCACACACAGGCGTACACATGGGCTCACACACACGCAAATCACACTACGTTTGTTTAAATATTCTGCCTATGGTCTGTGGATGCTGCTTTATTCTCAGTGTTGGACAGCTCCTTTCCACATCTATTGAGGTGTGTGCCTGCCTCTGGAGACCTGCTTCTAGTCTCTGACTAGGATTGCCCTCCACCACTTTTCACCCTTCCTGTCCTTCCCATCTGCCCTCGAGCCTTGCCTTCACTGTCACTTCATCACCACAGTCTTGCTGCCCAAACCACGTCACCTCATTCATTTACCTTCAGTAGCTTCTCGTTTATTTTTATCTATTAGCATTTTGGACAGTGTCATACTTAGGGTTTCTATTGCTATGATGAGACACCGTGATCATGGCTACTCTTATAAAGGAAAAATTTAAGTGGTAGGGCCCACAGTCTTAGAGGTCTAGTCTATTATTATCATGATGGGACATGGCAGTGTGCAGGCAGACATGGTGCTAGAGAAGTAGCTGAGAGTTCTGCATCTTGATCTGCAGGCAACAGAAAATGAACTGTGTGTCACTGAGCACAGCCTGAGCATGGAAGATCTCAAAGCCCGCCCCCACAGTTATACACTTCCTCCTACAAGGCCACACCTACTCCAGCAAAGCCACACTTCCCAATAGTGCCACTCCCTATATGGGCCATTTTATTTCAAACCCCAACATTCCACTCCCTGGTCCCCTATTAGCAATATCATAATGATTATTAGCAATTTCATAATTCAAAAATGCATTCAGTCCAACTTCAAATATCCCCATAGTCTTTAACAGTCTCTTCGGAGTATTCCAAAGTCTTTTCTGAAATTCATGCAATCTCTTAACTCCCTGTAAATCAAAATAAAAAGGCAGGTCACACATTTCTAATATACAATGACACAAGATATACAATACTGTTCTAAACTGTAAGAAGTAGAACATAATAAGGAAATACTAGACCAAAGCAAGACCGAAAACCAGCTGGGCAAACTCCAAACCCTGCATCTCCATGTCTGGTGTCAAAACACTTTTGTTAACGGCAACACACTTCTTTTTCTTGGGTTGGTTCCACTCCCTTTAGCAGCTCTTCTTGGCATGTATCCCATGGTTCTGGCATCCCCAACATCTTGGGGTCTCCAAGGCAATCCAGACTTCACCTCCACAGCTTCATACAATGGCTTCTCTGGGCCTCCATTCAGGGCCACCCGGACACATGCCTGGCCTCAGCAGCTTTCTTTAGTCACAGAGGAAGGTTCCATAGCCCCTTTCTTCTCTCCTTGACTCTAAAGCCACAACCACATGACTGAACCTGCCAAGTTCTGCTGCTTGCTGTGGCTGGAATATGGTCCCCTTGTTCAATTATGTCTTCACTAGCTTCCTGTTTCTGATGGTTTCCTTTACTGTCCAAGCTTGGCTGTACTGAAATTGGATCTGCAGACCAGGGTTGCCTCAAACTCAGAGATCCACCTGACTCTGCCTCTGGAATAGTGGAACTAAAAGCGTGCATCACCATGCCCGGACCTAAGTTTTTCTTTAATTCATTTTCATAAGTTGGAAGCTTAGCCCTAAGGTTGCCACTCCCTTCATTCCACTTCCTGGTACCCCTTTTATCCTCAGCTTGCACATTTTGTATTTTTACTTGCTCAGATTTCTCTTTTTTAATATAAATCTTCATTAGAGCTAACACCAATAGCCACATAACAGAGTCGATACCAGACTGGCTTGAGATTACCTCTGCTAAGGGAGTTAAGCCAAACTTTACACTTTAATCTCAGGTAAGTTCTTTGGACAAGGGCAAAAAACAGCCACATTCTTCATTAAAATATCACAAAAAAAAAAACTCTAGGCAACATACTAAAATTCTCCTCTGAAGCCTCTTGAGCCAGGCAGGCCCCCAGAGTTCATCAAATCACACTCAGCACCACGGTTGTCTTCCAGGCCCTACTAGGATGGCCCATTAAGCAGTGATTAAAGCATTACACTGCTTTCCTAACCCAAAGTCCCAAAGTCCAGATTCCTCCAAAAAGAAGCATGGTCAGGCCTAGCACAGCAACACCCCAGTCCCGTACCAACTTCTATTGCTGTGAAGAGACACCATGATCATGGCAGCTCTTATAAGAGAAAACATTTCATTGGGGCTGGCTTACAGTTTCAGAGGTCTAGTCCATTATCATCATGGCAGGACATGGAAGTATAGGCAGGTATGGTGATGGAGAAGGAGTTAAAAGATCTTGATCCAAAGGTAACAGAAAGTGGAATGTGTGTCACTGGGAATATCTTGAGAATAGGAGACCTCAAAACTCACTCCCACAAAAACACACTTCCTCCAACAAGGCCACACCTACTCCTACAAAGCCACTCCTCCTAATAGTGCTATTCCCTATGGGGGCCATTTTCCTTCAAACCACCAGAGACAGTCTTCCCTTACTGAAATTCAGGATCTAGAAGCCAAAGACATGGTTTGTTTTTAATTCATTAGTACAATGCCTCTTAGGTAATACAATAAAAGTATATAAACAAACTTGGAATATACAAGTTATTCTCTATATAAAGAATATTGAGACAAGATGGCTCAGTGGATGTAGGCATTTGCCACTGAAGCCTTGTGACCTGTGTTCAACTCCCAGAACCTAAGTGTCCAAGTCAGCTTTGTCAGTTTGATACAGTCTACATTCATCTAAAAGGAAAACCTCAAGTAAAGACTTACATAAATCAGACTGGCCCATAAGCATGGCTTTAGGGGATTGTCCTGATTATTAATTGACGCAGGAGGACCCAGCCCACCATGGACAGCACCATTCCCAGTAGAAGGTCCTGTGCAGTATATGAAAGTGAGTTGAACGTGATCTTGTAAGTGAGCCAGCAAGCAACATTCCTCTGTGTTTTCTGACTCAGTTCCTGGTTAAATTTCTTCTCTTATTTCCCTCTGATGGACAGAAGTGTAAATGAAATAAATCCTTTGCCCTCTTCATTGGTCATGGAGTTTGTCGCAGCAACGGAATCAGACTAGAGCCCCACATAAATAGTGGAAGGAGACAACTGTCCCCACAAAGCTATTCTGGACCTGTACACATCTTCTGACTCATGTCCACTCCCTCCTGCATACAATGTGTACACACAGTAGCAATTTTACAAAAACAATACTGAAAAATATGAACTTAGCATTTTCTACAGAAGCTCTTCAAGAACATAAATAGATAAAATTTCCCTTTATTACATCAACTATGACTTGAAAATAAATCAAAGATATTCTGTTAAAATGCAATTCTGGATTAGCATTCTTATCAGAAACTAAAGAGATGGTGTTGGCATTTCTCTTGGCAACTAGAGAAATGGTGTTGACAGACAGTTTAAGGCACTCAGACTCCGAGGATCTCAAGGAATCAGAAGTTGTCACATTTTCAACTATTCAGTTGAATATTCACTCATTCATTAAGCAAAGATATGTTAAATTGCCTACTCTATATCCAAACACCATATGTTATACACTTCACACTTGAGGCCTTCTCAATCGATCAATTTGATTTATATTCCCCAGGCCAGATCATATGTATTTCACTTGATTTATAAAATCATTGTCCTTTGAGGGTCTTTTATCATATTGGTATCAAAGATAAGAGTAAATATATGGCACATAAGAACTAACCTATCCTGCTCTCACTGCAGGCATGACTAAGCAATCACAATACTCCTGCTGTCTCCCTGCAGGCATGACTAAACAATTACAGCATTCATGCCCTCTTGGTTTGAATTCAGTCTTGAAATCCATTTTTAGTATTTCATTGCAGGCAACTATAACCAGTTATCAGTAACAGCTCTCATACTGGAACTTCCCCTCTACTTCAGATAGAAGAAAGAATCCAGGCTTTGGAGTCAGACTAAAGTGTACCTGAATCCTGCCCTCTCTGGGCATTAAATATAGAGTCTCTGATTGTTTATATATTACATAAAGATCCTAAGACATTACCTTTAAAATATGTGTAAACATACCAATTTTCACAGTGTTGAAAAGACTAAATGAGGCAATACATTGAAACTCTTGGCAAACCACAGCTATCCAATATGCATTGTTGGTGTTGGCTACTTTCCACCTGAGTACACCTTATACCATGGCTTACATACATCTGTTGCTTGATTAAAATGAACAGCTACAATGGGACACAGAGATCAAAGATCAAAACCCAGGGAAAGTCCCTACTAGAGAGAGAGACAGACAGAGAGACAGACAGACAGACAGTTTCTTCCGTGGTGTGGACATTGGAGAGTTGCCCATGTTCCTGGGAACAACCTCTCACTCCTGCTCCTATAAGTGACCCTAATTAAGCTAATTGTTTCTCAAACAGATGTACAAATTAAAGGAGACTGTCGGGAAGAGGAAGGGAATCAGGAGGACAGACAGAGAGGAGAGAGAATGTGGGTGAATGTGATCAAAGTAGTCAGATATGTATGAAAATATCATTACAAGACAAATATGCATAATTAGTATATGCTAATCAAAACTCAAAAATAAAACAAAATAAAGAAATGCCTTCAAGAGGGTTTACTTCCCTCCCTCCATCTGCAGCAGTAGTTCTCAGCCTATAGGTGTTGGCCCTTTGAGATTGCACAACAGATATCCTGCATATCAGATATTAATGTTACAATTCATGACAGTAGAAAATGACAATTATAAAGTCACAATGAGATAATTTTATGATTGGGGCCAGCACAGCATGAGGAGCAGTATTACAGGATCATAGCACTGGGAGGCCAGAAAACACTGATCGCCAGCAAAGAAGCCAGTTCTCTAAACATTCCATTCTAAGCACTGGTAACCAAAGCTTAGGGTTTGCCATTGGGCGAGCATCCAGCCGAGATTCAGAGCTGACCTGTGTGCATGCTGTGGGCTTTCACTTCCCTTCATCTGGACATCTCCACCCCATGAGTTGTAAATTTCTTTAAACTGTAATAATTTTTTGTTGTTGTTTTTCGAGACAGGGTCTCTCTGTGTAACCCTGGCTGTCCTGGAACTCATTCTGTAGACCAGGCTGGTCTCAAACTCAGAGATCTGCCTGCCTCTGCTTCCTGTGTGTTAGGACTGAAGGCATGTGCCACCACAGCATCCCAGCAGACTACAATAATTAAATGTGAAACATAGCCATCACAGTCTGTTTGGCAACACGTTAAAATCAATATTGTGATCCTAAGTAGAGGATTATTAAGGGTTACTTTGCTTCTCCAAAGATGTAGACGTAAGTCACAAACGATGCCACAGCAGTTTGGAATTATAATCTGTAAAAATAGCAGCGGCGGGCTGCGTCCCGGCACCCGGCCGCCCACATGGCTAGCTCTACCCGAAATAATTACACGGACACTGTGTTCATTTAATCACC
>NC_022014.1:13393229-13397239 GCF_000317375.1 Microtus ochrogaster | reverse complement strand
AGCATTCTGCTCTGTTTACTCCTCCCTCCTGTTTTAACCTATCAGGGCAAGCAGCTTCTTTATTTAATTAACCAATGACCTTCCTCCATCACAAAGATAAGATTTTTATTATTCATATCAATACAACATAGTCATTTCATAAATATTAAACACACCCAATTCCCTCTTTAGTTTGCTTTGACACTAATATGATAGAGAACTGGCATGGATTAAACATCGTGAGACACAGAAACAAAATGAAATTGAGGGAAATACTACTGGAAAAAATCAATTGTGATTGAATCAGTGGATTAAACTTGGGAAACACTGCCTTTGTGTGACATTTCCTAACTGCCAGCAACATCAGAATAGACTCATGAGCTTTTCAAGGTACACAGCAACTTCTCTTGGCACATGACTTAACATTTACTAAACTCAGATACAATGCAAAACTTTAGTCCACAAGAAGTAACACTCCAACAGATTCACCAAGAAAACAAGTGGAAGCAATGCACTTGATAAAATGTGCCCAGTATTGTAATATGACAACATTCATTCACCCAACAACTTTTTTCTACAAAGCATCTACTATACACCAGGAATTGGGGATACAGTGGGGAATGAGTCAGACAAAGCAGCCTGGTGTTTTTGATAGGAAGAGATACGAGTTTTGATAGTGGCATGGGCTGTGAGGAAGGTAAATGGTAAGTTCTGGGAGCAGGTTCCCGCAAGGCAGCTCTGCACAGAAGCTTTGCACAAAGAAGGCATTGTAAGAGAGAGCAGGTGTTTGCTACTCTTCATGTTGCTGTGACAACACCCTTGCCTGGAAGAACTCAAGGGAGGCTTTCCGTGGGCTATAAAGTTTAGAAGGGGTCGGTCCATCATGAAGGGAAGTCAGAGCCACAGAGAGACCATGGCAGCAGGGGTCAGCTGAGACTCACATCTTGCTGGAATATGAAGGGTAGAGCAGACAGGAAGTATCAGAGAACCTAAAGCCTCAATGCTCACTTCCACAGTTCAGAGGTGTGGTCTGTTGTCCTCATGCTGGGCCATGACAGCATGCAGACAGACAGGATGCTGGAGAAGAAACGAAGAGTCCCAGATCTTGCAGGTAACTGGAAGTGAACTGTCTCACTGGGTGTGGCTTGAACATAAATGAACCCTCAAAGCCCACCTCTACAGTGGCACACTTCCTCCAACAAAGCCACACCTCCTAACAGTGCCATTTTCTTTCAAACCCCCACACCACTCCTCCAAAAAGTTCCACAACCTTCTAAAATAGAGTCATATGGCGAAGATCAAATGTTAAAACTTTAACATGAGGATGTGGGAGGCATTCTATATTCACACCACAACAATGGTTTGGGAAATGTAGCAAGCCTGAGTCCCATGGGGTGGAGGCAATTCTGGCACAGTTAAAGCACGCTTTAAATTAAGAGCTTGGCATCTGGGCCTGGTCACCTCTAAGTTTATCAGAAGAGTTCCTAGTGAAACAGTTTTGTCAACATACTTAAGCAATTTCTTTGTCAGCTATCACCAAAGAATTATTAGATTGGTAACCCTCAATGCTAAATATACACATTTATATTTATCTACATTCTAGTACATGGCTTCACCTTTCTTCCATTTTGTATGTCCTGTTTCCTCTCTGTGTCTTCTGGCATTTCTTGTGTGCCTCAATTATTTTCTCCTACCTCCTTTCTCTGCCCAGAAATCCAGCCTATATCTCTTGCCTAGCTATTGGTCATTCCGCTCTTTATAAAACCAATCACAGCAATATATCTTCACACAGTGTATAAATAGCCCACAACATTCCCCCCTTTTGTCTAAATAAGGAAATTTTAATTCTAACACAGTAAAATGGTATACAATAAAAAACAATTATCAAGTGAGAATTGTATTCACAATGTCTAGTCCATTTTTAATTTGGCATATTCAGAGATAATGCTCTATTATTCATCTTAGATTGATGAATTTAAAGTTTTATACCTAAAATATATTTCCTAGCATAACTTGTATTACCATCCTAAAAGTATCTTTTTATATCTAAAAACATCTTCTTAGATAAACAATATAAGCTTTCACATTTCTCAACTTTATAAACTTTATATCTCTTACATAAGTTTTTATTTCTGAATTTGGTAACAAGGAAAACTGTATACTATCTAGTCGTAAATCCCCATCAGATATCCAAGAAGAATATAATATTACCTGATTAAACAGGAAGTACAGAGAAATGCCAGAGACATCTGGCTGCTTGCACAGTCACCTCAAATTCCCATTGTACTGTTGGGGCAACCATCTTTGACCTACAGACTTAAAATATCAACAAAGTTTTCTGTGAAGCAGGAATTTTGAAGGACTGTACTACCTTGTCTTGGCAAAGTTCTGTAGTCACTTTCTTTAGTATCCTGCCTGTTCAGTTTGAACAGCATACTGTAGGCAGTCAAGGCAAAAGCAGTATCTTGCCAAGTGGATAACCTTGCCACATTGAAAGTAAACTCTATGAGGAGGTTCTTTGATGTTCATCATCCTTTTTGAAGTAAATTGGTACTGCCAGGAGCAGATGTGCCTTACTGTCATGAAAAGCTTATATTATTTTTTTTAAAAAAACATTTTAAAAGGCATATTTTGTAGGTCTCTGAAGTGTCTGAAGACCAACTATCCATCTAAAATATATTTCTATATGACCATGACACATAACTAACATGACTACAAACTTGATTGTTATAGATGGCTAACTACTAACCTGCATTTCTTAATTATCCTAAATGATTTATAATAATAGCTATTAAGGACTAAAACTGTACATTACATTTTTAATGAGCTGAATAGGTACAATATCTTAAACAAGATATATCTTAAACATATATCTTAAACATATATACAATATCTTAAACAAGATATATCTTAAACATACATACAGTATAACAAAATAACCTTAAATTTGTATCAATGTATAAAAATCCACAACAGTGTAACATATTTGAGACTAGTGGTTCTTCAAAAGTAGACTCAGCATTCTACCCTTTTACCCCGTCTTTTGCATACTATGTTCCTCTTTCCCTTCAGAAAGAGAACCCTAAGTCTAGTTTCCTTTGTTCAGCTTTTTTTCTGACCATTAACAATTACAGTTTGTAACCACCCCCCACTAGATAATGACAACTAGCCATAGCCCAAGGAATGACCAAAAACCACCCACCCCACCTCTTGGGAATGTGGGTGTCACATTCTCTAAACTGTTTCCTCCTGTTTGAGGGCAATGACATCTTTAGGGGACCCTAAGAAAATTGAGATGATGGTTAAGTTCTGGCACAGCTAGCTGTATTGCTTTTTGCTTAGTCTCTATGTGATGGGACAGTGTAGGGCTTGTCTGAAGACTTGACTGGATGGTCTGTGAGGCTGGACCATCTCAGCTAGCAGCTTTGAAGCTGTTATACATTCAGAATTTTAAAGAAACTGCAGCAGAGGCATTCTGAGAGACTGGATCACCTGGGCTACTTGTCTTTATTGGTGTCTTATCCTTTGTTCCTGAAACACACAAACTTTTAAAGGTAGTGTGTGTGTGTGTGTGTGTGTGTCTGCATTACCATGAGTATGCAGCAACATGCAGTGTGTATAAGTCAGTTAAAGATTATTTCTTTCTTCTATGTTTGAGCAGGTAAGAAACATCCCTCAACTGTTTAACTATTTAGACTGCTTAACCAAACCTCTGTCCTTGCCATATAAAAGGATGGCATGTAATAATAAGTCAAGAGGACTCTGTCACCATCAAGATTTATCATGTCTGAACCAGTCTTAGTGCTGCTCCCATGTAGAAGTATCAGCATATATAGCACCTGTCCTGTAGTCTTTCTTGGCTTATTTTGTTATGTCTGTAGCCAAGATTTTTCAGGTCTCCCCCAATCAAAACTGATTATTTTGAAGATAAACATAACTTTTTGTTTTCTTGGAAACAAAGGTATAACCTCTCTCCCAATTTAACATATTTTCTGACTTTCATTTTGAAGTTAAGACACTTTTAAATATAT
>NC_022014.1:13385910-13393129 GCF_000317375.1 Microtus ochrogaster | reverse complement strand
TATATATATAAAGGTTGGTTAGACTTAGCAGTTTCCATAATACAGTGCCTCTCAGTAGCTATTGTTTTTTGTATATTAGCAAAAAAATCAAAGTCAGTGATCCAGACACCCTGTGTATTTTGCATTTAAGAAGCCCCACACATACTTCCTGCCTAGCATGGCCATTCAGCTCTTTATTAAACCAATCCCAACAACATATCTTCACACAGTGTACAAATATCCTATAATAATAGTGTGTAGAAACAAAATGATAATTTCTTTATAACTAACCCCAAGCCACAATGCCTAGAATTTAGTAAATAACAAATACTCATTTGATGATCAAACAGGCAAAATGCAAACCCACATACTCATTTTCAATTAATTGAAAGATTCATGGATAGATGATAGATCAATAGAGATAGATAGATAGATAGATAGATAGATAGATAGATAGATAGATAGATAGATAGATAGATATGATGGAGGAAGTTCATTGGTTAAGTAATAAAGAAACTGCTTGGCCCCATAGGTTAAAACATAGGTGGGAGGAGTAAACAGAACAGAATGCTGGGAGGAAGAGGAAGTAAGCTCAGAGAGATGCCATGCTCCCCTCTCCCGGGCACACGTGATGAAGCTCTGACCCAGGATGGACGTAGGCTAGAATCTCCCTGGTAAGCCACCTCGTGGGCTACACAGATTATTAGAAATGGGCTAGTCCAGGGGACGCAGCCCCGCCACTCCTATTACTACATAGATAGAGGAGAGAGAGACAGAGACAGAGAGACAGAGAGACAGAGAGGCAGGCAAAAAAGGAAAGAGTAGTAAATTCATAGAAACCTAAGTTCTACATGATGTTAATTTCACTTGGTTTAGGCTTTGGCCTTGTTTTTACCTATTTTTTGTTTGGTGGGAGTGGTGGGTGTTGGAACAGAGTCCTGTTTCCTTGCACAGACTGGCATTGAACCTACCTCCTATAGAATGCTGGAACTGAAATCTGATGCCATGAAGCCCAGTTTAGCCTTGGCTTTTGTTATGAGAACTAGCACTTGCCTAAATGTTTGATATTTAAGTGCTCACATCTTTTATGACACAATAAAGATAACATTTAGTAATTGCTTCTTAATTTGCTTTATTAGAAAATTGTAAACCTAGCACACTGCATAAACCCTGGGGCTCCTCCTCCGTAAATTCCCTGACCTCTTTGAAGTCAGAACACAGGAAAGGCAAGATGATACTAAAGTTTACCCCAGCTCCAAAGTAACCCAAGATAGAATTTTTGGCCAGGTGGCTTGAACTGGGCAACTACAGTCAAGAGGTTCAGCACTGTGGACAGATCTGGGGCTGCTCTGGGTGTGTTTCCACAGGTCCAGGGATTTAAGTTTACAAAACACAGGCATTGACATCAGCACTCTCTATGCAAGCTCAAGACTCCAATCTGAATACCTAAATTAATGACTTTGAATCTCCATTTAATGAAATATTCAGATTGTGATTACAGTCGGCTTCATTAACTATAATTCTCAGGCTAATGTAATGAGATTTCCTTTCAACTTGTAATTAACTTTATTGAGTATGCTTACAAGGATTTTTTTTAAGGCAGGTTTCCTCAAAACTTACCATAAATTATTTTAATGTATGTGTGATATTAAGTATATTACTTATTTTTTGTTGGCTGTTAATTTCCAAAGAAGCAAAAGATCAACATTAATCTCCTCTAGAGGGGAACAGCAGGCTGGCTGAGTGAAGAGAGCCTTCTAGCCAGAAAATAGTCTGGATTAAACTCTCCATAGTTGACTCTGAAATCTAGGCTTCCTCTGCCAGAGCTGGCATTCTTATTCTCACTTTTCTACCAAAATCACTATGATCTTAATCAAACAAAAGCTCCTTTCTTTATACAATTTGCAACAGAAAAATAAAAACCCTTCAAAACTAGTTTTCTTTGGCTCAGAATCCTCCCTTCAAAGACAAATAATATCAAAGTGTTCCACTCCCTCCCCCTTGGTTTTCTTGGAAAGTTGTTGGGAGTATTTTTCTTGCAGAATAAATTTTATCAGTTTCTCAGGGAAAGCTGTCCCTGTTCCTCTGTAGCCTATGTTCTGGGGACATCCTGTTTACTCCCAGGGTACCCCCAGCAGCTCCAGCCATTACTGAATAGCTTTATCCCCTCATGATCTTGTAAAACTGAGAGTATATACAGAAAACCTCAGCCATGTTTCTACCTCCCATTGATCAGAGAGGGAATTTTTAAATGCCAATTGGAAGTTGATTCAAAGGAAATATTAATTACAGGCAAGTAAACAACTGTCAGAAATATCTGGTACTCTCTAACAGGATTGGTGACATTTTAAGCGAGTTTATTTCCAAAGATGAGGATAATTGAATATTATAATTCTTAGAGAGTCAATCATTAAGGTAAAGAAAGAGAAAAGAAACATAGCCCTGATAAAATGTACAGCAAGGGCCCCTCAGAAAAGCATAAGAAAGGATATGGCCAGAGTGAAGATACTCAGCTCAGTATACGAGTTTATAGCCAGCCCTGGCAGGTCGCTCAAAGCCCCTGAGCTGGTTACTCCATTGATCATTGTTGCTGAAAACACATTTCCATTATTTCCCAGTGCTCTTGAGGGAAGTAAAATGAACACACTTGGTAGGTGACATGCAAATGTGTTTGTTTCACTTGTGATTCCTTCCAGCCCATCAATCACATAGCACATGTACTCCTCCCTTCATGCAGACATGAGGACAGAAATGTTCTCACAAAGGAACTGCATCCAAGCACAGGCTTCCTCGGATGAGAGGAGCACAAACTTGGTGTCTTTGAAACCCAACCAGACACAGGGTTGAGCACTTGGGCTTTCTTTACTTTTTTCCATGGGAAAGCAGTGCAAGACTGATTAGGCAGCATATGCCTCCACATGGAAAGGAAGTTTTGAAAAGAACTTACCTAAAGTGATTTTTGTTTTCCTCTTAAGGCTCTGTCTAAGTTAGCATCACTATTGTTGTGATAAAACACCAAGGCAACTTGGAAGGAAAGGGTTTATTTGGCTTACATTTCCACATCACAGTTCATCATCATAGGAAATCTAGACAGGAATGATGGAGGAAGGTCATTGGTTAATTAATAAATAAACTGCTTGGCCCTCATAGGTTAAAACATAGGTGGGTGGAGTAAACAGAACAGAATGCTGGGAGGAAGAGGAAGTGAGCTCAGAGGCCATGCTCCCCTCTCTGGAGCAGATGCATGAACTCCGACCCAGGATGGATGTAGGCTAGAATCTTCCCGGTAAGCACACCTTGGGGTGCTAAACACATTATTAGAAATGGGCTAGTCCAGATGAGAGAGTTAGCCGAGAAGAGGCTAGATATAATGGGCCAAGCAGTGTTTAAAAGAATATAGTTTGTGTGTTGTTATTTCGGGTAAAGCTAGCCGGTGGCGAGAGCTGGGTGGCAGAATGCAGCCCCACAGCTCCTACAACACAGGAACTGAAACAGGGCAGGAACCTGGAGGCAAGAGCTGATGCAGAGGCCATGGAGGAGTGCTGCTTACTTGCTTGATCCTCATGACTTGCTCAGCCTGCTGTCTTTTAGAGCCCAGGGCCACCAGCCCAGGGATGGCCCCACTCTCAATTGGCTGAACCCTCTACCATCAATTGCTAATTAAGAAAATGCCCTAAGGCTGCCTACAGCCTGGTCTTATGGAGGCAGTTTTTCAGTTGAGGCTCACTTCTTGGATGACTCTATCTTGTGTCAAGTTGACACAAAACTAGCCAGTACAGGCTCTGTTTCTTTGTTGACAGCACACACAGTGTACATGCACAAATCTCTCTCTCTCTCTCTCTCTCTCTCTCTCTCTCTCTCTCTCTC
Source organism: Microtus ochrogaster (assembly GCF_000317375.1). Classification (NCBI taxonomy): domain Eukaryota; kingdom Metazoa; phylum Chordata; class Mammalia; order Rodentia; family Cricetidae; genus Microtus; species Microtus ochrogaster. The sequence continues at coordinate 13,389,283 of NC_022014.1, read as the reverse complement.
TCTCTCTCACACACACACACACACACACACACACACACATATTGTGCTATCAACCAACACAGAGAATAAAAATATGAACAATTGCCCATTGAATCCATCTCAGTCTCTCTCTGTCTCTCTGTCTCTCTGTCTCTCTCTCTCTCTCTCACACACACACACACACACACACACATTGTGCTATCAGCCGACACAGAGAATGAAAACAATATGGACAATTGCCCATTGAATCCATCTCAATCCACATCATTGCTCTCTAGTGAACAGATAATTGTAGCACTAACAGTCAATCATTCTACGAGCAACAAAATCAATAATAGATACTTATGTATCCAGGCATGTTGTTATACCCCTTATATGTACATATGCTCATACATTTAATCTCCACAATAATCACGTGTGGTACATATTACAATATTCCTTGTGTAGTATAGAAAAGAGGTTCAGAAAATTCTATTAACTTTTGTAAGCTTATGCAGCTGGTGAGTGAAGAGACGAAGTCCAGATGCTAGCTGTCTGTCTCTGAGGTGCACACCCTCCACTTGCTCTCTGCACTGCCTCCTACTCCTGCTAGACAGGCTTGAGAAGCACCTTCCCAATGCCGAAGACTCTCCAACAGCACCGAAACAGGAACAAACAGATTCTTCAAGACAAAGCCACTTGAAGTCATCTAGCACGGATCACTTTAATTGCTATTTCACCCCAGTGCATGTCCCAGGTCATTGGAGTCAGATGGGGCAAGCAGGAAAAACTTTCAGAGTTCAGGAACAAGTTGGTGTATGTGACATCATACGAGTTAAACCCTTACCTGAACTGGAATGAGCCAAGTTCCTTCAAACCTTAAAATCCTGAGTTCTCTTTATTGTGCCTTCCACTGTGATTGTTGTTAATCTTGTGACAGACACTCATGCATGCATTGATCCAGCAAATAGCTATGCATATAGCACATTTTTTAAATACTAGGGAAACGGGGACAACCTGAGCAAGTCCATTCCTGCTCATCCTCTACTTCCCATGTGCCTACTTGCAGAATCTAACCCTTCCTAGACTTTAAAGGACCCAAGAATACCCTCCCCCTTGCCCAACTGAACTGACCTACGATCAGACAGCTGGTCCCACAAGACTCACAAACCAGAGACCAACATTTGTGTGCCCTGTACCCAGTCCCTGTCAAGAACGAAGCTGGCATTGATCTTACTGTGTTAACACAATGTCCTCCTCCAGCTGGCGACTCTATCCGGAGAGGCTGTGGAACCATGGGGGATTGGTCTAGCTGGGGGAAGACCTTTGAGGGCTAACCCTGCCCCTGGTCCCTGCTTCACTCTCTGCTTCCTGGTCCTCCACCAAGTGAGCAGCCTCTGCCATACATTCCCATTGCTGTGTGTTCCTGCCATCATGGACTGAGCCTCTCTGAATGCTTTCCTGCAGCCAGGGGCTAAAGCTCTCTGAAGCCATGAGGAAAACCTTTCTCCTTTCTTAAGTCACTTCTGTCAGTATTTTGATCACACATATGCAAAAGCCACTAATGCCCCGCTACTCCTAGGGAGACTCAGATGTTATATGCACCTGCCCAGGTGTGAGTCCTGGCTCCTCTGCTGAGTCACTGCAATGTCACAAGCAGCTTTAACACTAACCCTAATTTACACTTTGCACACATGCTGAGAAAAGCACAAGCCTCGGTATTTTGTCACCCAGACACAATGACTTTCAGCATTTTTCCAATTGTGTCTTTCTACCATCTCCCACAACTGTCCATCTTTCTGGACTTTAGAAACATCTGTCAGCCAAAATGTTAAGTGGATTCTTTAGCTTTCCCCCATCTCAGTCTCCTGATCCAGAAACTGTGAATAACAGTGCCACCTACACTGCACAGACATCCACAGACTGCTGCAAGTCAGTGATGGGGAGATGACCACACAGGCCTTTCCTCCCGGGTTTTGTTATGTGCTGCAAGATGGATGGATAAACCAACAAGACACTTTCAGATGGAACAACGTGTTACAGAGAAAATCCTGGTGAGATGGGAGCAGATGACTCCTTGAGGTCAGAGATAAGAAAGAAGATCTCGCTGAGGGGAGAGTTTAGAGTCAGGCTGCCAAGTAAGGAGCTTGAGGAACAGTGTGCTTGGGCACAATGCATTTCAGGGGCACGGAGCCACAGGCAGCATAAGATCGGCTACCTGACAGTTGTTTGGGGTACTAATGGGTTAACACAGTGCCTGGCACACACACAGCAAGTGCTCAATAAACATCAGGCCTCTAAAGCAGGCCTCGTTACAAGATGACAAATTGGATGAGGCTCTTTCCTGTGGCACCCAAGGAGCCTTCAGTTCCTTTAGCATATCCTTCAAAGTGCCCATTCCCAGAGGGACACCCACCTTCTGCAACACAGGAGAGATCAAATGGTGTTAACCACAGGCCTTGGGGCCTCACTGTCCCTTCCATATTACAAAATATCTGAGAACATCTACTGTAGTACGAATTTCGAAAAGCCAAGGATACGGCATCCCATCCCAACCTTGGTGAACATGGACAATGAGTGGGCCCAGGCAGGAGAGCCACTAAGTTGTATGTCTGCTTCTTTAGGAATCCGTTTGGGAAGAAGGCTTAATGGAGCCAGAATATGAGCCTTTTCTTTGCCATGGATTCCATGATTTAAAACATTGCCACTGGTTGTCCTCAGTACTGGGTGAAACCTCAATTGCTTAGATTACCATGTAAAAATTAATAACAATGTAGTAGCAGTGTGCAGGGTAAAGCACTTGCTGCACAGGCACAAGGATGCAAGTTCAGATCCCAGCACCCCTGTAAAAACTGGGCATGTGAGGTCTGTGACCCTAGTGCTGGTGGGTAGAAAGAAGGGGTCCTAGGGTTCACCGACCAGCACTAGTACTTGAGAGAAAGAGGGGAGTTTCGGGGGTCACTGACCAGCACTAGTGCTTGAGAGAAAGAGGGGGTCCCAGGGGTCACCGACCAGCACCAGTGCTTGAGAGACAGAGGGGGGGTCCCAGGGTCACTGACCAGCACTAGTGCTTGAAAGAAAGAGGGAGGTCCCGAGGGTCACTGACCAGCCAACCTAGCCAAACGGAGAGGGCCAGGCTCAATGAGATACCCTGCCACAGAAAATAAGAAAGAGAGTGAGAAGAAGCCATTCAGTGCTGATTTCTGGCCTCTGTATGCACATACATGGGTGAGCACATCTGTGCATACTCATGTAACAGATAAATGATGATGATAGATGATAGATAGATAGATAGATAGATAGATAGATAGATAGATAGATGATAGATAGATAATAGATAGATGATAGATGGATAGATAGATAGATAGATAGATAGATAGATAGATAGATAGATAGATAGATAGATAGATAGATA
>NC_022014.1:13362038-13385810 GCF_000317375.1 Microtus ochrogaster | reverse complement strand
AGATAGATAGATAGATAGATAGATAGATGATAGATAGATACATACATACATACATACATACATACATACATAGATGATAGACAGATTGACAGATAAAGTGAGTTTATGGACCAAATGCCAAAGCCACGTTGCACGTGTGCATGGAGCATAAGGGCATATTGCCCCACAGCTCTAGACCCAAAGCACATTCCAGGCAGCAACTATTTTCACCGCAGCACTGACTGGATGGCTGCTTTTGTGTGGGTGTTACAAACACTGGAAGACATCCTGTACCTGAGTTAATATTGCTCTCCCTCTTCATCATAGCATGCTACAATGTCACACAACTAAAATTCAGTCACTAAAGGATGTTGTACTAAAGAGACAGTGGCAACCGGGGCAGATCATGAGATACAAAGAAACCGGTAAAAGTCAAACAACTATAGCTAAGAGGAATTTGCCCATACAGATTCCTGAATTTTGATAAGTGAACCTCAGTAACATAAAATGCTGAGAGAAGAGGGTTCATGAAGAGTGTGCAGAACTCCAGGACAAATCTCTGCAAGTATTCTGTAAACAAGAATATCAAAAATACTTTTATTTCAAAAAGGCCACTATTAACATAGCTAAGCTGAAACACAGCTAGGTCGTATCAGCAACCCCTCACTCACACCTCCCATCCTGGGGAAGAGTGAACTTCAACGGGAGGCGGGGGGTCTCTGGAAGACAGGAGGATGCAAAGGGGGAGGCAGGGTGCTTTCTCAGGACACAATGTAGCTCCCCAGAAGGTTCAGAGTTTGCAGAAAATCAACATCCCATCAAAATCTGCACCCTGTTCATCAAACAGTCAACACCACTGGATGCCTGGAAAGAACAGAAACATTTGTTCAGTGGTGGTGGGAGGGGGGGATGAGGGGGGTGGAGAGACAGTCCAGCCTTTTATGGAGGGAACAGTCAACCCTTGGAAATTTATAAGGGAAAACTGGTAACAATGTCTCCCACCTTAAAGCTTTCTCCTCCCACCTCCTCTCCTTCCAAACATCTGCATTTCTGCAGTGCACCTTTGCTCCTCTAACATTTGACCCAAATATAAAGGACAATCAGGAAATGAGCTAGTCCCAGTGTTTAAAAGATGATGACAGTCCCTTATAGTGGCAGAGAACTGTAATCCCAGCACACAGGAAGCTGAGGCAGGAGGCTTGCAAGCTAAAGGCAAGTCTGAGACACAAAATAAGATCTGCTTCAAAGAAAGGTGGGTCTGGAGGGAGGGAGGAAGAACGGGAGGGAGGAAAAGGAGGGAGATGGTGGGAGAATTAAAAATGAGATAGAAGGGATCAGTGTAGGCTCAGGACCAAGTTCTCAGCACAAGGGAGATTTACTTACCCGGAAGGGACAAAGGGCAGGGAATAAGAGACAAAGATGGCAGAGTACAAGGAAGAAGGGGAAGGGAACAGGGAGGGTTCAGGGGTGTTTGTTCAGGGAGGACAAAGGACTGCTCTGGATAGAGAGGAGACAGACATGGAAATGGCAGCTTGTAAAGGTGAAGGGGAAACCCTGTGTTGGAATGAGGTGTTTGGTTTTAATTGGAGGGTTAATTAGGGCAGCCAAAGGGGGGTTCTGGTTGCTGGACTTTAATACTTTGGTAGCTGGACCAGGGTAGTCAGCCTCAGAAGGAGGACAAGGTCAGATAAGGGGATAGACTGTGGGGACTAGCTGCAGGAACATAATCTAACCGTTTTCAGTAAGGCAGAGGGAATGGGAGAAAGGACAAGGCCTGCCAAAGCCACGATTGCCATGCCTGGGTTAGCTAGAGGTTCTTCAGAGATTAATCCTGAAATATGCATTGTTGAGCAGAGAGAAAAAAGACCTGTAGACCGAGACTATCAAATTCACAGTCAAATCCAGCAACTTGAATATTAAATGAAGAATAACCTAAAAATAGAAGAATCCTCCCTTCTTGACATGTCACAAAAGCACGCATCTGTCTTTTCATCTTGTCACCGTAGCTCCCACAATGCCCAGGGAGTAGTTTTATATTCTATTAGGTTTGTCCTAATTCTATGAAGGGCTAGTCTAATTGTCCAATGATCAGATCAGAGTCCTCTCCTGTTTCTTCTCCGTCAGTCAAAATGGGTTCTGAGACTGCTCAGTTGTTATTCCCCTGGTAAATAATTAATATCAATCATGTAGACCTAGACTCTCAGTGAACTCCCAAGATCATTTCATCTTCTGAACATACACATTTAGGTGACTAAAACATATAAAAAAGGTTCTATAAATCAATTAAAAGATAAATAATTCACTACAAAGAAGCTCATTCTTACTGTTAACTACTATTGTGCATACAATTGATCTTTTTAATGTGAATTCAACTTACAAGGCTATATACTCCCTACCGTTCTTAGATGTTCTCAACCTGGCAGAATTAAATGGAAGCAATGCCCATAGCAATTCTTGTAAGACACAATGTGGTGATGGCACTAGTGGAATTCTCCCCTGAGGTCTACCAGGAACATCCTCTTACAATATTCTCTTTGATGTCAAAGACCGCAGAGCCAGGCCTTGTGAGGCCTGTGATTCCAGCTACAGGAAAATCTAGAGTTCAGTGTGAGCCTGGGCTACAGAAGAACTTAAGGGCACCCGGGGCATTAATAAGTGAAACCCTGTTTTCCAAATAAAAAGAGAAAAAGAAAGAAAAAAGAAAAAAAGACTGGGAATGTGGCCCACTAATACAATGCCACCCCACCCAAGCATGGCCGAGATCCCACGCCCAGTATTTAAAAAACACAATCACCAAGGCACAAATAAAGACCCAAGGGAGAATCATACATACTCCAAAGTGGCCTTCCACAGGCACCCGAGTTCCCCAGTCTCTGGTCATTTACATTTACGTTTAGAAAACTTTAAACAAAAGTCTGTTTTAATGCAGAATTAGTTAACTTTCCTTCCCTGATTTTTCGCATGTGCAGCTAGGAAAACTGGGTAAGTCTGTTGCCCAATGAACAACTCCAGTATGGTTCAAATCACAGACAGAAAGACTCTGTGAAAACCGGTTAACCAACATCCTCCATGGCCAAAGACACCACGCCGTGTCTTTGCCTTGATGGCCTCCATTTGTTCACCGTTTCGGGTCCACATTCATCAGACTTGGGAAGAGCATGTATTCACTCCATCCAAAGCAGGACCCCGTACAGCAACTGCCGTGTCACAGTTGCCAACATTCCAGGGTCTGTAGGATTTGGACGAAAAGTTCCAAATGCTCGTATATTTTGCACTGCAGTGTGGTGATTTCTACTACTGTGTTATGATCCAGCTCACCAATAAATAGTATACAGTTATTTAATATTACAAAACCCGAAGCACCCGTTGGTGGCCCATTTTCCTACCTGTGCAGTGTCGAATACTGTCATTGCCAACACAGCACAAGACTTTCCAAAACCACAAAAAATCATCACCATCAATCAGAGAAGACAAGTCACCTAACAACCCGAAACCAGGTCTCAACAAATAAACAAGCCTTGCAGCTTCAGGGTAAGTTTCAGCAAAGGATGCCCTTCCTGGAAAAGCACAAGACCCCAAAGCTTCCGCGGCCTTCGCTGGTTAGATGCGCCCTTCCAGCTGCCTGCCTCTGTCACGTTCAACCATCAACTTCACATTGCTCTGAGGTAGGATGACCGAAACTATAATTATTAGGAAAGTCCACCACTGTAATGCGCATATGTCAGGATCCAAACAACCCCATTGCTCCCCAGCTCCAACTCAAGCATAGGCTCCATGGTTGTGTATTGTCTGAACAGAACTTCAGAAGGAAAGGAGACCTAGGGCACAGACCAGGATGCCCAAGGATGCTCTGACCGAAGAAGAACAGCTACTGAAACACAGCCATGAAAACACCTTGCTCCTTTCTCCTGGCAGAACGAGAGATCTGAATTTACTACTGCAGAAACAGCATATTCATCCCAAACCAAGGTGACCAGGGCTCAACATTCCCCCACTATACACACGGGAAGTTCTTTTTTAAAATTTTATTGATTTTTATTGAGCTCTAGATTTTTCTCTGCTCCCCTTCCTGTTTCTCCCCTCCCATTCAACCCTCTCCCAAGGTCCCCATGCTACCAATTTACGCAGGAAATCTTGTCTTTTTCTACTTCACATGGGAAGTTCTAATCATTGTGGCCAGGACTCAGCATTCCCCACTAAGCACACATGTGAGGTGTTAATATGTCTTTTTTGTGATGCTTATTTTATGTTTTAAAAGATAAAATTCTAAACTTGTTCCCTGAAAGCAATATGAAACCTAAAAGAACAACTACCTGTAAAAGCGAATAACACAACTGGTTAACACGTGGCTCCATCAAAATGGACCAGTAGCTCACACAACCCAATTGACATGAACTAGTAACAACCTAAATCAAACATGGCCACCAAGTAAATAGATCAACAACGATGAAGCAGTCAAGCCTTCTAGTACTTAACAGAGACCAAACACATAGATCACTATTTAACAGAGAACACAACCAAGTCAATTATTAAGGTGCCAAATTCAGCATCACGACGAACAGAGAAATCTAACGCACCCTTAAGGTGCTCTTTGCTGACCCAGACATGCCCCAGGAAATCCCACCATGTTACCACTGCTGCTGCCTAGTGGGAGCAGAAGTGGCCAATGCACCCGTACTTACGGAGATTATTTATGGGGGTTCTTGTGTCCATGTTCTCATAATGCTGCACGTGGACGACAATGTTAAGATCTCTCTCCATGTGGTCAGTGTTGCAGTGGCCCTGTGGCCTCATGACATCCGCAAGGGCTCTGGAGGAACAAAGAACAGAACTCTGCTCATCCGCAATAAGACCGTGTGCACCTGCCATGTTCCCAGCACTGCCTAATTGGACAAAAGACAAAGCCATCCCTTCTAGAGAGCTGCTATTGCAGTTAGGGATAGACAGGAGAACACAGAAGCAATGGATCAGAGGTTACAAAAATCACTCTGTGTGCAGGCCACTGCTTGTCCACCCAGTGGTGGCTGAGGGGGTCAGAGGATGAGTTCCTGCAGTGAGACTCCACCCCAGAAAATGGGTTTTCTCTTTATGCCTCACACAGATGCCCAGACTTCCTGCTTAGCAATGGTTCGGTGTCAGTCCTTGCCATAAGTTAATCACTAAGCTAAACACAGAAAGCAATGGCATCCCTTTCCAAAGTCGAAGAATATAGATCTTGTGGGCTTACAAGGAGTATTATTCCCTTACAGAAGAGTAAACAAAGGTTCTGAGAGGTAAATTAACTGCTCAAGGTCACAGGTCAGTGTGCAACATAGAGCCAACCTTTCCTTTTTACTTTTTTTTCTTTTTAAGAGAATAGGAACACAGTCCAACTGATATCATTGACCTTCACAATGAGATGCATGCTGTTTTCGCAGAGCAGAGACAACAGCCAGCCGGATCCACCACCACATCTCCCCTCCGTGATATGCACATTTAGAGACATGCAAATGCCCTTAACCAGATGAAGCAGAGTGTTATTAGCGTGTGAATCCTCTGCACGTGTGGTCTTCTCAAACCTTTGTTCACGAGCAGCTGGGGGAGAACTGACGGTCTGCTGATTTCACATCTTAAAGAACAACAGTGCCCCAGCCTACTCAGTCCCCTACCTACTTACCTGAAAGGATGGCTGTTTCCATCTGCAACCCTAGCAAGCTGGAAGAACCAGCCAGCCACAGTGGTGCCAACTACAAGCATGGAGATATTCTGTGAAAACCAGTAGGTGCAGCTCTGGTATTATGAACAATCCCAGGAATCAATACTTCAATGAACATCTTCGTATTGATCCCCTCTCGAGCCAGGAATGGGTGTACACCAGCAAGCCCTGTCCCATTTTCTTAGGGGATACACCCAGACATTCCTAGCCAAGTAGATTCTCAGAATCCGCATCAAAGGAGACAGAGAAGGGAGAGGCACTGCTTTGGAGGCCCACACAGATCCCAGGAGCTCAGCAGAGCCTATCTGCTGAAGTAACCCACCAGGACAGTGATGGTCACAGCTAGGAGCATCCAGGAACATGATTAAACATTCTAGATCCATCTGAACCAGAGGATTAGAAACTCCAGAGCTGGGGCCCATGGGAGGTGATTTTGAAAGCCTACCCCATGCACTGACTGTGTGCTCAAGTTCAAGTCTGGGTCTGTGCTAGAGCAACAGAGACCCTGTATGAGGAGGGCTTGGTTGTGTTCAGATGCTGTGATAAGAAGCACAGCTAGGGAGAAGTCTGAAGGGAGAGAGACCCAGGGCTGTAAGCCCAAGGCCAGGATGGAATCCATCAGAAAGACAGGAGAATGACAACAGCTTGCACGTATTTGTTCATTCAACAGACGTTTATTGTCTACAGTATGCCATGCATGACACGAGACCCTGGGGACACAGCACTGCACAAGCTGAAAAAGGTCGTGGCCTTCTTGGAGATTACATTCTATGGGAGAGAATAAAAATGAATATGTTAAATAAAAATAAGCAAGAACTGAAATAAACAAACAAAGAAGGATACAGCCGACAGAGCCAGGTGCCAAAACAGCATTTTCCATAACAGCCAAAAAGTAGAAACAGTGCAAAGGTTCCTCAGCCAATAAGCAGAGTGCAGCGTGTGAAATGGAATAATATTTGGCCATGAAGAAAAACAATAGAACCCCCGACACCAACCCCAGCCAAACTTGAAAGCCTTAGAGCCAGTGAAAGAAAGCAAACATAAAAAGGCCTGGGTTTGTGGTTTTGTTTACAGCACATGTCTAGAATAGACAGTTCATAAAGAGAGGTACAATCATGGCTACAGAGGCTGTGTGGGAACTGACTGCTAATGGGTGTTGGGGGAGCACCCCAAGTTAGTGCTTCATTAGACTTAGTGGCTCAGGAGTAAATTAAGGGGGATTCTTGCATTTTTCAGTGGGAGAGATGGGGAGAGCTGTTATCACAACTTTCTGTGAAGAGATGAGACATGAGAAGCAGAGATGCACTGGTCATGTGATGCCACAGCTTGGCTCAGGGATGCATGTCAAAGGCTTGGATTCCATCACAACACTGTGAATGATGGTAGGGACTTTAAGAGGCAGGGATAGTTGGAGGTCTTCAGGTCATTGGCAACATGGCCTCAAAGTACTGTGGGATCTGGTGTCTTCCTTTCTCACCGTTTGCCTTAGTGGCCACAAAGAGAACAGCTGTGCTCCACCACACACTCCTGCCAAGACATGATGCCTCATTGCCAAGGCCAACAGACTGTGACCTGAAACCTCCATGCTTCTAAGCCAAGGTGAACCTTTTCTCTATGTGTGTCGATTGGCTCAGATGTTTGCTGCAGTAACAAAAAGCTTAGCTCACACACGTGAAGGGGATGGAAATAGCATGTCAGACGGAGCATAGAGAGGAATAGGCAAGCATGCTAACAAAGCTGGAACGGGGCAAACGGGAGCATCGCAAGCACACACTACCATAACCCATTTTGTAGGGTAAGGAACTGCCCACATGAGCTCCACTATTCAGTGGAGGAGTGAGTGGGGTCCCAGTCCTGAATGTTTGAGATGCAAGTTCACACCCTTTCCTAGCTCTGTGCTATATGAATGGTCTAAAACTCAGGAAAGCTTCGGGGAAGGGGAATTCTGAGACAGAGGACAGGGCCTTGCAAACCTAACTTGCCTTTTTCACTGCTAAACGGGTTTAACGGGTTCTTCATCCTGGACTTCAAAGGACCGCTGAACTCTTCTGGAATTGAATGAAAAATTTGTTTGTGCTTTTTTTTTCTTGAGCAAAGAAGCCATACTTTTATCAAATTCCCCACAGGTTCACCCCTAAAGCACAAAAACAGTCAAGCTTTCCAGGGTCAACAAAGCAAAGGTTTGGAGTGACAACCTTTAGCCTGGCTAGCACAGGTCCCAGGGTGGCTTCTGGATACTGTGAACGGTGACAGTCCAGCCTCAGAGTCACAAGGTAACCGTCATTCCCAAGGCATGACGTTCTGGGTGAATACCATCAACCACATGCTTGGCTCACTCCAGGGAATGCATACAATGGTCTGGGATGGGGAAGTCATTAAAATGAGAAAACAATTCAACTCTCTGTATTGATGCCACTCTGCACTGGATCCACACAGCAGATGGAAGGAGTAGAGACCAAAGACCAGGGAGCAGCCACCAGAGACACCCTCACCAGGACCCTTATTGCAGTCATGTGTTTCCCAAAGGAAAGGTAAACAGTAAAATATAAACATTAGATCAGGCTGATCGTGAAGCAGGCATGTGGCTAAAGGAAGAGCTCTCCTCTATAAAACCACAGGCTGAAGGCAAGGCTGCTAATGCAAACAACAGTAACAACACGCTAGGCCAGGTGTGGTGGTGCGCATCTGCAATCCAGCCATGGGAATTCCTGCCAGGGCAGAAATGTGGCAACTCTGAAGCTACCCTGGGTTACATGGGGCAGTTCAAGGCCAGCCTAGGTTGCATAGTGAGTCCCAGTGAAAACAGAACAGGGCAAAGGGTAAGAAAGAGCAGAGGGAGACGGGAGATAGGAAGGGGAATGGAAGAAAGGGGAAGAAAGGGAAGGGGAATGAGGTGATAAAGATGGAGACAGAAATGGAGGGAGATGGGAGATACAGAGGGGAGAAGGGGAGAGAGCTCCACTCGCCATTAGCTGTTTACAAAGTTAAAACAGGATCTCTCCACTCAGATTTAAACAAAGTCATCAAAAAAATCAAAACTCTCAAGAAGAACATTTAAAATGTAGATTTATTTGTGTGTGAGGAATATCATTCTTTGTGTCCACGGTGCCTTGGAACTGGTTAGTGGGCGCAGGAAGACATTGCAACTAACCGCAGGCTTCAATGAAGGTTTATTTTCCCAGCTTCTACACAGTACAAATCTTTCCTGGTGTGTGCTTTACTTTACAATTGTTCATCGGTCCTGGCATATACTAATTAACAAAATGAGCATATTATGGGGTACTACTAAAACATTTTTAAGTACGGATGTGTCAAAACCTGTGATGAGTCAGTGGAAAAGACCCACAATTCATCACAAACCAAACAAACGAACACTAAAAAGTCTGACACATGATTCTGGTGTCTGCTCGGCTTCAGTGCGCTTGTACAGGACATAAGATTATCTGGAAGTCTTGTTAAAATTAAATTTTTGATTCAATAACTAAGATAAAATAACTAATATTTTGCCCAAGCTGCCAGATAATGTCAATACTGATGGTCCGTAAGCCAGCAAGATAAGCACTATAGTAATCTGGCCATACTGTGCTAAGATGCTGGACAAAATTATTTTCTGGGTGCTTTTGAGAGAGTGCTCTTGGATTAGATGAACACAGAATTGGTAAACTGAGGAAGACAGATTTCCCATTGTAAGGTGGGTAGGCCTTGTTCAGTAATTGAAGGGTCTGAATGAAGTAAAAGATTGATCTTTCTCCAACAGACAGATCTCCTGCCAGACGGCCGTGACACTTGAGCACTGGTCCTCTCTGTCAGCCTTCAGCCTTGACCTGAGATAGCAGCTTGACAAATCTGGGACTTGATAATTCTGTATAATAAAGCCTTTAAGAGACTGGTTTTGTTTCCTGGAGCATCCTGTCTCATTTCGGTCCCTCACGGAAGTAACCACACTTAGACTCTTTTGTCTCCCTATCCCTGCCATGCACACCCTCTTAACCCTATTCATAACAATTGTGTTGATATATTATCTTTGAGGTTGAAAAATGACTGAATATTGGCAATTTTACAAGCTTCAGCTTAGTATAAATTTTCTTGTACATTTCATTGTGTGTTACCTACCTATTCCTCAAATATGTGACTAGCAGCGTGTGAGGGAGAGAACTGCATCTGTGTCTGTCACTGTCTTCTTGTAGTTCTAGCTCAGTGTTGGCCAGAAAGTGGGTATTCAGTAAGTGTCCATTAGATGGATGGAGGATGGATGGATATATGAATGATAAATGGATGTATGTATGGATGTATGTATCTATGGATATATAGATTAATAACTAAATGAATGGGTGGATAGATGAATGGATAATGGATGGGTGGAAAGGTAAAGGGGGTAGACAGGTGGATGGATATATAGATAAATAGATAAATCAATGAGTATAAGATGAATGGATAATTAATGGATAAATGGATGGATGGATGGATGGATGGATGGATGGATGGATGGATGGATGGATGGATGGATGGATTAATGGATGGTCAGATAAATGGATAAATGGGTAGATGGATAGATGTTTGGATAGATGGATGGATGGATGGATGGATGGATGGATGGATGGATGAGGTGGGCTATGCCATTTAAAACAGAATGCCAGAAACAAACCTCTCTGTATTAGGTACTCAGGACACAGCTATGGAATGTTTGTCCCTGGATTCTTTACTGTGAATGGTAATGAAAAGAGACAGATAGTAAATTAACCAGTAACTTACTTTGAGACCACACTACAAAGGGAAGCAAACGACACTGAGCATTAAGCTGGAGTGTGTGGAGGAGTGAAAGCTGAGCATGAGAGAGCGTCCTGGAGAAGGTGACACTATATAGCTGGAATCTGAAGGTGAGGACATGTCACTTGACATCTAATGGGAGAGTGAGCCAAAGGGACAGCTCAGAGATGGGAATGGGGGTGGCCTGTCTGTGGGACAAAATGGAAACATTGTATCACTTTTCTTACTGATACAGAAAGCAAATATAAGATGCCAACATTTCCAAAAGGAGAGCCAGTCCAACTCCCTCGCCTGAAAGCTCCCAAGAGTCTAAGTCGAAACTTTGGAAAGGATTTGTTTTTCTTAGCTTGTTTGGCTTTGGTTGGTATATTTTGTTTTGACAGGGTCTCATGTATTAGAGGCTGGCCTCAAATCCTTATAGAGCTGAGGGTGACCTCGAAGCATTGGTTCTTCTGCCCCCCCACCTCTACCCCAGAGCTGTAAGCACAGGTGTGTACCCCCATGCCTGCTTTGATGCAATGGTGGGGCTCAAGCCCAGGTCTTCCTGCACACTAAACAAGTACTCCATACTCCACACTCGTGTTCCGAATTTTAAAGAAATCAGTGGGCTTCCTGAGCACCACCTCTCACAAAAGGAATCTCATTCATTGTTGAGAACACAAGGACCATGGTCACAATTCAAGTCTCTAGAGTGGGGGCTACGGCAGTGCAAACAAATATCAAAGCTTATCAAACTCTGTGGCCTGACGTGCGCATCTGACTGTACTAGTTATGCTCTGTAAAGCTGATTTCAGTGCCCAAGGAAAAGCAAACATGTCCTGTAAGAAAAATAGAGACTCCTGTGGTTAATACACACAGAGCCTGTGTGGTCACAGGAAATATCAATGGAAGGGGGCATTTACCCCTTGATGTCATGCCTTTGCAAAGGACGATGGCTCTTCTAACCCATTTTTGAAAATCACACAGGACACTGCTATGTGATTTGCCCACATGGATTTATTCTTTCTGGCTTGGATTTTTTATTCTGTTTGAAAGTGGGGAAAACAACATGTGTCTTCTACTGACTTCAAGGGGAAAGAGCTTCAAACATATGTCTCTGCCCTCAGGGTTGCTTCCCCCAACACTTCCACCATCCTAACCCTGCCAGGGTAGGTCCATACAAGATTCCTAGATGTGATCTCGCACCAGCTCCCAGAACAGGCCTTTATTGTCCTGGTGCAGGCTGCTCCTTGGGGTACTGGGTACGTCTTTGGCATCTGGGAAGACTGGAGGTCCCGTGGTCCCATACTCCAGTGCAGTGCAGCCTAGCAGCCAAGGACCTGGCCCCTGCTTCAGACTGGGTTTGAAGTCAAACTTCTCCAGCTCACTGGGTGCTTGTTCACCCTCTTGGAAAGCAGTCTGTGCCTCCGTAAACGGCAGACTGTCATAGAAGCTACCTTGTGGGGGAGGGGTGTGAAATTAAATGAGAATTTACACATAAGCTTGTGGCAAAATTGTAAATCTAACACGGGTTCCTCAACATCCCCCAGACAGCACTTTGCAGTACATTTCATCTAGTCACACACAAGCCATCCCTCCTGCTCAGAGGCTGCCAGCATCCCCGATCAGATGGAAACGCAAATCCAGAGAGGTTAGGAGGGTTAGCCATTGCCACCCAGTACAGAGTACAGACT
Source organism: Microtus ochrogaster (assembly GCF_000317375.1). Taxonomy (NCBI): domain Eukaryota; kingdom Metazoa; phylum Chordata; class Mammalia; order Rodentia; family Cricetidae; genus Microtus; species Microtus ochrogaster. The sequence continues at coordinate 13,373,696 of NC_022014.1, read as the reverse complement.
GGTCACCGGAGTCTGATCTGCAATGTCACCCCCTTCAGGGGACAAGGGGAAGGAACTCCAGTAAGAAGGATGCTGGGTGGTGACTCTAGATGGGCTCAATGTTAATTAGCTTCCAAGTCTGCTCCTCTGAATTTTCAACCTTCAGATAAGAACCGGAGTCTCAGAGAGGTGAAGCAACCAAGGTCACACAAATATCAAGAGGCGTCACTAGATCTGCAGAGAGCATGTGCCACTCATGCAAGCCTTCTGACTTCCCTGGGTTTACAGGTGACATGATACAGTAAGCTGAAAGAGCTCCCTAGAGGGGCTAGTCACCATCCAGCCACAGATGCTGCTCTGTGAAAACTGCAAGAGCGGAGTTACCAGATCTCCTGAACTGGCTAGAGGAATTAGAAACAGGAATTCTCCGAGAGATCCAGTTTTTCAGTACTAGCTACTGACTTGGAGTTGGTTTTAAAAGAGGATGAATATTAGGGGCTGCAGATACTGCACAGTCAAATCCAACACCTCTTTACTAGATGCAGACTTAGAGCCCAACTCTGAGGAGCATGTGGGATATGAGGGAACTTTAGTATGATTGGACATATAATGACAGTGTAGCAGTTTGTTCTCTGAGTTATGATCATGGAATTTACCGTGTGGGGAAATGCTCTTGGTCTTAGAAGACCCATGCTGCAAGTATGAGGGACTGAATGTTGTGTCTGCAGCTATTTTCAAATGGTTCAGCTGAAGGGGGATAAGAGGAAGGAGGGCGGAGAAGGAAGGGCAGGAGGGAGGTGAGAAGGGGGAAGAGAGTGGAAGGAAGGGAGGAGGGAAGGGGAGGAAGAAGAAAGAAAAGGGAGAGGAAGGGAGAACGAGAAGGATGGAAGGGAGGGATGTGAATGGAAGGGAATAAAGGTCAAAAGAAATAGAAAGGAAGAATAAAATGAAGCAAACTTGAGAAAACTGTAAAGTTAGGTTAATTAAGATCAGTGTTCCCAGTGTGGGGATTTTACCCCTCCGTGTCATATGACAGTGTGGCGACATTTTCTACTGTCATGGCAGGTGTGTGTGGGTGTCATCTACTAAGTAGGCAGAGGTCAAGGATGCTGCCATCTCCCTACAACGTGCAAGGCAGTTCCCACCAAGGAGTTCCTTTCCAGTCCTGATAAATATGCCGAGGTTGACAGGCTGTGATCAAGCAATTTCTTGTATACCCATCAAGGTTTTGATTGCTTACATTTTCTCTTAGTAGAAATCTATGGTGGTACACACCTACAAACCTATTCCATGAGAACCTGGGTGCAAAGACCATGAGTTGGGGTCCAGCCTGGGACAAACAGTCAGACTCTGTCTCAAAACAATACAAGAAAAACCTTTAAGAAACATAAATAGTAACACCTTGCAAGCCAAACAATATCTACCCAGGCCACAGTTAGCCACCACTGCAATTACTGCTTCCAGAAAGAATGGCTGCCCGTGGATGCTGTCATGGGTGCTGCAGAGGTGCATGCACACAGTGGCTGCCCGTGGCTGCTGTCATGGGTGCTGCAGAGGTGCATGTACAGAGTGGCTGTCCGTGGCTGTCATGGTGCTGCAAAGGTGCACACAGTCACTGCCTGTGGCTGCCATGGTACTGCAGAGGTGCATGCACACAGTCGCTGCCCGTCGCTGTCATGGGGCTGCAGAGGTACATGCACACACAGCCCAGAGTCTCCTCCTTTTCCTCTCCCTTTCTATACTGTTATATGTTTCTGGGGGAGGTACACTTGACTGTGTCAGGGGACATGTGGAAGGCAGAGGTCAATGTCTGAATATCCTCTTCTATTTTCTCCATCTTACATTTGGGGACAGGGTATCTCACTGCACCTGGAGCGCACCAATTGGTTGGACTGGCTAGGCAGCAACACCCTGGGGTCCACCTGTATCCACCTCTGGCCCTAGGATTACAGACATCCACCGCAGTGCTTGGCTTCTTATATGGGTGCTGGAATCTGAGCCCAGAACCTCATGCTTGCACTCCTCCCACTGAGCCATCTCCCTACGCCTGCATTTGTACAGTCCTTACGAGATGGCACGGCTTCTCTCCAGCCCTCCTTATGGCTGTCCTCTTTCTTTTCCATCCTCATCTGCCCAGAGGAAAGCAGGCCATATGCCAAGAACTCCAAATGTGCATTCTGACACGCTAGGGGAGCCTCACTAGAAAACACAAGTTTCCTGGTCACTAGGATAAAGTGTGCAGATGTACACCATCACCTGCATGTCCTTGACAAGGCGGTTCCTGGGCAAAATGAGAACAAACCCACATCTGCATTCTGCAGCTCCTGACGGACACTGAGAGGCTGGGGCTGGCAGGTTAACTTCACCTGGGCTGTGCCTCACCTCAGAGCAGTCTTTCTGCTGTTAAGCTCGGCTCGCTGGTCCCTTCTGGAGGATGCTTAGCACCATCAGGCAAAAGCTAATGAGCCATGGCCACACTGGGCTCCGAATGATTAAGTGCATAAGCAGCATGTGATGCATTCGGAGGGACCGGGGGCAGCCTGGGAGCCACGGGAAGGTCACACGAGTGGAGAACACGAGCTACAGATGCAAAGGGAGCTTCACTGTCCCCGCTGTCCTGCTGGGTTAACTCTGCACCTTCCACCTTTGTAAATATTTCCAACTCAAGGCCGGTGTTTCTCCCAGATCCTATATTCACTGAGAGAGGGTGATAAAGAAGACGTCCAAACATACTGACTCTCAGTCTCCAAACCAAGAACTTAAAAGTCAGAACCTTGGGAAGCCCCCAGATTCTGAGCCTGGCCTGAAAAACGTATGACTAGGAGGCAAGTAAGCTCAACCCCATGTTACTGTGGACAGCGCCATCGTCTTCTGACTGCGAGACTTTGAGCAAAGCCACCTCACCTGTGCCATGATTTTCTCCTGTGTAACCAGGGGATCAAAGTAACAGCTGTCTCATAGATGTGAAGACTGAGTCTTCACACACACACACACACACACACACCATACAGTCCCTGGAATCCAGCCCTGTGCTCAGCAGGTCTCATTCTTTTTCCTGCACAGTGTTTGGCTGAGCATTAGAATCACCTAGAGAACCTTGCCAGCCCAATGGTACTTGGCTCCCAACACACATTCTAATTTAAAATCAAAGGTGGGGCCCCAACAACAGGAACTGTAAGCAATACAGGTGGTCTCAAACAGCAGCAAGCTGGAAAACATGAAGTCTTCTCCCTTTCCAAAGCCTGGCACTCACTGCATTCTAGAACCCCAAATGTTTCCAGAGAGAACATGAGTTTGCTACATCAGTCCTGGGTACCCCTGGATGTTGCCTCTAAACAAACCTTGCCTAGAGCTTGCAGAAAAACCAGAGTCAATACCCCCAAAAGAGCTGCCTGAGAGGAGGGGCTGACCAAAGCACCCATTTAAGGGAGCTTGAAGCTGTCGCACAGATCTTCCCCAACAGACCTGCAAATGGTAGCTCCTCTTGCCACCAAATCTCAAAAAGGGAGTCTAGAGAACTTAGCAGAAAGGCGTGGTGGAGATCAGTTAAGGTATCAGCAAGCAGCCTATCTGTGTCTGGGCACCAGTTGCCTATATAGCAACATTTTTGCCCAACCTGCATCCATGCGTTCCTCACCCTCAGCCTCACCCTGGCCTGGAGTCTTCCCTGGATAGGAGGCTCCTTAAGAGTGCCCACCTGGAAGCCGGACTTAGTAGGTAAGGCACCGCAGAGTAGCAGGAGGTAGGCTGGGCCAGTGCCATGCTCTTTTGGCCCTGGTTTCCTGGAGCCCCTGGGAGCTTACTTTTGTACCCCAAGACCTCACCATCCACCTAGACCTCCCCACTAATCCAAACTGATCAGAACCTCCTCACCTTCCCCTCCAAACCCCTTCTCTCTGGGAAAAGAAAAACTCATTGGATACTCTTCCACATATAAATAGAAAATAATTGCTAGTGAGGTGGTGATGTTCCTTCTTCTATTTTTGGTGGATTTCTTTGTTCAGATTTTTAGGCATGTACATGGATCGCACGCACACGCACAAGACCCCAGTGCAGGATGGGGGTGTGAGTAGATTGGAGAAGAAAACGCAGTAACTTCAATTCACTGACTCAAAGTCAGCCTTTGCTCCACCATCCTGCTGTCAGCTGGCCCATGGTAGTTCTTTGATCTCTTGTCCATACCTCACACTAACCCCTCATCTTCCCCCTGGGCTCTGGGCTCCAGTCTGAAGCCTTCTCCTCCAAAGTTATTGAGTTCTGGAAATCAATTTAGACACTTGGGAAAGGGGTTAAACAAAACCGCAAATAGCTCTTCATTAATCCCCAAATGCTTTCTCCCATCTGCTGCGACTTTGCCTATGTTGGGACTTGCATAATAAAGCAAAAGGCAAAGTTGAGGAATCAAGGTGCCTGGAAGGTGGAGGGTGGCCTTGGAGTCAGCTCCAGCCAGGCAAGGGGCGCAGCGCTGTGATGGCCGGCCACAACATAATGAGAGAGACGGTGAGGGAGAAAAGGACCCAGGAAAAAGATGAGGTTCCAATCAAGGGCCATCAAAGCTCTGGTAAAGCAAAGCAGCCGGCTCCAAGGAGGCTTTTGTTCTCACCCCCTCCACACACTCTCCCTCTCCTTTCCTTCGTTTTTTGCTAGTGTACGAGTTGCAGGAGGCACGCACTCCTTCCGTCCCTCCCTCCATCACACAGGCGCACAAGGGATTGATTGCACACGCCCCCCTCCCTTTTCAAGTTCGCCTGCCTCTGTTTACCTAGAGAGGAGCATCTAGAATCAATGAATTCTCTCCCCGCAAAAGCCAAGAGTTTGGAGACCAGGCTGTATATCTTAAGTCCCACCACCTTCTCTGGTGAGAGGGGACAGCAGATGGGCGAGGGGGAAAGAGACCCTCCCCTTTCACACTCGGCGTTCACCCCCACCTGCGCTGAGCCCAGTGCCTAGGTTCCACACTGCAAGTGAAAGTTGTTGTCTTGGGTGACATTCCCCAATCGGAAACGCTGGGGTGGGGAGGAACCATGGCTAGGGATGCTGGGATGCGAGGGAAAGGAAAGTGGGCCCAGAGAGGAGGGCAAAGGGGAGGCAGCCCACCTGGACATGTGTTCCCTTTGGGGCCGGTGCGCTTTCTCCAACCCCAGCTTGGTGAAGATGCCCACCAGCACCATGACAGCCACCACCCCGCAGATGATGTAGACGATCAGATTGGTCTTGTCCTTGGTGGGGTCGTGCAGAGGGTCATCCTTACGCGCTGGAGGCTTGCCGGTGTTGAGCCAGAGCGGCGTGTCGTAGTTGGTACAGGTGCTTTGGTTCAGTCGCCGCTTCTTAAACGTGCAGCAGAACCGGAAGCCACAAGTCCCGCAGCAGAAGATGAAGTCGCCTGAGCTGCAGTTGAACGGCGGGTCCCACTGGCCCATGACATCGAAGTAGCCCCGACAGGCGTCCGGCGTGGGCGCCCGAGTCGGCGGTGCGTCCGAGCCCCCGACGCCCTCGCCGGCCTCTCCGGAGGTGGCTCCGGAGCGGTTGCCCCCTGTGAGCAGCAGCACGCCACCCAGTTGCGCCAGCTGCCCGTGCCCAGCTCTCTCCTGCGCCCGGCACACGCGGGCGCACAGCTCGGTGAGGAAGCAGCCTAGGAGCAGCCGGAGGACTCGGCGCATCGTGTCTCCCAGCCCGGGCTGGAGCGCTCGGCCGCCGCTGGAGCCGCTGCCGCCGCCGCCTCTGGACGCGCGGCCGAAGCTGCCGAGGCTGCTGGCTGGGGCTGCGGGCCGCCGCTGGCCGCACATGCAGGGAGGCGGCGCGGGGCGCTCGGTGGTCGGCGGCCACTGCGCTCGTCTCAGCCTGCGTTCGCCTCCAGCGCGACGCGCACCAAGGAAGGGGGCTGGCCGGGGAGGAGCGCGCCGGGGCCGGGCGGGGACGAAGCAGGAGCGGAGGCCAGCACGGGGTGCAGGTCCTACCGGCCACCGAGGGAGGCGGGGGTGGAGAGCCAGGGAGAGTCGGTGTGTCCGTAACTCCCCTCCGCCCGCCGCCCAGGACCAGCTCCCACGTCCGCTCGCTCGCAGGATGCTCTTCACCTTTTCAGCTCGCTAAGTGCGCTGGAGAGAGCGAAGCGACACTTGTGGAATGAAGGGAGGGCTTGAGGGAAGGGGGAAGGGGGAGGAGGACCGGTAGAGGAGGCGCGGGGAGGGGGCGGGCGCGAGCTCGGAAGGGGCGGGGGCGCGGGGAGAGGTGACTCGGGCGGGTGGGGGCGAGTGGGGGGCGTGAAGATAGTGCTCTGGTTGGAGCAGTGAGCTCCGCAGCCACCAGGTTTCGAAGAGCAGCTCGGATTTCCCGGCAGGTGGAAAGGAACGCGGCTGGGACCTCTGGCACCCTCTCAGGGAGAAAGGTGCGGCTCACCCCAAGCAAGGGCTCAGAGGTGGCTCCGCCCGCGGCTTCTTTCTCCCCCAGAGGTGTGTGCGCAGGAGCTGCGGTCGCAATCTGTCTATCAGGGAAGGGGTGACTCGGGGAGAATGAGACAGACTAGAAGGCTTACATACTCCAAGACACACTAGATGCAGTGTAAACACGATCGTCCTCCCCCTCCCGGGCGGGCGGAGACCGCCTCGCCCTTCCCGGGGATGTGCCCTCCAGCCTGGCCTGAGCCCGGGGTGGTTCGAGTGCCTGGACAGAGAAAACAGAAGCTGAACTGGGAAGGTGGGTGAAGTGCCCAGCCCTTGGGCTGTGGTAAGCATCCCAGAAGAGGGGTTGGGAATTCCTTTAAGAAGCCCTGGGGTCTGGGGTGGCTACCAGTGGACAAAGCCAAGGCAATGACGCCTCCTGAAAGGTGTCTCCTAGGAACTCGCCTAGCCTCTAGGACCTGCAGCTTTCGGTCCCTCTTCGCCCCCGCAGCGTTCTCTGAGCTCCACAGGAGGGCACACCGCAGCGCCGCCTCTGCGCTAGCAGTTTTGGCGCAGCGCAAGGCCTGGGCACTCATCCTCAAGCCACCCTGTCTTTCCTGCAGCCCGCGCAACTGTCTCCAGAGCAGGCTGTCCCCTGTCCCCACGGTGCCCCCTTCCCCGACATCCTCACGGAGCTTGCTTCCTTGGCTCCCAGCATCTCTTTCAGCCTTTCCAAGTCTGTGTTTCTCTCTCTCTCTCTCTCTCTCTCTCTCTCTCTCTCTCTCTCTCTCTCTTTTCCGAGCCCGCCATAGGCCCTTTCCCATTTCTCCCACTTCTTCCTGTCCTCTGCTTGAATTTAACTTCCGTGGCCCCTAAAACAGAATTCGCATCAAAGCTGCTAAGCTAAATTTATATCCCCATACTCCCTGGCGTTTTGTTTTTAATTGTATTAACTAAGTATGCTCTTTGCAGTCTGCTGGGTGACTCAGAGGGAAATAATGTCGTCGCTGCCCTCGCCTCTTTTTGGCTTCAGCTGTAGGACTCTTTGGGGGAGGTTTTCAAAGGACCAAAAAGTTGAGCCACCTGTCATATGGTATGCTGGGATCCCCATAATTGGAAAATTATGAGAGAGCTTATTGGGACTGTGGGACAAGTTTTCTCCAAATCAAAGAGTTTGGCTAAGCTTCCCCTTCCTTTGATTAAGCAGCACCTTTTGATGTTTGGGATAAGATTTACAGATATACCCTAGGGCCACCATGGTAGACCACACCAGGCCTTGGAGCCAAGACTGACTGCTTAGAATGTACTCTAACCCATTCCTCATCTGGGAAAGGCATGAGACTGACTCCCAATTCATCAGCTTCCTCCAACAAGATCCCCAAAACAGGGCGGGCACCCACAGCTGCCACCCTCCTGTCGGTCTCACAAACAGGTACCATTGGTGCCAATGGCAGCGGGCATTTGTCTGTGGCTTGCAGCAAGTCTTTCAGCTTACTTTTATTAGAGAACAATAATTAACTGAGTCCCAGACAACCTGGGTACTTGTGGGGGAATCACTGGGCCCAGTGGCTCCATTAAATTTCTAACTCTTGGTTAATATTACATTCCCAACAGCAAAGTGGAGAAATTAACCTAGTCTCAAGGCAGTGAAAAAAGCCACCCAATGGTAGTTTGTGGAGTGAATGCTAGAACTGACATCTGATTCAAGAAATCTGCTTCCAGAGCCTGTGACCTAGCTACTTCTGTACCTTCTTAACAGACACTCAATCCACCTTCTCTTATATATTTATATTTTAATGTCTCCAAACACTACCACGTAAATAACGTGATTATCTGTGCTCCCCAGCACATAGACAAAAGTTACTTATGAGCTATGTAAACTCATTGTTTAGTTAACTGAGATTTTTAACAAGTTATAGATCAGGAGAGTGCTTGTCATAAAAGCATGAGGACCTGAGTTCAATCCCCAGAGCCTCCATGAGAAAGCAGCGCACAGTGGGTACCCTACAATCCCCGTGCTGGAGAGGTGAGACAGGAGATACCTGGAGCACATTGGCCAGCTGACCTAACCTCCTTGTGCATCTCCAGACCATGAGAGAGACCTCACTCTTAAAAACCAAGATGAGGCACCAGAGAAGCAGCTAAGAGCCCCTGCTGCTCTTGCAGAGGTCCCAGGTTTGGTTCTCAGGACCCACATCAGGTGACTTACATGACTGACAACTCCAGTACTGGAGTATGTGGCATTCTCTGGCCTCCACGGGAACCGGCATGCACTTGGTACGCACAGACAAACACAGATACACATGTAAAGATGACGCTTTAAAAAAGTAAACTCTTGAGGAATGTCACTCACGGTTGCCATTGGCCTCGGCATGCACTGGTACAGATGTATATACACACCCGCACCCACAGGAACACACACACACACAGGGTGGGAGTGGAGAGAAAGACAGAGATCTTTATGAAATAATTCTGTTTGTTACCAAAGAGGAAAGGAATAGTCAAAACACGGATAACCGTTTCTTCCACCCTGACTCCTGTGAGTTCTGAGAGGTCTACACTCGGGCTTGTGAAGGGACTTTCCAGCAGGCTTACTAGGATCCCAGAAGTTGTGAACTCTGTCCAGCAAGCAGTAAAGTCAAGGCTGGAACAAGCCGCCCAACTACTAATGTAGGTTTCTGCCATCCCGACCTTGTCCACCATCTATGTGTCCCCAACCACCAGCATCAGGGCATCTTTACAGTGACCTTATATAAAAGCAGGTTCCTGCCTCCCTCTTTTACACACGCGCGTGCGTGCACACACACACACACACACACACACACACACACACACACACTATGGTAAGATTTAGGGGCTTTAAGACACTTTAAAACCTGATTTTTAAATACCTCACACAAACTCTGGATAGGAAAGTCCATGTCAGGACCTGCCTCCCTTCTGTGAACAAGCCCCTGTCTTCAGGATGTTGACTCGCTGGCTGCTGCTCCCAGCTTTAATTAACAGAGGCTGCCCCCTGTTTGCAACAAGAGAACTGCAGGAGCTGAGCTTCAGAAGGAATTAGTCCTAGCTGCCTCTTTCCTGGAAGAACCCTAAGCCTTCTCCAATTCCCCTGACTGCTTTCTTCCTGTCTACGGAGGCTGTGGCTATACCTACCGGGATTGTGCCAGCCTATGTGCTAAGCCTTTGAAAAATATTTAGGAGAATCATCTGTGTTCTCTTCACTCTTCAAAAGGAGAAACAAATGCCCATTTTCTCTGATCACATCAAGTTAGCAAGTATAACCACTACCCCCTGATAGGGCATGATTGTTTGGCGCACATGACTGAAAGGGTATTTCTTTTAGGGTTTCTATGTGGGGGTGGGAGTTATAAAGTTGCTCATTGACACACTTGGCAAGTTCTTGGATCATATGAAATCTCTCCCCCAAACCACTACAGAAACGAATCCACGCAAACACATCACAGAGAAATGCAGAGCCCTTTATGAAATCGTCCTTTCTAAGATAGAGTTGAGGATGCTATAATTTCACAACACAGGCCCTTTTGATATCTAAAAGAAAATCTCTTTTGCTCTGACCTCAATTTTTCAGGCTCTAATGCTCACTGCAGCAAGCATGCGATTGTACCCACTAACAATTAAAGAGAGGAACTAACAGAAGAAAGGGTGTAATGTAGGCTGCCCGGGACTATTGAAACCAATGCTTAAAAGCTATGCAACAAATTAAATTATCTGCACTGTGGCCCTTGCCTGAGTGAGCTGTTTGTTAATCTTCCTCATCATGTGGCTTTTAAGGTTTCAAAGAGGTTTCCAAGCAACTGTTAGCCTTGAGGGGAGAAAAGGGAGCGATGGCACAGAGGCAAATTGTAGCAAGCTTTGCGTGCTTCCAGAAACACAGATTTGATGGATTTTATTCTCCATGACTGTAGAGATAAAGAAGCCTCACAGAAGAGGTAGGTGGATAGCATGGTTGCCCTGCACTGGTGGGGGTCCCCCCGACATATATTTCTCTTGTCAGTAGCGTCTAACTTGTTTCAGTATGTGGGAGAAAAAAGGTACATCCTCCAAATGGATCATAGACCAAAGTGTTAGATTCTTCTAAATTGACTAATGTAAAGTCAATCTGAGAAAAAGGAGCATACTGTAGTATTTACAGCAGACAGAAGAAGATGGAGTGACTGGGACTGAAACCTAAAGCTGGGGAGGTGGGACCTTGTGCTCAAAGGGACCCCTCATTTAGTTTGAGTCCCTGCAGATGCCTTTGAAGTGAGGATTAGGACCAGGAGATAGTTCAGTTAGCACTGTGTTTGCCAGGCTGTTTGGCCTCCGGGGCCTGGAAAAAAGTCTGGTTTGGTGGCAGTCTCTGGTAATCGCTGCACTGTGGAGGTGGAGACAGGCAGATCCCTGGCCTCACTGGCCAGTCAGTCTATCCTAATTGGTAAGCTCCAGGGCCGAGCAAGAGAATCTGTCTCCAAAAAATACAAAAACAAACAACAACCAGGAAAAAGTAAAAGGAAAAATGAGGTGGATGAAGCCTGAGCAAACATCCTTCATCTTAAATTATTTACTTTATGGAATGAGAAAATGTTTATAAGAAAAAATTCAGCCACATCTATGCCTATTTTATGTACTCTTGGGATGTAAAAAAATGCATATATTTGATGTTTCCTAATCTTTCATTGTAAAATAGATCAAGGTCATGTGACCAAGCCAATATCTGTCATCTTCTAACTATCCATCAGTGAGTTCATAAAAGGCATTAAAAATACTAATGATTTGTTCAGTCAACAACAAAATAAGAGAACTATATCTTTCTGGTTCAACGATGGGCAGGTGTTACATGAACACTTTCTCTGGAGAATAATAAACAAATGTCCTTATACAAAAGCATCTACTAACCAAAGTGCATCATGGGGAATCAGTGAGTTTATTGGGCTCATTTAAGGAACATGGATGAGGGATGGGGTCTGGGTAACTTTAGAGCAACTATACCACAACCCATGCCACCCAGTATAGATGATGACTTTGCATTGCTGCATAGATGGTGTCCTCCGCTTCAGTAACCTTCCATAGCTATATACTCCAGTGTAGACGTAAGTCACAAACAATGCCACAGCAGTTTGGAATTATGATTAATAGGGTATTATTTATTTAAAGGGGAAAAAACTTACAGATCACCGTCAGCCCTCTGTACAACCAGGAAGGGAGTCTAGTCGCCAGCCTAGCAGGAAGTGAAGAGAGCGAGAGAAGGAAGTGGCCGCTTTTTTAAAGGGAGAGAGACCACGCCCCAATGGGCTGGTAT
>NC_022014.1:13347393-13359053 GCF_000317375.1 Microtus ochrogaster | reverse complement strand
GGCCGCTTTTTTAAAGGGAGAGAGACCACGCCCCAATGGGCTGGTATCTCAGCGGCTATAGGCTGGAGGAGCGGAAGGACCTCCTGCAACACTCCAGCTGTTCCCAAGATCACAAAGCCAAGGCAATTATGGTAGGAAATGCAACTGGCTAAGAGATGAAAATGGAGTGGCTGGAATCTCAGATGAAGATCCAGTGACCTCCTCGGCTCCTTTTTCTATGAGAGACAGCCATCATTCCACAGACATGGTCTCCAGCATCTCTCCAGAGTCACCAGTTTCTCTGATGAAGAGAATGGCTGCAATGCTCAGAGGTTAGTGTGCTACAATAGCACGTGACCCAAGCTGCAGTGATGTGCATCCCCGGAGACCTTTTCTCTTGAGAAAATGAGATGATCTTATCTTTGAAGATAGTTGGCATGAAGACAAGGTAAGAATACAGCTGTTTCTGAGTGTCATGCATTGGAGATCCCATTGATGACTCCAGCTTGGCGATAAGAAAGTCTGAACATGAAGGAGACAGAGAAAGTTGTTTGCTTTTGTTTTTGTTTTTGAGACTGTGTCAGCATTAGCTATCCTAGAAACCATTACATAGTCCAAGTTGACCTTTAAATTGCAGCAAGCTGCTTGCCTTATTTTCATGAGCACTATGATAACAAATGTAACCAGAGAGATAATCTTTGACTCCTTGAGTCTGGCCAGCACCAGACTTGACCTTGCATTGGTATAGGAGATCTTCTGTTTGTGTGTTGCTTTCGTTGGATAATAAAGAAACTTCCTTGGCCTAGTTGATAGGACAGAACTTAGGTAGGCGGAATAGACAGAACTGGGAAGAAGGGCACAGTGGCAGATGCCATGGATCTCCTGCCTGAGACGGACACTGGTTAGAATCTTGCTGGTAAGCCACAGTCACGTGGTGGTGATACACAGATTAATAGAAATGGGTTAAGTTAAGATGTAAGAATTAGCCAATAAGAAACTAGAGCTAAAGGGCCAGGAAGTGTTTTAATTAATACAGTTTCTGTGTGATTATTTCGGGTGTAAGCTAGCTGGGCCACCAGGACAACAAGCAGCCCACTCCTCCTGTTACATTACCTTTGGGGTTTTATGAACAAATATACCAAGCCACTCTTTGTTCCCTTAGGCCAAGTTGTTTCACTAGAATGAAGCAGTACTGTTAACAAATGATCTTCATACAATCACTCTACTTGGAAAATGTTGGATCAAGTCCAGTGATCGATAAATCTTAGAATGTAAAGTATTCAGTCAAAGAAATTAAAAGAAATGCTGTCTCCCATGCCTTGCCCACAGATTCTGAGACAGGATAGTGGACCCTAGAACTGTATTCTGGAAATACCTCACATAAGTCTAACATCATACGTCACATAATTATGATGTCCTTGTGGTCCCCAGCTTTAACAATGAAGGAAGGTGACTGGCAGTGCCTTACCATTACTTTTCTCCATACCTATTTTGTCTATATTGTATCTTTCATTAAATATATGCCCATATGAATAATGTTCAAGTTTTCCACAATGAACAATAAATTTCCTGCAGTAATCTTTGAAGTTTCCAGGAAGAAGATGGGTGAGAATTATGTAGTCTCAGGGATCTCGTTTAGAAAAAAGGGAAATTGGATGGGATAACAAGTATATTAGCTTGAGCTTACTCACACTAATAGTAATAATAGTGACTAATAGAATGAATACTTGTGAGCTATTATTTATAGGCAATTTATATCGGTATAGATTATTGTATATTGATACAAATTCAATTATATTTATTATATTGAATATACTCCTATTTCTGTTTACAATATTTGTATATTTATGCAAAGTTATTTTGTCAGATTGTATGCATGCATGTTTTTACCTCTCTTAAGACATTTTGTATATTGATACAATTTTAGGATATGTCACTATATGTCATATGTCACTATACATTTCTACCTCTGATCAAGATAGTTATATATTGTTTACATTTTGATGTCATTGTCCTTATATGTTGTGCAGTTGTTTAAAGATTGTCTAATATTCTAATATGAAGCCTTAGTCTTTAAGCTATATAGTTATTAAGAATTATAGGTCAATAGTCATCCATGTTTGTCATACTTATAGTTAGGCTAATCAGGTTCTTTAGATACATAGAAATTGTATTCTGTACATATAAGTAATCTTCAACCACTTTAAAGAGCTATAGAATATGGCGTTTAAATAACTTAGGGCTCTATGGATGTAAGACATGATTGCTCCTGGCATCACTGATCTATTCCTGAGAGAATGTTGAGCCCTGAAGACACTCCATTTGGAGCTTCTTTTCTTCTTGGCAAAACTGGCCTTTGGGCAAAGAACTGCTCCTGGCCTGACCACTGACAAAATACATGGTGTCTGGACTGGACAAGAAGAATATAACAAGAAAAAAAAACCCTGCCAAACCTTGACAAGAAAGGGTAAGACAGTTATGACATTTTTCCTGCCTCTAAAAATGGTCTGTCAGTTACTCTAGCCCTTAGCCAAAGTTGGTTGCTCCAATGTTGCAAATGAGACTTTGGATAATTATTGAAACATTTAGCATATGTTTATGCTGGTTGTAATTCTAATTTTTATACTTGATATCTGTTCTTATTGTATATAGTTTTATATTGGGTTTGGACAATTTATTTAGGCAAAAGGGGGAGGTGATGGGGAACCTCTTTCAGCCAATGGCCTTAGAGATGCTGGCCCACTTTGGGTGTGGCCTTGGGTACTATATAAACAGATGTAGAAATGTGTGTACTCTCTTGTCTGCTAGAGTCGATTTCTGTTCCCATCTTGGGCAGAGGACTGTGGATCTGTGAGTCTGCCCCTAAATAAAGAACTCTTTATTATACTCTGAGCTATTGCAATCATCTATATACCATGAAGCACAACTCTCAGTAAGGCTATGTAATAACCTCACTTAATCTTCTGAAAGACCTTGGGGGATATGTCCCTTCATGATTGCAAAGTGGTCTAGACAGAAAACAGAAATTCTATCTTTATTCAAAGGGCAGGCAGATGTGAGAAATCATAGAGCCCAGAGTCTCAAAACATTAGTTACCCAAGGAGAAATGTAATTAGGAGACCTTCATTCTTTTTTTAATGTTTAAAATGTGTGTGTATGTGTGTGTGTGCATGCATGTGTGTGTATGTGTGTGCGTGCAAGCATGTGTGTGTGTGTGCGTGTGTGTGTGTGTGTGTGTGTGTGTGTAGTATGTGTGGTGTATGTACACGTGCATGTGCATGTAGAGACCAGGATATCAATGTCAAGTGTTTTCCTCCATCACTTCCCACTTTATTTTCTGGATCAAGAGAATTTAATTTCACTGAACCTGGAACTTGTCGATCCAACAGAACTAGCTATCTAAGAAGCTTCAACAATACAGCAAGTCTTTTGCCTCTATCTCCCCAACAATGTCATCACACCCAGATTTTTACATGGGTGTTCCGACCTCAGCTCCTCGTTGCCACACTGGGCATTTGACCAACTGAGCCATCTCCCTTCTCCCTACATGCTTTCTGAATGATATGTAATTCCCCTGACAACGATATCAGTACCGGATCTATCTGACTCAGGCAAACTGACTTCCCCCAAGAAATAAAGATCCTGAGCCAGGTATGGCAGCTTCTCCTTGTAACTCCAGATATATGGGAGGCCAAGGTAAGAGGGCAAGGTCAGCTTAGGCTACAGAACCAACTCCAGCCAGCCTGAGCAACTATGAGTTCCTATTCAAAGGAAAGCCTATGAAGGACTGGGGATGTAGCTCAGCTGTAGAGCACGTACCCAGCATGTGCAAGCCTGGAGCAGCAGTTCTCAACCTGTGGGCCATGACCCCACTGCGGGGTTGAATGGCTCTTCCACTGAGGTCAAATATCAGACATCCTGCATACCAGATATGTGTACTACAATTCATAACAGCAGCAACTACAGTTATGAAGTTGTAATGAAAATAATTTCGTGGTTGGGGTCAGCACAACATGAGGAAGTGCATTCCAGCTTTGCAGCATTAGAAAGGTTGAGAACCAGTGCCCTGAGGTCAATTCCTGGTACTGATGGGAGATGAGGAAAAGAAGGAAAAATGGGGGTGAGGGTGAGGGTGGAGATGGAACCTGTTGCAAGCAGAAGGAGGGAAACTGATTCGCAAGCACATGTCGAGCAGACTAGTGAACTGTGTGGCTCCTGGATCCAAAATCTGTGTTCCTTAGGACCAGAGCCACGTACAGAGACCAGAATGGGTGTGGCTGAGGCCATAGGTTAGCAGGAGAATGACTCTTACTAAGCAGGGAGACTGTGCATGTCCATTCTGCTTCTAAAGGTGAGCTCAGGGCTGCTTACCTGAGAGACCACCTTCCTCCTTTGTCCCTCCTCAGGAATGCACAGTGGAAGTGCAGTGAATCAAAGCCCCAGAGATGTTCTTGATTTAAACTAAGGCAGAAGGCCTCAGCCATCGCTGGTCTGTCCTCACTGGAGAGTTTCCTACAGGGTGAAGTCGAAGGGACAGGGCAGGATGAGAGGCTGGATCCCCTTGGCATGACTGGGGTTAATCTTCCCCACACCATGCTGGTCTGATAATGCAAACCTGGCTTGTCACTGCTTCCCAGACAACAAAAAGGTTGACATTAGAAAGCGCCTTGGAAGAACATGGCTGCTAATCCTCTGGGGAGACAGCAGGTTAGTGTAACATCTACTGAGCAGATGCGCTGACAGGAACAGGGCCAAATGGCAGGCTTGGTGAGAAGCAAATGCCCTTGTAATATAGATGACTTCTCAATGAGAAAGTGTTGTACTATGCTTAGTACTCTCAGCTCTCTCCCTTGGTATTTGTCAGCAGACCCGAGCAGTATTTTACTTGAGCCGATAAGATGAGTTCATCTTTAGAAAACTGACTACATAGTTTCCGGGAGGGTGGGAAAAGGATGTGTCTGTGAAAACTCCAGAGTCATTCTCTGCAAGTCCCAGCCTCTGCCTTAGTGATGGGGAAGAAATGTGAAGCCATACTCAAAAGGACTTGGAGCCTAATTAGAAAAGTTCATCAAAACACTAGGAGAACAGGGAAGTTGTGGGGTGCTGGCCCTGACTGCATCTTTTGGGGCCAGTTTGCTGACATCACCATGTTGTGTGTAAAAAGCACAACACCATCTCCTTTTAATAACACACTGAGCTGCCCACGCATCCACAGGAGAACATGGTGTTTGCCAATTAGAAAAGTATAATCTCAAATGCAGGTACTGAAGCCTGTGTTTTCCTTCTAGGCCAGACTGGAGTTTGACACCGTATCTTGGGTGAAAGCAGTTACAGCAAATATAGCGATGACTTGACCGTCAAAACTACATGGAGGAGGGGTATGACAGAGGGCTGGTTTGCAGGTCTCACTGGGAAGTTTAGCTTCTTTTGAAAAGACCCGTGCATGTGTGCGTGCTTGCGTGTATGTGTGCGTGCGTGCGTGCGTGTGTGCGTGTTACTGAGTGTGAGTGTGTGTGTGTGTGTGTGTGTGTGTATGTGTGTTACTGAGTGTGAGTAGGAAGCATGTCACAGCGAGAGTGTGGAGGTCAGAGGAGCACATCAGACGCTATCCTCCCCTTTTACCATGACTGAGATAGCCTCTCCTGCTGTCCTCCTGTACACCAGGCTGTCTGGACCTGTGGGCTCTGCCTCTCCCCCATGTAGGATCACTGGGATAACAGAAATGTGCTACTTTAACCTTTATGTGGGCTCTGGGAGTCTGAACTCAGGTCAGCACACTTGTGTGAAAGCACTTTGCCCACTGAGCCATCTCCAGCCCTTACAGGGAAGTTTCTAGATGGGCACTTCACCTACCCACTAGCACACTGGCCTCCTCAGCCAGTTTCATGGCAATTCCCCATGTATACTGAAGCCCTCACCCAGTGATAATTCCCAGATTTGCCTTCACGTCTGTTAAAACACCATGTAATATAAACTTGTCATCTCTCTTATGAACAGATCAGAATTCCACTCCATCAGTTAAACCCTAGGTATTCTGTGTGCTACACTCTGACGAGTCAGCAACATCGCAGACATACAAAGTCCCCACCACCATCATGTTCTTGTTCTACCACTACCTGGTCCAACATGGTAGCTGTGGCTCCATCAGCTCCCGAGACCTTGAGAAGCAACAAGTTCAAGTTGATTCATGCCATCAACGTAGAATACAGACTGTATTGAAAAGGGCAAGTAGGATGTTCTGGATCTTAACATTGAAGACACTTTGAAATAATCTTTTTCTCTAAGATACTGGACCAAATAACATTCAGTATTAAAACAAATGTCACTGATTTCTTGCTACTTTTGAGCGCAGCTCCTAGAGCACTTTAATTGTGTGTGTGATACTCATTTTTACTTCTCTTGAATAGCCCACGGGGCTAATGATGCTCTCATCTCCCAGGGACATTGGGAAAACATAAACTCACTTCCTCTTATGGTCCTGATGTCTACCATCGATAGAAATATGAACGAACATGCAGGACTATTCCTTGAGAGAGATTCCTGAGACCTGCTCCTGGGAGTGTCCAAAGCCACAGTTCTCCATAGGATGGAGAGAGAGGGAGAGAGAGAGAGAGAATGAGCGTGTGTGTGTGTGTGTGTGTGTGTGTGTGTGTGTGTGTGCTAAACAAGTCTTAAGGAAGGATGTATAGTGGTAAAGGAACTGATGGGGGACAAACATGTTCTGTAATTGTAAACATGGTTTAGAGGCATAGCAATGTCCTGGCTTACTAGAATTTTCTTCAGCTAATTTATTTCCTATTTCTGTATTTTTTTTCTCCAACTGCTACTATAGTATTCCGTCGTGTGGCTGTGCGATATATTTATCTAATATATTGATGAGGCTATTTCTAAACAGAATATTTTGAACAATGACCCTGTGTAGTAGGAGCTGCGGGCCGCTTCCCTGCTGCCCCAGCTCCTGGCCACCTGGCTAGCTTATGCCCCAAAATAATTACACGGAAACTGTATTCTTTTAAACACTGCTTGGCCCATTAGTTATAACCTCTTATTGGCTAGCTCTTACATATTGATCTAACCATTTCTAATATTCTGTGTGGCACCACGAGCTGGCTTACCAGGAAAAATGTTAACCTGCGTCTGTCTGGAGTGGAAGAATCATGACGACTGACTGACTCGGCTTCTTTCTCCCAGCATTCTGTTCTGTTTTCTCCCCCTACCTAATTTTCTGTCCTATCAAAGGCCAAGCAGCTTCTTTATTTAACCAATGAAATTAACACAAAACAGAAGACTCTCCCCCATCAACCCTGTGAACAAATATTCAAATGCATAGGATTCTTTAGGCTCTGACTCATCAAATAGTTGTTCAAAGGCTGGAGAGAGCTCAGTGCAATGGTGCATTCTTAAGCTAGCACTCAGAAGGCTAAGGCTAGAAAGTTGTGAGTTCAAAGCCAGCCTAGGTAACTTAGTGAGATATTTTCTCAACAAAGGGGGAGAGGGAAGAGCAGAAGGGAGGATAGAGAAAGAAGGAAGAAATGGAGGAAAGGAGGAAGGAAGCTAGAAGGGGAAGGTAAAAGTGAAAAGAGAAGGGAAGAAGAAGGGAGGGAAGGAAAAAGTAGCTGTAGGTAGAACCCACACCCATGTTTGACCTTGAATAAATCACTGCCATCTTGTTATAGTCATAGACTCTCTAGAATGCTTTTTTTGGTCCCCATCTCTTTGCATAAAAGAGCAAAGGACTTGGTGACTCCCACACGTCTTCTACATCACTCACCAGGACAGACTAGCTCAAAGGTGACAAGTGTCTCCCGTGCTTGAAACCTTGGTCATCTCCCATTGCCCACAGAATAAAGTCCCAAGTTTTTCACAGTTTTTCAAAGTCCCCTTGAGTTCCTTGGTCTTCTTGCCAGCCACACACTGACCTACTTCCCCTGTTTGGCGACACTGACGGAGCTTCGAGGTCCCAGGATTCCACAGCTTTCCACACCTTCAGCCATGCTGGCTCTCTGCCTAGGACAACTTTCACAGATCTTGTTTTCTGCATAAAACATCGCCCATCCTCTGAGGCTCAACGGAAACCTCCGCTCCTCCAGGAAGTCCTGTTTCTTGCTGGGGCCCTAACCACATGTAGGCCAATGCCCTCTGCTTGTACCTTCTAACTGCCATGGACTCTTATGGGTCCCCGTACACATGGTGTTTCATGTCCGTCTTCCTCGTCACTGTGCTTGGAGACACAGATCTTGGAACATCTCAATCTCCACAATTCTTCATAATAAACACACACATACACAAAACTGATGCTAGGATGTGTGTGAATGTCTGTTGTGACTGCCCGCAGGAGACCCTCGTGACCAGGCTGTTGGAGGAAGCTCATCAGGTCCTCACCTGAAATCTCAGACTCACCCTCCCTGCCAGTTGCATGTAATTCTGCTCGAGTTGCATGTGGTCTTGTGGTCTAAGGAGGAGCTAGAATGTGGGACGTCACAGCGGCCTGTGCTGGGGTGAGACTTTCTGGTGCTGTAACTGTTCGTTGTCTTCATTAAACTGAACTAAAATTGACAGATAAACTTAGCTTAATCTGGAAGAGCCTCAGTGGAGGAGAGAAAGTGCTAAGGGCATCATGTCCCAGTGACTGTACTGTGAAAGGTGTCTGCAAAGATCGTGAGGCCAAGGGTGGTCTGGGCTACATAGTAAGACTTTGTCCCCCCAAAGCACCCTAACAGAACTGTTCGCTGTGCAATACTGAATCCCTTTTTTCCTCCACCTCCATTTTTCATGGTGTTGTCAGACCAAGGGGGAAACTCGGGACTAGAGAGATGGGTCATAAGTTAAGAGCACTTGTTGTTCTTCCAGAGAACCCAAGTTTGATTTCCAGGACTCATTTCAGAAGGCTTGCAACCACCTGTAACTCCCACTCCAAGGGATCAAATGCTCCCTCCGGCCTCCACAGGCACCTGCACTCACACACACAGACACATGTAAGATGCATAATTAAAAATAAAAGATGCTTTTAAAGAACAGAAAAAAGGAAAAAAATATCCTATGTGATCCACCTGCCCCCCATCTCCATCCCCTGAAACCTAAAAGTTAGTTAGAATCAAGCCTTTAGGACCACCTAATATAGCTATGGTAATGAATCACATCCTTTGGTGACCTTTTTAGCTGAAATAGAATCTCAGTCAAAACTATAGCAAGCCAATATAGCTTGATGTTTATATAGATTCATTAAGAATTCAGTATTTTGCTGTATCACACTGTCGTCTTTTAGGCTATAGAGTAATCAACACATAAGCCTCCAAATGAAGTTTAAGTTATTAAATTAGAATCTCAGGAACAGAAATGTTCCAGAAAATTCTCTTTTCAAATGTTTGATAAGCTTGCCTCTTTGATATACTTCTGTTTTAACGATCAAAGCACTCACAGATTTTAGTATTTGGGCACATGAAAACAGATTGTATGATAGTCTTCAGAGAAACGTGTGGAAAGGGGAGTCATATACAAAGATGTCTGCCCGCGCTCCTCCCGTACCTGTAGCAGACATTAGCAGCCAATTCAGAGCTTCCAGGCACAGTTGATCCAAGAGGGAAAATGCCTTGGCCATTCCTTATCAAAGATGTGCTAAGGAATGTTTAAGCAATGGCTCTTCTCTTATTTTTTTCCTAAATTGGATGAAGATATATTCTAGTTGTCGCTAAAGCTGGCCCCAGTGTCCTGTCAGCTGAAACCAGCGTGTTTTCCTCCCACGCTGGTGTTGACTTCCCCGAGACCCTCCTGATGTCTCTGGCATGCACCAACGGTCTTTAGAATTCAGGCCAGGTAGGTCCTCATTCATCTGGACTGCTAGACTCCTCAGCAGCAGAGACAGGAACAGATAGCGCACGGGCTGGGCACATAATGCAGATCCCCGCGGGTATATTCCTTCTCCTGTTGTTCTGAAAAGAGAGACCACAGAAAAAGATTGTGCTTCCTTAATAAGCTTCAAGAAATAACATCTAAATAAAAACTTAGTGAGATTAAGACAATAGCAAAATAGTTCCTCTGGCCCTTTACAGTCTGGTGCAATCACCCATTTACAGTCAACGTGGAGAAAGTCAGTGCAGGCTGCATTATCCAAATTCAGGAGACCTTTGCTGGGCTTAATCATTTAATATTTCAAATAACCTTTCCTCACCTTTCTCCTGACAGGATTATTAATGCTGCATCTTTGCAATGCCCTGAATTTGAAACCCTCTCACCGTCTTCCCCTGAGATGCTCCCTTGTCGTGGCTCAGCCTGCTCCTCCTAAGTCCACTTCCCTACTTGCTTCCACGCATCCTTTCCTTAGACTAATAAAGTACTCGCCTTTCATGCATGGGAACTGGAGTTCAACCTCCAGAACTCACAGTTCTTAGAGCCATGTACAGCAGCAGATCCCTGAAGCTCTGGTTGGTCAGCATAGCCTACTTGACCAGCTTCAGACCAATGAGAGACCATATCTCAAAAAAAAAAAAAAATCAAGGAGGGTGCCGAGGAGGTGGTTCAGCAGGGTAAAGTACTTGCTATCCGGTACATGAGTTCGGCTCCCCAAACCATCTAAAATCCGGAAGAGGTAATGCACATGGCCAGTAATGCATGTGGCTATAATGTTAATGTTCTCAACCACAGTAGAGTGGGAGACAGAGAGAGGAGCCCTGGAAGTCACAGTCGCCTAGCCTGGTGTGTGTAGAACGAATATGCAGTCTCTAACAGTTATAAGGTGACGATGGACACTGGGGAGCCCTCACCCCTGTGCCCTGGGGCTCCCCTCCATCAGCTCCTCTCAGATCCTGCAGTTGAAGGACCACTGCTCCAAATGTCCAGAGCACGGTTTTTGCATCATGCTATGGTTCTCATCCTCTGCCATGAAAGGGAATTGGCTTCTGGGTCTAATAGACACCTGGACCGAAA
This sequence comes from Microtus ochrogaster, assembly GCF_000317375.1. Lineage (NCBI taxonomy): Eukaryota > Metazoa > Chordata > Mammalia > Rodentia > Cricetidae > Microtus > Microtus ochrogaster. The sequence goes on along the minus strand of NC_022014.1, from coordinate 13,348,151 downwards.
TCTGGGCTACTTACAAGCCTCAGGCCCCAATTTCCTCATCTGAAAAGTGAACATAAAAGCGGCATTGACAGTGACCAGCACCTGTGTGAATGAGGTAAAATAGCAAATGCACAGCTTCCATAGCCACATGCACAGTGAACACTGTTTAACTATGCACCCATAGTCATCAGTATCTTGTAATCTGCTATTGGTTGCTGACTTTTAATGCCTGTCTTTTTATGTTGAAGTCCTTCAATTTGAAGGGCTTATCATATCTCCTAATGAACGTTAAACATCTCAAGGGCACTGTTTGAGTTCATTTTCCACACCTGTGTTAGCTCGTCCATGGAGTAATGAACCGTCTTCTAATTTAGTGCTTTAAATAACAACAATTATGGATTTAGTGGTTCTTGAACTTTAGCATGAATCAGAAGCATCGAGACGGCTCCTGGAAGCTCATTTCTACACTCCTACCAGGTGACATTGCCAGGTTGGGGCACAGTCTCAGGACCGGCAGCTTCACTCATGACCGTAGCATTCTGGGCACTCAGCTGGGATGGCTGGATCTTGACTGGCAGTCACTCACACATACCCGGGTGACTGAATGTCAGTCCTGCATCTATACCCGGGTGACTGAATGTCAGTCCTGCATCTATACCCGGGTGACTGAATGTCAGTCCTGCATCTATACCCGGGTGACTGAATGTCACTCACACATCTATACCTGGGTGACTGAATGTCACCCACACGTCTATCACCCCACACGTCTATACCCGGGT
>NC_022014.1:13324019-13347143 GCF_000317375.1 Microtus ochrogaster | reverse complement strand
GGGTGACTGAATGTCACCCACACATCTATACCCGGGTGACTGAATGTCACCCACACGTCTTTACCCAGGTGACTGAATGTCACCACAGGTTGTTGGTATCAGAGTCAGGGCTCTGGCAAGCCTGTCAAGCTATTTTTGGCCACCTACCCTCAAGAGACCAACGAAAGAGAAAATTATGAGTGAAAAATGGAGAAAGGAGATTGATTCAATGCAGCCACACTGGGAATAGAAACAAACAGGTCCAGTGACTCCCCACCCACTAAGTCCATCTTTAGGATTCTGTCCTGAGGTTTGTTTTTAAATAGAGGATCAGAGGTAGCCAGAGCTCATCAGTCCTGCTCCAGTGTGGGCTCTCTCATCTCCACTGCCCAACTCATCTTTCCAACAAGGAGTTTTGACAAATGGTCAAATGTCTTCCTGGAAGACAAGCTCCTTCTCTGGCTTGTCTGGCTTCATCTTACCCTTCTTCTTTCCCAGCACAATGTGCCTAAGGAAATTCCAAGTCTTAGGGTCCATTAGCTCAACAGTGTGATGGTGCAATGGAAGATTACAAGTGTATCTTTATCTTAAAAAAAAAAGTGTATGCCTATTTTGTCTGCATGTATTTATATGAGCACACAGTGCTCAAAGAGACCAGAAGAGGGCATCAGATACCCTGGAATAGTTACAGGCCGTTGGGAGTCATCACATAGGTTCTAGGAACCAAACCTGGGTCATCTAGACAAGCAGCTAGTGCTCTGAGCCTGTGAGGTAGGCCAGCTAGAGCCACACAGTAGCTTCTAGGGGTTGGCTGCTGCTGACTGAGGAGACGTGGCTGAGTGAGCCACAGGTCTCTGCTGCGGCTGATCTCTCAGGACAATCATCTAAAGCTCAAAGCCATAGGCTTCCTAGCTCTAGGTTAGCACCATGGCTTTTGCTACATCACAAGCCCAGCCCACACTCGAGAATGGGGACATAGGCTTCTCATCTTGATGGGAAAAGCCGCATCTGTATCTTAGAAGTGTGGCCGGTGGAAAGCAGGCAGCACTTCCCCTTCTCCTCATATGGTCCAGCTCAGTCTGGGTGTGTTTGCTCTGGACTCTCCCAGATGTGCCTGCCTCTGGCTATGCTCTTCCTATTTTCTACAATAAACTAGCTTCTCCACCATAAGTAGATGCAGCCATGCCCTTCCTTCTTTTCTTTCTTCTTTTCATTCTCATTCTAGGCCAGCACATGCGTACAGGGATCACTGAAGAGGGCACTTCCTGCTTGGGTTGCACATTCTTTACCCTCCCTTTCTTCTTTCAAGTATAAAATAAGGATTCTCACCTCTTAGAATTTTGGCAAGGACCAAATTTGAGAAGCAGTATGACGTGGGATTTTCAGATTTCCTGAACTATTTACCATGTCTACACCTCAGATCTCTCATCTGAAAAATGGTCACGAGTAACACCATCTCACAAGAACTCTGGGATCAGATAGGGACGTGTGCGCAGTGTGCTCCCCTTGTCAAGCTCCTGATGGTTACTAATGAGATTCCATGGCCCAGCACAATTCCTGGTAACGTGAGCGCCAGGGTAACACTTGGAGTTTAGAAATGGCACTTCCTGCTCCATGGGTGTCAAAGAGATGTTGGAGGATGTACCAGCTCCAAAGTTTCAGGCGTGTGATGATGTACAGCATGCTGGCTTTGAAACACCAAATGTGCAAGAAGCCACAAGCAGCCTGGCCAGGTAACCCTGTGAGCTCCCACAGCTTGTCCCCAGCTGGACACCTCTGTCCATTTCTGTCCTGCATCCAGCCCGCACTGCCTCTGCTTCTAAAGTGAAAGTGGGTCAGCTCGGCTGTCGATATTTTAGAGACAGGATGGGTACAGAAGGAAAGGATGTGGTGAGCGGAGCCAGAAGTCTGGATGATGGCTAGGGAGCCAGAAAACTATAAACCTTCAGCACTTACCGCAGATGAGAAAAAAGGAAGGGAGGGATGAAAGGAAACTGAGGGAAGAAGGAATGGTGGCGGGGGAAGGGAAGGAAGGGAGGGAGGAAGGTGGAGAAAAGGTGAAGAAGTCTTGCAGGCAGGTGCTTGGTCTGTCCCCACCAAAGGCAGCTCCAGAAACTACAGAGCTAAGTGAGCAGTCTTGTCTGGTGCCCATTTAATTGTCAGGGAAGTCACAGAGACCCCAGAAGGCCACAGGCTCTGCTAAAGCATTCAGAGTGGTCCCTGGGCTTCCTTCTCTCCAGGTGATTCCCATTTAGGCTGGCGTTAATGGGTCTCCTGCCAAGAAGTCCTTGTCAGCTCTTTCAGTTAAGAGTGCCTCTTTCAAATAATCACCATCAGAGCCCAAAAGGCTCTGGGCAGAAGGAAGCTAAGGTATAGTTCCAGGCAAACCCTGAAGCAAGGCAACCTCCCAGCCTGCTCCCTGGACTGTCCTATCCACTTCTCAAGATAGACAAGGTCTGCTTTGCAGACTCTCAGAGTAGCAGGGAGTTTACTGTCAACCTGGAGTCAGATTCTGGTTCAAGTCCACTGTAGGAAAAGCAGATAAAGAAATCTGAGGAATTTTCTAAAGTAGACTGAAGCTGTTCTCCCACTAGGCATCTAGGGATGGTTCGTGATCTGTGGTCTGGATGGGGCCTTAAAAGGTGCTAGGAATGCTTTAGATGGTTAAGCCAATAGGGAAGGATACTCTTAGGGAGCTAGGAGCCTAAGAGAACATAAGCCAAGTAAACCAAGAAGCAATCAGGACAGTGTCTGAGAGGGAGCAGAAGGGATAGAATAAAATGTTAATGATCAGCCTGAAGGGACCCCAGAGAAAAGCAGTACTAGATGTTTGGTTGGGGCAATCATTAAAATATGCTTGACTGAACCCCTGGAAGTGCTGAGTAAGCAATGTTCTGTATGAGGAAGGACATCAAGGTATTGGAAGAAGCTCATATCAGGACAGAGAGAAGGTGAATGTGGTAAGAGGTCTGTGAATTCTTAGCGAATAAAACCAAATAAGTAGGTTGTGGTGGTAGGCAGCCTCCCACCAGTCCGTTCCAGGGATCCCACCTTGTAGTCACAACCTTTCATAGACAATGAGCAGGGATGACCTGTGAGGCCAGTAGAATATTGAAACAATGGCAACACATGACATGAGTCAAAGTTAACGAAAACCAGTGTAGCCTCTTTTCTGGTCTGGAAATGCAGCCACATATGTGAAGAGCACCCCAGTAGATGCATAGGAAAAATAATATGGGGGTAACTGAGATCTCCAACCAACAGCCATACTTCAGAAGACACAACCAACTGATCTCCTGATCAAATCTCCACCAGGGATGTGAACAGGAGGATCCAGTTAAGTCACTCCCAAATTCCTGGTCAGAAGAAAATGCATGTAGCATCAGTGAGATGACTCAGTCGTAATGTGTTTGCTGCACAAACAGGGGGACCTGAATTTGGCCCCCATCATCCCCTTAAAAAGCTGAGTGTGGCCAGGTGATGGTGACACACACCTTTAATCCCAGCATTTGGGAGGCAGAGGCAGGTGGATCTCTGTAAATTCAAGGTCAGCCTGGTCTACAAAGTGAGTTCCAGAACAGTTAGCTAGGACTGTTATAGAGAGAAACTCTGTCTCGAAAAATGAAAAAAAAAGTGGGGTGTGGTGACACAGTCTACACTCCCAACACCAGGGAAGTGAAGGAGTCTTGAAGGCCACTGGCCATGCAGTCTAGCTAATCTGTGAGCTCTAGGTTCAGTAAGAGAGCTTAGCTCAAAACATAGGTAGCAAGTGATCAAGGAAGATCTCAACGTCCACATTTGCCCTCTACGAACATGCGTATCCACACATACACATCCACAGAGCATACACAGACATCAACATGGAAACAGTTCGTGAAATACTGTTTTGATCCCTGGCACATCAAGGATTATGTTATGCAGCAGTAAATAACCAATACGGTCATGAAATCATGGCAAGAACTGTGCTTTATTTTTGGTGTCCAGACAAGATAAATGAGAAAATGATAGACATGGATTCATGTTCCTCTGGAGCATACCAACTCCAGAAGAACGGGACATAAGAAGGTAAGTGAGACAATGATGCAGGGACGACTCTGATTTCCAGACTTCTGTCTATCCCCTCCATCTAACAACTCACCATGGCTAAGATATATTGACATCTGGAGATGAATAACCCTGCTCCCCATTCTGTCCAGAGCTTCTCTCATTAAAAAAAAAAAGCATATGAGAGGCATTACCAGGAAAGTAGTGGCACATGTCTATAATCCCAGCACTAGGGAGGCAGAGGCAGGTGGATATCAGAGTCTGAGGCCAGTGTGGTCTACAGAGTGAGCTCCGGGGCAACCAGGACACAAAGAAAACCTGTCTAGAAAAAAACCCAAAGGAGAGCGGAGTATTGCTACGTCATAGTAGATACTAGAGTAGCCATGAGGAGCAGAACTGCTACCACTGCCAACCGTAGACACACACAGAGCTGAATGGCCCTGAAAGGTGTTTGTTTTCTTCTTGTAAACCCCACATACTTGCTGATCCATACTGTCCTATAACTGCTTTATACTGATAAAAATGCCTTGCAAGTCACCTATCTGGCCTTAGTGAAGTATCCCTGATGTCATTCAGTCTTTACCTTGCAGAACAAAGGTTATATCAAGTTCTGAAAGATGAAAAAGGAAGATGAGAAGGAGGCAAGTTAAAGCAGAGAAGCCTGGAGCCCATAGAATCACTATTTGAAAGTGTTTGAAAATAAAATATGCCAGGAATAGTAAACTCTTACTTCTTATTGTGACAAAAAATATAACTTCTCAACATCTCTTATTATCTGAGCTTAAGCCAAACAAAATCTCTATTTCAGGCAAAAATAACAAACCTTAACATAAAGAATCCTATGGAAATGAGACCATTGTGAGGGTTAGAAGAACAGGATCTTGACTGTCCTCTGGAGATGATTTCCAGGGGAGCACTGGATGGTCACAGAAAGAGGAGGATGGGCAGCCAAAAAACCATACTCTGATGTCTGCCATGGAGTTAGACACATAAACCATTCTCTTATTAGCTGCAGTTTCTTGGTACAGTACAGGTCTTTCTTGCTATGTAACTCCACAACAATTTAATTTCCTTGTAAGTCCATGTAATTGGCTGTTACAGACCAGTTAGAAATCTGGATGCAAGGGAGTCAGGAAAATCTGGACCTTTTTGTTTCCTCAGTTCTACAGAACAAAAAGGCAGTCTGGCGGTCGTGGTGCACACATTTAATCCCAGCACTCAGGAGGCAGAGATAGGCAGATGAGTTTGAGGCCAGCCTGGGCTACAAGAGCTAGTTCTAAGACAGCTAGGTCTGTTACACAGAGAAACCCTGTCTAGAAAAAAAAAAACTAAAAGAAAAAAAGCACAAAGAGGCACCTAGAAAATTGTTGAGTTGATGCTTGAAGGAGACATGTACTGGATCTACCAGCCTCTTTTTTTCCCCGTTTGAAAATGGGATCATAATTTGTGTTCTACCTACTCATAAGTTGCATGAAGGATAAACAACCAAGCATGTGAATATACTCAAATATCAGTGCCTTCTCAGTATTGAACATAGAAATCCAGCCAGTGATTATTTCCATCTTATTAATGCCTAAGTTAAGACTTCAAAGACTTCTTACTGGTGGTAAATTCTGAGCTTGATGCTATCAGGTAGCTAGATTGGCCAAAGCCAGATGTCTTATGCTCCATAGTCTTCCTGGGACTCTACCATGTTTTATTCACACTAATTTTAAAAAACCAGAAAATCCTTTGCAAGATAGGTAGGCTCAGGACATTACCTCTAGGCACTATGAACACTACAGTCAACAGAGTCTAACAACTAGGAAAAGTGACTAGTGAGCTCTCAGTCTCTGGATGTTCTACATCGTCCCCTACCAGCACTCAGGGGACACTGCAGAACGGGGAGCAAAAAGATTGTGAGAGCCAGAAGGGACCCCGTTGTGAGACATGTCTGAATATGACACGGCCATTGGACTCATGAAGTCACAGCAGCTGTGGTTACTTGCCCAAAAATCAAGCTAACAAGCTCAGCCACGTTCCACAGGCAAAACTAACTGGACTCAGTGGAGGTTTTTTGTTTATTGATTTGTTTGGTTTGGTTTTAGGAGAGAACATGAAAGGGAGATACATTGTGCCTGGAGAAAGGTAAAGATGAGTATGATCAAAATGGGTTTTTAAAGCATGTATGAAATTGTGAAAGAATAAATAAAAGATACTTTAATTTTAAAAGATAGTGGCCCACAAAACCATCTCTCACATCTTGCTTTTAAGAGACTGATGAGCCAGCCAGAGAAAAATGTAAAAAAGATCAAGTCCTTCCCCTACATCCCTGAACTCAGACGTAGAATTTTCTGGCAGCTGGTCAGCCTCTGGCCATTCCTAACTTGGAAATGTTTTGTTGCTGTTTTAATGAATCCCAAGTGAGAGAGAGTCACAGGTCCTCTAGTCTCTATCCTAAATGAAATGAATCTTGCTAGAGAAATACAGAACTAGAAAGATTAAGATGTATGTTTTCCTATTTCTTTTCTTTTTAAATTCCCATAGTTCTGAATTTCATTAGCTTTGCATTAATATTGTGACCAAAATTAATTTTAGACCAACCAAAGGGAGAAAAAAACATTATTCTTTATTTTCCTTAAAATATATTTTACCTTCAAAAACTTGGCAAGTAGCGAAATGAAATTCATTGTTAAAGCAAGCCTTGATAATTTGAGATATTACCTTTAGAAAAGTGTTAAGGGAAAAGAAATACTACAAAATTTAGAGAGAAAAATGTGGAAAAGAAATAAATGCAATTAATGCAAAAGGAAAATAACAACCTAGTCCTAAAAGAATGATTGGGAGGTATTGTCTGTAGAAGACCAGAAAGCAAGTATTATCAGCCTTATAGTCCAAGGGATCATTGTTGCAAATTTTCAGATCTACCATAAAAATAGTATGTAAATATATGCAAATAGAACATAAACCAGTAAGTACATATAAATAATAGGTAATAAGTGTTGGCCTAAATAATATGAAAACAAATAAATGTGGTCCATGTTCCAATAAAACCTAAGAAGTTTGAAAAATGAATTTTATCTCCATGTTTCTATCTTTTACTTTGTTCTAGTCATGCTCAAATATCAGAAATACTGTCAGTTTGTGGGCCCTGCAAAAGAAATGGCAGTCAGCAGCACACGGCTCCTAGTTTGCTGCCCTCTGTTCTAAAGCCAACTTTAAGCATCATCTCTGTCATCTAAATGGTGCTAAGCACACTTTGGGAAGACATAGAAAATATTTTTGTCTCCTGCTTATCAATTGTTAGTCATTATGTGGTTCAGTAGAGCCTATGTCCCCTGGAGAAAGACGTGGGTATGGCACTCTGAAACCAGGAAGGATTCACTTCTCTACCTAACAGAGGATATCTTCCCTTCGATACCCATCAGGCCGTGGGGCAGGAAATACTTAGGTGCCTGCTGGTGGCGCTCTGTCTTTATGTTTAAGTGTTAAATGTGCATTTCTTCAGACCAAGTTATTCTGCTTCTAGGAATTTCTCAAATATAAGCAAAAATATTACAAAAAGATAGTCCTAGACATTCTTTTACTGGTTTCTTTCCTGCTAAAAGTTTGAAATGTCCTTGAGACTCGTTGCCAGAGGCAAATGGTGTCCAACACAGCTGGAGAGCTGTGGTCTCTGATCTGGTTCTTAGGTTCTCAGCTCTTCAGTGTGGCAGGATGTTAAAGTAGCAGTGGAGGCTTTAAGAGAACTCTCCTCCTGCTCAAGACAGTAGACTCTCGGGCCTGCTGCAGCCCTGATGCTTGGATGCGAACAGGCAATCATCCCTAGAAAGTCAAGATCATCTTAAACCGAGCTTGCTAACTAGACGGAATGATCCTTTGTACTAGGGCCCAGCTCAGGCTTGTCGAGTCAGCTAATATTACATAGTTACTCTCTCCCTATTGCAGTTTCTTACTCCAGAATAGGATAAAGAAAGCTGAAATCATAGTAGGTTGAAGGAAAAAATATGTAAAAAGAGGAGGGATTTGTAAGAAGTATTAAAAGAGTCTTTTCTATAAAATACTATAAAACCTGTCTTTAAAACAAGGAATTCAAATATTTTATCTTCCCCAGCCTATAAGATTCTTAGGCAAATGTTTTAATTCCCCACCCCTCCCATCACCCCACTCTCCCACCACCACCCCAGGTTCCACCCTCTTTCTGTAACACACACACACATCTGGTAGAATCTTCATTTACTCAAAGCCCCTCTACTCAGTTCCAGGAATCTGATGGCCTAGAACAGCAGTCCTTTCTCCCTTCTTTCCTTTGTGTGGATTCTTTTCAAACTAGATAATCAAGTGAGACTCTGAAGTCTGACCCCAGCCTGTGGTAAAAGACATAGTCATGAAGGTAAGAAGGCTGGCATTATGGCTCTGTGATTAAGAGCACTGAGGCCCCAGCACCCATCTCCAGTTTCAGGGCTGCTAATACCCTCTATGGCCTTTATGGTCACCTGGCATGTTAGGTGCACACAACTAACTATACATGTAAGCAAAACATCAATACACATAAAATTTTAAATAAATAAAATATTTTAAAAGATATTGTCACCACCTGAGTTAAGATAAAAACAAAGCACCTTTCATATCTCTCAGCTACCATTTTCACTTTTATATCTCTCAATCAAGACTCTGTTGTAACATATAAACCAGTTAGAGCAACGCCTAACACACAATAAGGAGATAGATGTAATAGTTGATATGGTGGTGATGCTGCAGTTGCTGATACTGAAGAGTTATTGATGGTGGAAATGGGATTACACTGTGCACTGGGACAAAACCCTTCCCTATGACTGGAGAGGAACTCAGCATCCTTGGAGTTCATGAGCACCCAACACCTAAGACTGACATTTGCTGAGACCACCATCACCATGTGATGTACACCCAGGCTAGCACTACCACTCTATGTTGTGAATGACTGATTGGCTGTCTCCTTCTATGCCATATGGGTTTCTTAAGAAAAGAAGCCACAACTTGTTGATCATCATTAAAAGTATTTGATGAGTATTTTTTGAATGGCTAGGTATGTAGATGGATGGATGGATGGATGGATGGATGGATGGATGGATGGATGGATGAGTGGAGGTATGGATGAATAAATGTGTGGATTGGTAGGTAAATGAGTGAATTGTGGGTAGATGAATAATAGATCAACAGATGGGTGGGTAGGTAAATAGGTGAGCTGGCTGATGGCTAAGTGTATGGATTAATGGAAGGATGGGTAATGGATGGATGGATAGATAATGAATGGATGGATGGATGAATAGATTAGTGGATGGATGGGTGAATGGATGGATGGATGGATGGATGGATGGATGGATGGATAGGGGAGGGAGGGATTAGTGGGTGAATGAGTGAGTGGGTAGTATAGTTATACTTTCTATGAACTGCCAGCTCTCAAATAATAACACAGAGAATTTTAATCAATTATGACAGTTTGGCCTTAGTTTAGACATGTTTCCAACCAGCTCTTAAAATTTAAATTAATCTTATTATATTAATCTACATTCTGCCACATGGCTTATTACCTTACCTTAGTACTGCATATCTGACTTTCTCCGGATCTGGCTGGTGAATCTCCCGCCTCAGATTTTTACCCAGAGTTCCTATCTCTGCCTAAAAGTTCTATCTATCCTCTCCTGCCTAGATATTGACCATTCATCTCCCTATTAAACCAATCAGAAGGTGCCTAAGGCAGTGAGGGAGGACATATGCACATCTCCACACAGTATAAAAACCATGTTCCCAACAGGGCATGAAGATGAATAATAAATAGATGGGTGGATAGGTGGGTGGATCAGTGAACTGATAGATGGCTGAGAGAAGGCTGGGTTAGTGGAGCCATGGAGGGGTTGAGAGAAGAAAGAATGTGTTGTTTAGTATGCAAATGGATGGATGGATAGATGGGCAGGTGGATAGATAAATAATTGTATGAATAGAAAGTAAGTAAATGCATATATGGATCTAGCAACAACTGCACCCTAAGATCACCGAGCTTAGAATGTTGTGTTCATGCTCTATTTTGATGGAGAATCCTAATGCCAGGCAGAACACCCATGGGAACAATTTATTGTGGGTACTATGATCAGCCTAGATTCTTTCACTCTCCTGTCTACCTGGGTCATAGCTGCTCTCCCATCCAGCCTGGCACACCAATTCTTTGGACCAACTTGGTGAGTCAGACTATTGTCTTTAAACCTCTCTCACTTGCTCTAATATTCTCAGATGGAGCTGGGGTCTTCCAGCCAGTGTTCTAACTCACTCTGAGGAGTCACATATATGTTTTCTTTATTATTATTATTATTATCATTATTAATATTAGTTTAAAAAATACCAATCAAAATTCCCACTCTCTCCCCTCCTCCCAGTTCCTCCACACACCCTCCCACCCTCCCCCTTCCAGTCCAAAGACAGGACAAGGCACCCTGCCCTGTGGAAAGTCCAAGGCCCTCCCTACAACATCTAGGTTGAGCAAGGTATACATCCAAAGAGAATAGGATCCCCAAAAGTCAGTACATGCAGTAGAGACAAGTCCCAATGCCACTGTCAGCGGCCCCTCACTCTGCCCCAACTGTCAACCACATTCAGAAGGACTAGTTTGATCCCATGCTCGTTCACTCCCAGTCCAGTTGAAGTTGGTGAGCTCCCATTAGCTCATGCAAACTGTCTCAGTGGGTGAACCCCTCATAGTCTTGACCTCCTTGCTCATATTCTCACTCCTTCCACTATTCATCTGGACCTTGGGAGCTCAGTTCTCTGCCTCTGTTTCCATCTGTTGTTGGATGAAGGTTCTATGGTGATATTTAAGATAATCATCAGTCTGACTACAGGGTAAGGCCAGTTCAGACACCCTCTCCTCTATTGCTTAGAGTATTAGCTGGGGTCATCCTTGTGGATTCCTGGGAATTTTTCTAGAGCCAGGTTTCTTGCTAACCCCATAATGCCTCCCTCAATCAAGATATCTCTTTCCTTGCTCTCATATCTGTCCTTTCTCCATCTTGACTATCCCATTCCCTCAAGTTCTCCTTAACCCTCCCATTCTCCCTTTCCTTCTACCCCCTTCCCCCATGCTACCAATTTTGTCAGGCAATCTTGTCTGTTTCTAATTCCCAGGTAGGTCTATATGTTTTTCTTTGGGTTCACCTTATTACATAGCTTCTCTAGGACCATGAACTATATGCACAATGTCCTTTATTTATGTCTATTATCCACTTAAGACTGAGTACATAGCATATTCATTCAAGATGTCATTGTTTCTTACTGCTGAGTAGTACTCTAATGTAAATGTGCCACCCTTTCTTTATCCATTCTTCAGCTGAGGGGCATCTGTTTCCAGATTCTGGCTATTACAAATAATGTTGCTGTGAGCATTGTTGAACAAATGCTTTTGTAGTATGATTGAGCATATTTTGGGTATATTGCCAAGAGTGGTATTGCTGGATCCTAAGGTAGACTGATTCCCAATTTTCTGAGAAACCACCATACTGATTTCCAAAATGGTTGCACAAGTTTGCATTTCCACCAGCAATGGATGAGTGTTCCCCTTACTCCACATCCTCTCCAGCATAAGCTATCATTGGTGTTTTTTATTTTAGCCATTCTGACAGGTGTAAGATGATATCTCAGAGTTGGTTTGATTTGCATTTCCCTGGTAGCTAAGGAAGTTGAGCATGTCCTTAAGTATCTTTTGGCTATTGGAAATTTTTTTCTGTTAAGAATTCTCTGTTTAGTTCAGTACATCATTTTTAATTGGGTTATTTAGAATTTTAAAGTCTAATTCTTGAGTTCTTTATATATTTTGGAGATCAGTCCTTTGTCAGATGTGGGGTTGTGATGATCTTTTTTCCATTCAGCAGGCTGCTTTTTTGTCTTATTGACTGTGTCTTTTGCTTTACAGAAGCTTCTCAGTTTCAGGAGGTCCCATTTATTTATTGTTGTTCTTAGTATCTGTGCTACTGGAGTTATATTAAGGAAATGGTCTCCTGTGCCCATGCATTGAAGGCTACTTCCCACTTTCTCTTCTATCAGGTTCAGTGTGGTCGGGTTTATATTGAGGTCTTTAATCCATTTGGACTTGAGTTTTGTGCATGGCGATGGATATGGATCTATTTTCATTCTTCTACAGGTTGACATCCAGTTATGCCAGCACCATTTGTTGAAGATCCTTCCTTTTTTCCATTGTATAATTTTAGCTTCTTTGTCAAAAATCAGGTCTTCATAGGTGTGTGGATTAATATCAGGGTCTTTAATTGGATTCCATTGGTCAAAGTCTCTGTTTTTATGCCAATACCAAGCTGTTTTGATTATTGTGGCTATGTAATAGAGCTTAATGTCATGGATAGTAATGCTTCCAGAAGTTCCTTTACTGTATAGAATTGTTTTGGCTATCCTGGGTTTTTTGTTTTCCCATATGAAGTTGTTTACTGTCCTTTTAAGGTCTGTGAAGAATTGTGTTGGGATTTTTGATAGGGATTGCACCGAATCTATAGACTGCTTTTGGTAAAATTGTCATTTTTACTATGTTGATCCTTCCTATCCAAGAGCATGGGAGATCTTTCTACTTTCTGGTGTCTTCTTCAATTTCTTTCTTCAAAGACTTAAAGTTCTTGTCAAATAGATCTTTCACTTCCTTGGTTAGTGTTACCCCAAGATATTTTATGTTATTTGTGGCTATTGTGGAAAGTGATATTTCTCTGATTTCCCTCTCAGCTTCTTTATCCTTTGTGTATAAGAGGGCTACTTATTTTTTTTTTGAGTTGATCTTGTATCCTGCCACATCACTGAAGGTATTTATCAGCTGTAGGAGTTCTTTGGTAGAGTTTTTGGGGTCACTTATGCACACTATCATATCATCTGCAAATAACGAAAGTTTGACTCCTTTCCAATTTGAATCCCCTTGATCTCCTTATGTTGTCTTATTGTTATAGCTAAAACTTCAAGAAGTATATTGAAGAGATGTGGAGAGAGTGGACAGCCTTGTCTTGTTCCTGATTTTAGTGGAATCACTTTGAGTTTCTCTCCACTTAATTTGATGTCAGCTGTTGGCTTGATCTATATTGCTTTTATATATTACATATGACCATTGTATCTCTAATCTCTCCAAGACCTTATCTTGGAGGGGTGTTGGATTTTGTCAAATGCTTTTTCAGCATATAATGAAATGATCATAGGGTGTTTTTCCTTTCAGTTTATTTATATGATGGATTACATTGATAGATTTTCATATGTTGAACCAGCCCTGCATCTCTGGGATGAAACCTACTTGATCATGATAAATGATTTTTTATGTGTTCTTAAAATCAGTTTGCCAGTATTTTATTGAGAATTTTTGCATCCATGTTCATGAGTGAGATTGGTCTGTAATTCTCTTTCTTTGTTGAGTCTTTGTGTGATTTTGGTATCAGGGTAACTGTAGCTTCATAAAAAGAGTTTGGCAATGACCCTTCTGTTTCTCTTATGTGGAACACTTTGAGGAGTATAGATATTAGCTCTTATAGAAAGTTCTCATAGAATTCTGCACTAAAACCATCCGACCCTGGACATTTTATGGTTGGGAGGTTTTTGATGACAGCTTCTATTTCCTCATGGCTTATAGGTCTATTTAAATTGCTCACCTGGTCTTGATTTAATTTTGGTATATGGTATCTATCTTAAAAATGGTCCATTTCTTCTACATTTTCCTATTTTGTGGAGTACAGGTTTTTGTACTAAAGACCTAATGATTCTCTGAATTTCCTCAGTCTCTGTTGTTATGTCATGGTTTTCATTTCTGATTTTGTTAATTTGGATGTCCTCTCTCCACCTTTTGATAAGTTTGAATAAAAGTTTGTCAATCTTGTTGATTTTCTCAAAGAACCAGCTCTTTGTTTCATTGATTCATTGGATTGTTTTCTGTTTCTATTTTGTTGATTTCAGCCCTCAATTAGATTATTTCCTGTCTTATACTCCTCCTGGGTGAGTTTGCTTCTTTTTTCCTAGAGCTTCCAGGTGTGCTGTTAAGTCAATAATGTGAACTTTTTTGTTTTCTTTATGAGGACACTTAGTGCTATGAAGTTTCCTCCTGGCACTGCTTTCATCGTGTCCCATAGGTTTGGATATGTTGTGCCTTTATTTTCATTGAATTCAAAGAAGACTTTAATTTCTTTCTTTATTTCTTCCTTGACCCAGGGGTGGTTCAGTAGTTGACTGTTCAGTTTCCATGAGTTTGTAGGATTTCTGAGAATAGTATTGTTGTTAAATTATAACTTTACTTCATGGTTATCTGATAAGACACAGGGGTTACTCCAGTTTTTTGTATCTGTGGATGTTTGCTTTGTTACCAAGTATGTGATCAATTTTAGAGAAGGTTTCATGAGGTGCTGAGAAGAAGGTATATTCTTTTTTGTTTGGGTGGAATGTTCTATAGATGTCTGTTAAGTCTATATGATTCACGACATCTGTTAGTTTTCTTATTCCTCTGTTAAGATTCTGTCTGGTTGACCTGTCCATTGGTGAGAGAGGAGTGTTGAAATCTCCTATTATTAGTGTGTGGGGTTTGATATGTGATTTAAGTTTTAGTAATGTTTCTTTTACATATGTGGGTGCTTTTGAATTAGGAGCATAGATATTCAGGATTGAGACTTCATCTTGATGAATTGTTCCTGTCGTGAGTATAAAGTATCCATCTCCATCTCTTCTGATTGATTTAAGTTTGCAATCAATTTTGTTAGATATTAGAATAGCCACTCCCACTTGTTTCTTAGGTCCATTTGATTGGAAACCCTTTTCCCAACCCTTTACTCCTTGAGGTTGAGGTGTATTTCTTGTAAACAGCAGAAGGCTGGATCCTGTTTTTGTATCCATTCTCTTAGCCTGTGTCTATTTATAGGTGAATTAAGTCCATTGATATTAAGTGATATTAATGACCAGTGGTTTTAACTCCAGTTATTTTTCAGTAGTATTGTTTCTGTGCTTTCCTTCTTTGGGTTATGCTGGTGGGAAGTTATCAAATGTCTGTGTTATTGTGTTATTGTTAGCTTCCTTGGGTTGAGGTTTTTTTTCTAGTACTTTCTGTAAGGCTAGGTTTGTGGATACACATTGTTTATATCTGTTTTTATCATGGAATATCTTGTTTTCTCCATCAATGATGAAAGAAAGCTTTGCTGAGTATAGTAGTCTGGGTTTGTATCCATGTTCTCTTAGTGTCTACAGTACATCTATCCAGGACCTTCTGGCTTTCATGGTTTCCATTGAGAAGTCAGATGTAATTCTGACAGGTTTACCTTTATATGTTATTTGGCCTTTTTTATTTGCAGATCTGAATATTCTTTCTTTGTTCTGCATGTTTTGTGTTTTGATTATTATATGGTGAGAGAATTTTTCTTTTTTGATCCAGTCTATTTTGGTGTTCTGTCAGCTTCTTGCGCCTTCATAGGGAGATCCTTCCTTAGGTTGGGAAAGTTTTCTTCTATAATTTTGTTGAATATATTTTCTGGGCCTTTGAGCTGGAGTTCTTCTCCTTCTTCTACCCCTATTATTCTTAGGTTTGGTCTTTTCATGGTGTCCCAAATTTCCTGAATGTTTTGTGTTAAGAATTTGTTGGATTTAATGTTTTCTTTAACCAATGAGTCTATTTCCTTTATAGTATCTTCAGTGCCTGAGATTCTTTCTTTTATCTCTTGTATTCTTTTGGTTATACTTGTCTCTGTAGTTCCTGTTCATTTACCCATATTTTCCATATCCAGAATTCCCTTGGTTTGTGTTTTCTTTATTACCTCTATTTCAGTCTTCAAGTCTTGAACTGTTTCCTTCACCTGTTCGATTGTTTTTTCTTGTTTTTCTTGCATATCTTTGAGGAGTTTATTAATTTCTTCCAACTTTTTGTTTGTCTTCTCTTCCAGTTCTTTAAGGGAGTTTTTCATTTCCTCTTTAAAGGTCTCCATCATTTTTGTAGAGTTACATTTAAAGTTGTTTTCTTCTACTTTTTGTGGGTTAGTATGATCAAGTCTTCCTGTTGTGTATCTGCTGGATTCTGGTGTTACCATGTTGCTTTTTAGGATGTTGGAGGATTTCTTGCATTGGCGCCTATCCATCTCTTCCTTCAAATGAGGCAGTAGTGTCTTGGTGTCTTGGTCCAATCCTTGCTGTAGCTGCTTCTTAGGTCCCCTCAGTATTGGAGCAAGCTGTTTTCCAGGGTTTCACTGAACTCGCAGGTGAACAAGCAGGGTGGGTTTTCAGATAGCCTGGCTGCAGGTATACTCCCTGCTGGCTGGCTCTTAGATCCCCTCAGTATTGGAGCAATCTCCACATCTGTTTTCCCAACCTCTACACTTGAGATAAGAAGCACATCTTTCAGAATTCTGAAGAGTGAAAATACTGTACTCTCAAATTTGGGAAAGAACAGATTCCTTGCAACAAATCAAATTCAATGCAAGCAGGGACCTTGCTTTCTTGTTCATTACTACCTCTCAAAAACTTCAAAAGTCCAGAGCCTTCAAAAATAATTTTAAATGAAGAATTAAAAAGCATACATAGCTATTTTTTAATTTTTTAATCATGTTAATATCCATTATGCAATACTTTGACAGAGTTTATGGAAGTATTTCTTAAATATATGCATTCTGTCTTTCCACATTTACTGTACAAACTAATCATATTATCCTGTACTTAATTCTACCTTAATGAGATTTAGATGACTCTGGGGGAATTCTCCAAAGACTTTTCCCCTCAGATATTCAAATATTTTGTATGAGTCATCTTTGAAGATGTGCATATCATGATTCAGAGTTTATTGCTATACAGATAGACTTTGTGGAAGTTCTGGACTATGCATAACAAACACAATGTCTTTGTGTACTACCCTTGTTTCTGGGATTTTAAATGCAGGTTTAGATGATTTTTAAAAAGTTAAGCAATTCATAAGTACTAGATTTGTGCCTGGCTCCAAAGACCTGGCTGTAATACAAAACCTAACAGAGGTAAGTTAAAAGAAGGACTGAGGGCTGAAGAGATGGATGGCTCAGTGATTAGGAGCACTTGCTGCTCTTGCAGAGAACACAGATCCAGTTCCCAGAATCCAAGTGACAGCTTATAACAATGTGTAACACCAGTTCCAGGGGTATCTAATGTCCTCTTCCAACTTCCATGGGCACCAGGGACATACATGGCACATAAACATGCATTCATTTAAGCAAAACATCCATACACATAAAATAAAAATAAATAATTTTAAAGAAAGTCCTTTAAAAGCTTAGAAGAACAATTATTTTGTCTCACAGTTTCAGAAGGTTTAGGTCTTGAGCTTAGACAGGGCAGCATGGTAATAGGAGTATGTGGCAGAGTGACAGGAAGCAGGCAGAAGAACAAGGAAGGGACAGAGACAAAGTGTCCCTAAGGACTTGACTCCAGTTCTCTATTCTCTGTAGTTTGGTTCCACCTTGTAAAGAATCTAGGATCTTCTAATAGAGTTTGGGATCCAGGCTGACACATATGGTCCTGTAGGGGACATTTTGCATTCAAACCCTAAAACCATTTTTAGAACCAATGACAGTAACTTAGATCTCTTCTCCTCTTTCATGGGGATAAGACATCCAAAATTCTAGCCTGAGTGCAAAGCCACCCAGAATAAAGATTACATATCTCAGTCTCTTCTGGACAAGTATGAAGAACAAACCTAATTAGTCTTAATAAAAACCCTGAGTCAGATATTAGGGGGTGAAAGCTGAAAGATCAGAGAAGCAGAGCAGCCAGCCACTAGAGTTTTTACCTCTACACATTCCTCAGACCAAAAGGGCCAAGATCTTGTCTTCTCTTCCCCACCTTATCACTTCCTGTCTGTCTGTACAGACTTCTAGACCTATATGCTTAACTAATGCCTAGCTCCACCCTCTGATCTCCAAGCAAGCTTTATTTGTCAGAAAACAAACAAAATATCATATTTCCCCCTTTTTTGCCTAAAATAAAGAGGATATAAATAACAGAAGAACTATATACAAGAAGTACAATAACTATATATATAATACTATAGTCAAAAATTATATTAACAATGTCTAGTCCATTAGCATTTAACAAATTTAGAGAATATACTCCATTATCTATCCTATCTTGGTGAGTCCAAAATGTTGTATGTAATTCACTTTCTATCCTAACTTGCATTACCAAACCCAAACTATCTTTTGATGTCTCTCAACCCTATACACTTTACACCTTTTTTATGTGAGTTTCTTTTCTGAATTTGTTAACAAGGAAAGACTATAACTATCTAGTTTTCAACTCCATCAGAATTATGAGAAGGAAATAATATTACCTAATTAAGCAAGAAGTGCAAGGAAGAAACTTCAAAAAATGTGAGAAATGACAGAAACAGCTAGTTGTCTGGATAGTCATCCAAGGTTCCTCTGTAATGTTGGGGAATCATCTTTAGCCTACAGTCCTAGAATAACTGGAGGACTTATCTGAGAAGCAAAATAATATGAAGGGCTGTCCTACCTTGTCTTGCAAAGTTTAGTAATCACTTTCTTTTTTGTCTTGCTTGTCCAATTTGGAAAGCACACTGTCAGCAGTCAAAGCAAGATCACTTTCTTGCCCACAGCTAACTTTTATTACAAAGAAAGTAAATACCATATGGAGTTTCTTCAATGTTCATCATCTTATTGAAGTCGGAAGTGGATTGGTACTAACAGGAGCAGTCATGTCTCATTGTCATAAAAAAGAACCGTATGTTATTAAAACACCTTAAATATCATATTATGTACATCTCTGAAGTGTTTGAAGACCACTTGTCTCTAAAATATATCTATGTTTGATCTTGAAAACATACCTAACATGACAAGTTTGATTATAATAGGTGATTAACTACTAATCTTCTTTTCTATATTATCCTAAATAGCTTGTAATAATAAATCTCAAGGTCTAGAAATTTATATTGTATTGTTAAATGAGCTGTAAAGGTAGGTACAATACCTTGAACAAGATTAAAAATGTATGTACAGAATGGTCTAACAAAAATAACTTAAATCTGTGTCAATATACAAAAATCTATATCAATGTAGAATATTTAAAACTAGTAGTTGCTTTTTTTGGTTTAAAATAATCTACCCTAACATCCTATCAAATCTATATCTCCCCTTTTTTTTCTTTTTAGAATGAGATCCCTGAATCTAATCTCTTTTGTTCAGCTTTTTTCATGACCATTACCAATAACAATTTGTAACCAACCCCCCTAAATGATGACAAAAAACATCCACCCCACCTCTTGGGAAAGTGGGCATCATGTTCTTAAAATTACATCCTGCTGTCCGAGGGTGACGCCATATTTAGGAGAAATTGGGAAGTGTACTTGAACGCATTGGCACAGGAGACCACTTCCTAAATATAACTCCAGCATCACAGACACTGAGAGAAATGATTAATAAATGAGGCCTCCTGAAACTGAAAAGCTTCTATAAAGCAAAGAACATAGTCAACAAGACAAAACAGCAGCTGACAGAATGGGAAAAGCTCTTCACCAACCCCACATCAAACAGAGGATTGATCTCCAAAATATTCAAAGAACTCAAGAAATTGGTCATCTCAAGAACAAATAGCCCAATAAAAAAAATGGAGTACAGACCTAAACAGAGAACTCTCAACTGAGGAATATAAAATGCCTGAAAGACACTTAAGGAAATACTCAACATCCTTAGTCATCAGAGAAATGCAAATCAAAACAACCCTGAGATTCCATCTTACACCTGTAAGAATGGCCAAGATCAAAGACACTGATGACAACATATGATGGAGAGGTTGTGGGGTAAAGGAAATACTTCTGCACTGCTGGTGGGAGTGCAAACTGGTCCAACCCTTTTGGATTTATCTGTATGGAAATTTCTCAGAAAAGTAGGAAACAACCTTCCTCAAGATCCAGCAAAACCACTTTTGGGTAATATCCAAAGGATGCTCATTCATACCACAAGGACATGTGCTCAACTATGTTTATATCAGCATTGTTTGTCATAGCCAGAACCTGGAAACAACCTAAATGTGCCTCAACTGAAGAATGGATAAGGAAAATGTAGTACATTTACACGATGGAGTACTATACAGCAGAAAAAAATAATGACATCATGAAATTTGCAGGCAAATGAATGGAGCTAGAAAACACCATATTGAGTGGGGTAACCCAGACCCAGAAAGACAATTATTATATGTACTCACTCATAAGTGGTTTTTAAACATACAGCAAAGAAAACCAGCCTACAAACCACAATCCCAGAGAACTTAGACAACAATGAGGACCCTAAGAGAGAATACATGGATCTAATATACATGGAAAGTAGTAAAAGACAAGATCACCTGAGTAAATTGGGAACATGGGCACCATGGGAGAGAGTGGAGAGAGGAGCAGAGAAAAATGTATAACTCAATAAAAAAAGAAAAAAATCAGTGTAAGTTTCTTTTTGGACCTGTATAGCTTTAGTAAATGACTTAGTTCTCCTTCTGACTTCCTCAATACTGTCCCAAGAATTCAAAATTGCTGCATGGCATAGTCATGGTATGATCATCATATATAGACTGTCTTTGTACATTAGCATAATTGCCCTCTCCAAGAAATTGTACTTGGAAAATTTCAATATCCTTAGCAATGCTTCATTGTTCAATGGTCCTAGCCTCATCATTCCACTATATCCTCCACTGTAATTGAGGACCAGGCTCCAGTACTGCTGTAACCAAATCTCCAATCTTGAGGGATCATTCTGTTACAAGTTGACCATGAGTTTAACATCTGTGTCACAAAGGGTAAATGCATACCATATGAGACTATAGCTTCCTTAAATCTCCTGAAATCTAATATTTCCACTGGAGTCTATTCAGCTCTTGTATAGCCTTGGGGGTAGCTGTCATTTGTCAGTTCCAGTAAGGTGATTGGGTAAATTAAGATTGGTTCTTTGAAAACCTTAAGCTTTCCTCTCTAACTTTACAATGCAATGCTGAGATTGGTTCTCCTTTAAATTCCTCTGTCTGGATCTGAATATCTCTATGATCTGTTTTAATATGTTTTTCTAAAATTTGTAACTTGACACTCATATCAACCAACTTTTTTAGGGATAAAACAAGAATGATCAAAGCAATAATGTTTATTATTGACATTATGTCAGTTAATTATCCTCTCATTTAATTGATGCATTTTTAGACCACCTACTGTGTAATCACTCAGAGACCTAACTCTCTGCATTGTAATAGTGCTTCCCATTTTTAGACCACCTACTGTGTAATCACTCACAGACCTAACTCTCTTCATTGTAATTGTGCTTCCCATTTTTTTTAACGTGAGAAAAAAACTGTCTCTTTTAAAAAAACTAATTCTCTCCTTTAAGAATTCCCAATTGTCTCACCAAATCTGCTGATGGTGGTGATGAAGATGATGATGAAGTGTGAGGCTGACTGCCGCTGCATAGAACAGTAAAAGCCTGAGTAGGTTTTCAAGGCAGCTACCTAGTTGACAGTCGTCGTAGAAGGAGTCCAGGCAAACCACAACCAACTGGGAGAGAGAGCCTGCATCTAAAACACGCACAAAGGAAGAAGCATGTGTGTAGGAGTTCGTTTCTCCTCTCCCCCTTCTCAACCTGTGAATCGGGGTGTAGCTCTCAGCTACTGCTCCAGTGCCAGGTGTGCCACCACGAAGATAATGGATTAAACTTCTCAAACTATAAGCAAGCCCCCAGTTAATTGCTTTCTTTTGTAAGAGTTGTATTAGTCAAGGTTTCTCTTCACAGCAATAGAACAGTGAAAGTCAGAGGCGTGTGACAGCTGACTCATGGTGATGGAATTCATTGGTCTTACCATGTTTGCTGCCATCCTGAATCGACTGGCCTGGTAGAAAGGAGACACAGTCACAGCACCCAGCCTGGAGGGCTAGGGCGTGGTTCTCCAAAAGGTGGTATATATTTTGAATCAGTGTCCAGTATGTGGTACAGTTTCTCCTAAAGCCAGGATCAATGGGCCCAGGAGTCAAGGGGTGGGAAAGCAAATGGTTCCATATACTGTCATCCCCAATGACCAACTAAGGAAGTTTTTGATTGTTTTCCCCACAACCTTAATAAATTCTATTGGTTTGGATGTTTTGGTTTCAGAGCAGGGAGCACACCTGCCAGAAGAAGGAACAAACATTCCAGTGAACTGGAAGCTCCCCTTGGCCTCTTTAGACATCTAATGCCCTTAAGCCAACAGACTAAGAAAGGAAAAACAGTGTTAAGAGAGGTGATTGATCCAGATTACCATGAGGAAATAGGATTGCTTCCCTACAAGGGAGGTAAGAAAGATTACGATTACATCTAAGGAGATCCTTTAGGGTGTTTCTTGGTGCTACCATGTCCTGTGATTAAAGTTAATGCAAACTACAACTACAAGAGCATAATTCAGCAGGGTTACAAAGGGGGCACAGACCCAGACCCATTAGGAATGAAAGTATGGGTCAACTCCTCCAGGGAAAGAGCCAAGACCTGCCGACGTGCTTGCCAAGAGTGGGAGACATACAGAATGGGTAGTAGAGGAGGTGAGTTACAAATACCAGCTAAGTCTATGACTGCTTGTAGAAATGAGGGTTATAATTGACATGAGGGTTTCTGTCCATAGTTTGTTAAGAATGTATTTGTACAGATATTTATGTTTTCCTCAATTTCTTTATCATGTGATATAAAATCAATTAAGAGAATGTCAGTGGTTCTCATATGTAAGTTCTGAGATACTAAAAGAATGTCCCTCAAGGGGCAACACCACCTATTCTAAAATTTATAATGCAATGCCAGTTGTACTAGGGATGGTTAGACATAATTATGTCCTGGCTATTGTTTTCCTTTGGAAATTAAGGACGACATCAGGAGATTTGATTGTGTGTCCAATTGACAAGGGGTGGACTTGTGATGGTTGTTCTTGGTTGTCAATTGTAGTAATAAGAGCGGTGGGGCTGCGTCCCCAGCACCCCAGCAGCTTGCCTGGCTTATGCCCTGAAATAACAACACACAAATTGTATTCATTTAATCACTGCTTGGCCCATTTCTATCTAGCCTCTTTTAGGCTAACTCTCGCACCTGGACTAGCCCATCTCTAATAATCTGCTGTAGC
>NC_022014.1:13320049-13321544 GCF_000317375.1 Microtus ochrogaster | reverse complement strand
AAGCAGAGCAGACCCAAGAAATTGCCACAAGAAACATGCTTTACTCTATTCTTTTCCAAGCTTTCTCAGGCTTTCTGTGGACTCAGTTAGCCCCACGTTGGGCACCAGTCAATTGGACTACATCTGAAATTAACTAAAATTAAAGCTGCTGGGTACAACTGTGGGGGATTTTTTCTTAGTTAAATCATTAAAAGTGGGAAGACTCACCGGTGCACTTTTAATCCAGATCTTTTTGAGGACAAAGGTCCACCATTAATCTGGGCCACACCTTCTGCTGGCAGCCCACATAAAGGACATGGTAGAAGGAAGCTTTGCTCTCTTTGTCTGTTTGTTCCCACTCCTGTTTTCTCTGACAAGTCTATTCTTTTGCTGGCATTAGAGCCTACGTCTTCAGAATTCTGGCATATACTGAAGACCAGTTCAGACATCCAGCCTCACCAACTGACACCTACTGCATTCTTGGACCTTCTGATAGTAGACAGCTGTGGTTGGATAACATGGACGACAGTTTGTAAGCCACTCTAATAATACCGATAGATAGATAGATAGATAGATAGATAGATAGATAGATAGATAGATAGACAGATGATAGATGGATAGATAGATAGATAGATAGATAGATAGATAGATGATAGATGGATGGATAGATAGGCAGATAATAGATGGATGGAAGATAGATAGATAGATAGATAGATAGATGATAGGTAGCTAGCTAGATGGATGGATAGATAGATAGATAGATAGATAGATAGATAGATAGATAGATGATAGGTAGCTAGATGGATGGATGGATAGGTAGGTAGATAGATAGATAGATAGATAGATAGATAGATAGATAGATAGATAGATAGATAGGATATTCATTCCACCAGTTCTGCCTAGAGAACCTTGACTAATAAGATAACCTTGGTTTAAATTCTGAAGTAGGATAGTGTCTAACAGTTTTCTGAACACCTTCACATGGCATCTGCACTTTTTGTCACTTTGTTTTTCGCTGTGACCTTCCTGCTGACTGGAGCAATGGCTCCATTTTGAACAAGGAACTGAAAATTTGTATGGAATGTGAAAGGAGCCTAAGCCTGCCCCCATTCATGTTTTCACTCTTTCCCTATACTGCTTACTTGTAAACTTCATTTATGAAAAAGAAATATACTTCTATTAGCAGATGTTCTTAGGGGTTTCCTATCACCAAACTCTAGTGTTGTCACACCAAAATGCTTCCCAATCTGCCATTGCTTTTAATCAAAAAGTCCTAAAATAATGATAAAAAGAGGGGGGGATTAACTGGTTTGATGGAATGATTGGTATTTGTGATTTACTGTCTTTAGAAAATTGTATTGGTACTGTTTCTTGTGTATTGATATATTGAATATTGAATGTGAATGTTCCTACCTCTATTTTTATATAAGAGTATGCTTATATTGTATTGATACATCTACCATATCACAATGTACATTTCTACCTCTGATACTATTTATGTAATAACATTGTTTAC
>NC_022014.1:13317062-13319581 GCF_000317375.1 Microtus ochrogaster | reverse complement strand
TCAACATTGCAAACAAGACTTTAGATGATTGCCCAGGTAGTCAGTTGTCTCTGTCATTTGTTGCACATTTTGGATATCTCTCGTTTGTTAAGTAATATTTATTCCCTTCTCAGATCTTTGATGGAATTAAAGATTATATAATTTTAGTTACTCTCTACATTATTTAGACTCCTTGAGATAAAATGTTTAGCAAAATCTTTGTTCTCAATATTGTTTGTTATATTTATTATTTATTATTATAGTATATAGCTGTATTTGGTTTAGTTCTGTCTTATTTAGACAAAAGGGGAAGATGTAGGGATAAGTCCAGCCCCTTAGGGGGTGTGTCTACCTCGGGCAAATGTTTACTTATAAATCAGGCGAGCAGGAGCCCATGTGCTCCTTCTGCTTTCCTGGTCTCCGCAGGAATGGTGGTTCTGTAAGTCTATTTCCCCATTAAAGCTGTATATATTTTTACAATCTGTCTGCATTCATTTACACCGTTACATGCACCCAAACCAAGGCTCTTAAAACCCAAGGCAATATTCATGAAAGTAGGGTTTGTTCAAAGAGAGCACATAACAGAGCTACTCTGGAAACAACTGCTATTTGTCTTAGTTTCCTTCAAATACTTATTTTTTCCATCACATGACTCTGTATTCATCTTCACAGAAATAAGTTAAGGTGGAACAGAGAGAGAGAAGGCAAGGGAAAGGTTCTATTGTCTCCTCATAAAGACAGTGTGAACATCCTATCTTATTAACGTGGTAAACAAAACATGCATTAGAATCGGGGGTGGGGCTGTAGCTCTTGGCAGGAATGTTTGTCTAGCATGCACGTGGCCCTCTGGTCGATCTTCAGAGCCATATGAAAAAATAAATACCAGAATTAAAATGTGGCCAATAACACTGGGTTATATCTAGAACACACAGTAGTCTTCCATAAACGTTATATTAAATGGGAGCTGGGTAACACCTGTCCATAAAGCACTTGTCTAATGCATAAGAACCTAAGTTCAATTCCCCAAACCCACACAAGGCGAATCAGGCATGGTGGTATCTTGTAATTCTGGTACCAGATAGTGAAGGCAGGCAGATCTTTGGGACTCCCTGAACAGCCAGACTAGCCTACTTTACAAGTTATAAAACAATGAGAGACCCTGTCTCAAAAATTGTCTTCTAGATATCTCTCTCTCTCTCTCTCTCTCTCTCTCTCTCTCTCTCTCTCTCTCACACACACACACACACACACACACACACTGGCACACACATGAACACTCACATGCAACAAATTATATTTAATGTATATTTTATAAACTATTTACTCAAAGATGCTTTTTCTCCTCTTGAACTGTTGGTGGAGCACACTAAGAATATTCCTTTGTCCATTTTAGGCAAAGATTAACTCATCCCAAGGACTTTTAAATGGAAGCCTAACTTGGCAAAACAACAAAGAAAATCTGAGGTTTGCAGCTTTCCTACTCCACTAAAGAACCAATAAAAAATAAAAAATAAAAAAAAAATTTCCCAAGTGGCCTGTGTAAAGTAGCGATAGGGTATTGTAATAGAAGGTTTCTATTAAGGTTCCTCGGAGGAAGGGACAGAACTTCTTCGCCACTCATCTCTGCTGACTTTCTTCATAATGTTTTCATAGCTTAGGAAACATCACCCTGAAATATGAAAACAGCATTTAACTTTGAACTTTATTTTTAAAATTAGATTTATAGAAGCCAATTGCTTCCCACTGTGGCTTTCCATTAATTTCTTAAGATTGACTCTTCCAGGAACCCTAATTACTGGGGACTTCTAACTGGGTCATTTTGACTTAATCAAAATATCTTTCTTGGGCTGTTTTTGTTTTTTCAGTTTTAGTATGGAAAATAAGATGATTTTAAAATTGTCTTAAAATGTTTCTTACATTGATTTATATTCACATGCATGCATGCATGTTTGCACACACACACACACACCACAGTATGTGAGTGGATGTTTGGGAGTTGCCCACCATTTGGGACCACCATCCTGGAAACTGAACACAGGTCACTAGGCTAGGTGACAGCCATCTTTACCCATTTAACCATCCCACCAGCACAAAAGAGAGATTTTCAAAAAGATTTGCTTGTTTGTTTGTTTGTTTTATGTGTGTGGGTGTTTAGCCTCAGTGATCTCATGTGTAGCTCACACATGCAGTGCAGTGCCCATGGAGGCCGGAAGAAGGAAATGGAATGCCTGAAAATGGCGCTATAGGCCATAAGGAGCCCCCATGTGCATCCTAGGCAACACAGTAGGCACTAAGCTCCAAAAGAGGCATAGATTTTTAAATAACAGAAGCCAGCTCTGAGTTTGTACATTTCAAAGGGTCCCTAAGACATAAACTCTTGAGACTGAATCCTAATTCTGTGTGCTTTCACAGCTGTGATCTATGATTGATTTTTGTTGTTATTGTTCTTGAAAAATTATGCTAATTTGTGGACATCCATTTTTTTCTTTTTTTTTATTGAGAAAAGGGGAAAAAAACAAGTTTCCGCCTCCTCCCAGCCT
>NC_022014.1:13297745-13299857 GCF_000317375.1 Microtus ochrogaster | reverse complement strand
TGCGTCTGTCTGGCGTGGGAGAACCATGGCGACTCTCTGACTCAGCTTCTTTCTCCCAGCATCCTGTTCTGTTTTCTCCGCCTACCTAGGGGTTGGCCTATGAAATGGGCCTAGGCAGTTTCTTTATTAATAAGAAATCATTCCCACATCAAAAAGCCACAGGGGAATAACTGAGGAGAGGATTGGGAAACTTCAGGGTAATTCACACACCAATACAAATCCACTTTATTCTAGTTTCTTCAGGCTTCTTACTGCCAAGTGGCAGGACATACAGACAAAAAGAGCTGTCAAAGAAAGTGTTGGCCTTGACTCTGATCTTGGCAGCCTGCTTGTCTGTGTCTGCTAGACGGCTCCCCCTACCCTGGACCCCTCCTCACCCACTGTACCTGGAATTGCTGACTAATGTACCTGATTGCCTCTGTAGAAGGTGTGGTAGTTACTTTCCCCTTACTGCGACAAGATCCCTGACAGAAACAACCTAAGGAAGTGTTTATGTTTGTTCACCCAGTGCAGTCAGTCTGGTAGGGAAGTCGTGACAGGGAACTTGAGGCTGCTGATTGCATTGCATCTGGTCTCAGCTCCCTTTCTCCTTTTGAACTGGTCCAGCAGTTAGGGTGGGGCTTCCACCTCAGTGAACCTAATGTAGAAAAGCCATCATAGACATGTCCAGAGATTTGTCTCCAGAGTGATTCTATATCCTGACAAGTTTCCTTCAACATAAACTGTCACAAATAAGATAACAATTGCCCACCCCAAAGATAGCCATGTCCTCATCCCTGGAGGTTATACATGAGCAGGTAGCAAATGAGGATGAAGACTGTGGATGCTGTGATATCTATTAACCATGTAACTTTAAAGTAGGGCCTGGGTGTCAGAAGCAGAGGAAGCAGGATGTGGAGGACAAGAATCAGAGGGAAATGTGAGAAACGGACTGGGGTCTTAGTCCAGTGAGCGCGGTGTCAGACTTCGGACCTCCGACCCAGCAGCATTGGGAGACTTACACATGAGCTCATCCACTGCTCCTGAGAAGCTGGGGTGCTGTTGGCAGACTTGTTGGTGCCTCTTGCCACCCTCAATGGAAACTGGGAGGGCTCCCTGATCTGTTTTATATCGGCGCAACCTTCTCCTTTAAATGTTCTCGAGAACCCTCCCAATACCTGCAACCCTTCTATAAAGTGGCTAAGATACTGGGATTCTGTTATCTGCAATTGGTTCATTGTATTTTGAAGTCTGGCAGAGGACCATTGTTCAATAAATTCTTTCTTATCCCTTCCTTTTGGTAACATAGTCTCACCACGTACTCTAAAGTGAGTGCTGGCGGTTGGCTAGGAAATTTTTGAGCAGAACTGACATCAGGGAAGAATAAGTACCAAGCTGGGAAAGTGAATGTTTCCTCAATAAGGTAGGGGCCCGAGGTGGGGAGTCCCCTTTATGGATGCTGGCTTGTGTGTTTTATAGAGCCACTGGGCCCTCCCTTTTCACCAGTGGTTCTGTTTATATTCTTGCTCTATGCCCTTGTCCTGCCCACCTTTTGCTGTGTCTGGGTTGAGGTAGACATGAAGATGGGGATGGAGAAAGCTTGCTTGCAAAGTCTCACTTGTTTTCTCATTACTTCTATGAAAAATAATAAGGATTAAAAACAACACCTTAATACAAAGGGAGGAGCTTAGTCCTACCTACACTTGATATGCCATGCTCTGTTGACACCCATGGGAGGCCAGACCCTTTCTGAACAAAAACAGAGGAGGAGGGCATGGGGAGGAATAGGAGGAGAGGAGGGAGGGAGGAATGTAAAGCAAATGAATAAATTTAATTAATAATAAGAACACAAGATATGGACTAGATATGTAGATAAGTTATGTGGCTCATAGTTTAAGATTCATTTTCTCTGCTTATATGTTGTATGATCTTCACTATTCACTCAGCTGCCAATTCTATCATCTATCTATCTATCTATCTATCTATCTATCTATCTATCTATCTATCTATCATCTATCTATCAATCTATCTATCCATCTATCTAACATCTATCTATCTATCATCTATCTATCTATCATCTATCTATCTATCTATCTATCTATCTATCTATCTATCTATCTATCTATCTATCTA
>NC_022014.1:13294149-13297645 GCF_000317375.1 Microtus ochrogaster | reverse complement strand
AGGGAGTAGAGGCCCTGCAGAGAGCCCAGGAAGGATAGGGGGTTGAGGAACTTCTGAATTCCCTGTCCCGGGCTGCAGCCACGGGGTCAGACACTCACCCCAATGTCGGCTCCCCTGGCGCCGAAAGATCAGGTCTCCTTGCTGGATGCTTAGCTCATAAACAAAGAGGACATCCATTTTTAATACCAATTTTTTTTTTATCCTATAAGTGAATAAATAGTGAATATGTGGCAGGAAGTGATTTTTTTTAGGAACTGATTTTTTTTTAAAGTGTTAGTTTGACACTGTGGTTCAATCTATAGTCACAAACTCAAATGAAATGAATTTGAATTGTGAACCTGTTTAAGCAAGGCCAAAATATTTTCTTTGTATACATATATCCAGAGAAAGAGATATAGAAGCAATGTTAAATATCTCTTTCTTTCTCTCTCTCTCTTTCTCTCTCTCTCTCTCTTCCAATTTTGTCTCTCCTCCCTCTGTGTCTGAGTACACACATATGTTCATGTGTATGTGTGCATGTGTTTACCTGTGTGTCTCTGTGTGTGTGCACACGTGCATGAGTATGTTTGTAGATACACATGTGGAATGTTGACAGAGGCTTCTGTCCTGTTTTGTCTCACAGCCATTCTGTCCCAAAGAAATACACGAAGGTCTATATTAATTATAAATTAGTTGGCTTATTAGCTCAGGCTTCTTATTAACTAAGTCCTACATCATACATTAACCCATTATTCTTGTCTGTGTTAGCCACGTGGCTTGGTACCTTTTATCAGAAAGGCATTTTCATCTTTCTTCCTCTGTGTCTGGGTGATGTCTGCAAACTGAGCCTTTTCTCTTCCCAGAATTCTCCTATACTTCCCGCCTGGCCACCCTGCCTATATTTCCTTCCTGGCTACTAGCCAATCAGTGTCTTATTAAGACAATACAACTGACAAATCTTAACAGGGTACAAGACCATTGACCCACAGCAATGGAGGACAGAGAAAAACCCCAAGTTTTACTCAAGAGTGGTCCACCTGGTCTTTCATTTTGTTTTGTTTTGTTTTGAGACACAGTCTCTCATTGGGGCTTGGCAAGCTAATCAGGAAAGCTGGTTGGTCAGAAATTCCCAGGGATGTCTCTGTCTCTGCTTCCTCAGCACTGGGATTGCAAGCGCACACAACCATGCCTGGCATTTCTATGTGGAATCAAAGTCAGGTCCTTGTGCTTGTGCAGTGGGTCCATTTCCCTAGACTGGATGTCATGTTTCCTCTGGCATCACCCTCAAGTCTGCCCACCTCTTTGACTAGTATAGTGAACCTTCTTTACAATATATCATGTTCACAAACTGCTTCAGTTTTCATTTCTTCTTAGCTTTTGATGTTGTTCTTGTTGAGACAAGGTCTTTCTCATTTCTTAAGATGGCTTCTCATTCTCAGTCCTCCTAGCTGGACTTCAAAATGCTGGCGTTAACAATGCTTGCTTTCCATTTTTGTATTTTCTATGTGACTGCATTTTCAACATTCAATTTTCATGCTTTCTTTTGACAACTGTGAAAATATTCTGGGTTGAACTAGAATACTTATAGCTTTATAAAAAGTTTTCTCATTTAATGGCTTTTTCCCTGGCATCAGGGTTTCCCAGGATGGATCAAAGTCATCAATCACAAGACAGATTGATTCTTCCCCCATATAGAAATAGAGCGCGCGGTCCATCTCAGCTGTGCACTCACTTTCTTCCTTCCCATGCACTAGAATCTATAGCTCCAGGACACACATCTCCATGGTGTGTGCAGCCTGCATAATCTCCAAGACTGTGAAAATGATGGGGTGGGATGCAGCTTACAGATCAGACCTGGGCAAGAAGGGAATGGCTGTAATGCTAATGGTTGGTGTAGGTTGTCAGTTTGTCTGGGGAGGGGTAAGTGATGTCTAGGACTGGACTGGCCTTTCTAGAGAAGATTAACATGTGGGGGCAGTGATGTGTGCTGATAGTGGTAAGCACCATCCTGAGTGTGTGTGGAACCTTTCAGTGCACTGGACACTGTGACTGGAGGAAGTCAGAGGGGGAGGAAGCAGCATATACAGGTCGAGAGCTCCCTTTTCTCTTGAAGCAGTGCTTACCCCTGCTGCCATTGTTCCAGGAGGTCAGATGCCAGCCTCTGCAGGTTTTCAGGGTGGACTCAGCACCATAGTCTCCCCAGCAGCTTTCCAGAGCTGCGGCACTGCTTGGCTGCTGCATCATCCATGCTGCTGCATCATCCATGCTGCTGCCTGCATCGTCCATGCTGCTGCATCGTCCAGCCTCCTAGGCTGACTGGACATCTAGAGCTTCCTGGCCAGTGAGAGACTGCCTCAAAAAACATACTATCATGCTAATAATGCTGGAGGCATGGCCTCTGGGAAGCACGAAGCTAGAAGCTTTCATACCAGCAGCTGGATGCTTGACAATGGTGCCTGACTCTACTACCCAGTGATAGAAAGGAAGCTACAAGCACCTTTGTGTGCCTAGCAAGGGACAGTAGCATGAGCAATGATAACCTTAGTCATAGCTGCCTGAATCTGTTTCCGGTCTTGGTAAATTCTCCCAGCTCTGTACTTGAGGGTAATACTGAGCAGTAAACACATGTACATGTTTGGGATCAGCAGCCTGCATGATGGACCCAGCCACAGGCATTCAGTGATGGCTGCATGCTTCTACGTGTTTTCATAATTAGCTTCCTCCACTTACAAGATGAAAGCATAGATCAGAGGTACTGCTCTGCGGTAGCATGCTAGCCTCCCAAATGTTACGCCCTGGAATTGAGTCCCAGAACCACTGAATCATAACAATAATGAAGAAATAAAAGCAAATAAAGGGTCAGAACTTTCTCCACAGAAACTTCAATCTATGGTTGCTGTCAAAACATTTGGAAGATTTGGCAATGATCTTTTCCAAATACCAGGTAAAGCTATGTTTCAAAATGCACTACTATGAAGGAAAAATGAAGTTTCATATTTATTTGAATATGAAAAACAATGTAGAAGAATATGCACACAGAATTGTAACTTTGGTTAATTGCTGGGAATGAGCCAAGATACGAGAGAAAAGATTCACAATGCAGAATCTATTTATTTTTGATTAGTTAGTTAATTGGGAAAGAGTTTTACTCTGTAGCTCAGGCTGGTCTTGAACTCACAGGGATCCACCTGCCTCTTGCTGTGCCTGTTTTCTCTGGCCAGGAGCTGCCAGCACATTTGTACCTTTGTCGAGGAGGTGAGTAGTTTGGCACCTAAGCTGCAGAAGAACTGGATAGCGCTTCCTTTCGGGTTGCTTTGCTGCCAGTCAACACAGCAGAAGGAGATGCGAATGTAATGGAGCTCTCTGCCAGCCACTGGGATGAAATCTACTCTACACTTTAAGAAGGAAAAGCTGTTGAAATAAGAGCGGCTGGGCTGAGAGCACCCGCACCCGGCCGCCCCCAAGGCTAGCTTAGCTTATGCCCCGAAATAATTACACGGAAACTGTATTCTTTTAA